>NC_073252.2:52828712-53131742 GCF_029289425.2 Pan paniscus
GAGCAATGAGGTTAGAACTCCGATCTGTCCCTTTGGTTTGGAAGCCCACGGGAACCAGGGTTCCCTGGAATCAGGTAATTCCAACTGGTGATGCCAACATGAGGGCTGCTCTTACTAATCACGACACCACTCAGTTAATCCCCAGTTTGGTTTGTGTTTATATTCAAAGGACTTAGTTCTTTGCTTTAACACTAGTCATTGCTATGGAAGTCACACAGGTGGTGATAAGCTTCTGAATTTGTATTCTCCAGGACATATTTGAGAGCAGTACTTTGTCTTTATAGATGTAGCATATATGCTTATGAGGTGGCTGCCAAGATAACGATCGAGACCGGTGTTCCTACCAGGAGGTAGGGCAAGGAGAGCAGTGTTCAGCAACAGGAAGGAGTGCCTATACCAATCCATCACCCTTGCCTTCATGACCACCCAGCTGAGCCCTCAGGCCACTTCCCTCGGACAGTGGTGAATCCAGCCATGGGGTTTCCTCCTGACAATTCTCGTTCTGCTCTGAGTCAAAACGTTGAAGCCCTGTTGCCCCAAAAGGTACAAGAATTCCAGGACAAAGATGAGGTTCACTCGACTTCAACCAAATCATTTATCTGATTAGGACAGCCTGTGACTTCTTACTCACCACATAAGCCATGAAAATAAACCTTATTACTGCTTTTGAGGTTCATATTAGGTCTAGATGTTCAGTGTGTTTTCTGCCACGTGCTTTTACATAAACCTTTCAGGAATGAAAGGTTTGTTCTCCCAGCTACTGGATGCCCACAGGCAGGCAGGCAGATGTCAGCAGTCCGCCCCTCTTGGGCTTGGCTCACCAGAAGTCACACCTCTTCCTGGGTGGCTGGCATCCAATGCTCCACCTGAGATTAAAACTCCAGACCCCTCATCCCAATGCAGGCAGGATAGCTCTAAAAGGACCTCGGCTTCAAAACCCCAACAGGGTTGGCTTGAAGCTTCTTTGAAGAAGGCATCACAGCTCCACTTCTTCCTTTCCTTCACTTTCACAGGTGTGGAGACCAAGACCACTCCCTGGTGAGCTTCCTGAGGCTCACCTCCATCTGGTGATCTGCTTCCTGGAAATCCCATCCATCCTCTGACAGTTAGAAACATGTGATTCACTTGTTCAGTGAACATGCTAGTCAAGCTGCTGTTCTAACATGAAATGGGGGCCAAGCACAGGAGTGTCTTCAGTAGGAACTGTACCTCCAGAACTTCAATTTCTACAGGAGATTCACCGACTATTCCCCCAAAAAACAGTCCTGAATTCATGCCTAGGAGTTAAAGTGACTAAGAATGCAGCACAGGACCCCTGCACAGATAGGCCAGGTAGCCAAAGGTTGCCAATCATTGCATTACTGATGCTAAGGATTTTATTACTTGAAGAAAACCAGGAATAGGCTATTTGCAAAGATTCTAACTCTTGGGAATTCCCATATCACTATCTTCCAAGATGCCAGGTGGGCCGTGGAAAAGCAGACATTCCCACGAGACCATTTTGAAAGTTGTCTTGTTCTTGGAATAAAGCCCAAAGATGAACCTGTAAGCTGTGAGATGTTATGTTCTAAGGACAGTCAGGCATGTTGCAGAGCATAAGAATGATATAAATAGATTTTGGGGACTCAAGGGAAGGGGGTGAGGGATAGAAGGCTACACATTGGGTATAGTTTATACTGCTCAGATGACAGGTGCACCAAAATCTCAGAATAACCACTGAAGAACTCATCCATGTAACCATAAACCACCTGTTCCAGAAACTACCAAAATTTTAAAAAGGGAAGAGTGCTCTACCTGCCACCTACTCTTTGTACTTTTCTTTCTAAATATGGTGTTACTAGTGAACCATATTTAAGCCATGCCCGCTTTTCTCATTCCTTTTTATCATTTCCTTTCTCAGTCCTAGCCTCTGCATGACTTCAGACAGCAGCACCTGCAGCCATTTTGCAGCACTGCACTTGGGTTCTTAGACCCGTTTGCCTGTGTGCGCACACATATGCAGCCAGAATCACCCATTGCAGACCTTCCAAACCAGGTCACTAATGAATGGCTGTCAGTGTGATGAAGAGAAGATGCACAGCTGAGGTGTATCCTGCAGTCTAGTGCTGCCCTGGGGGATCCAAGGAGTCTGCATAGCCTGTAGTATGATTTTTGCTAGAGATCACAGCCTTAGCTTCCTTCCCAACCCCTGCCCTGTCTCCGTTTTTCCACTAATTTCTCCTGAGAATGTTTCATTTGTTTCACATGACTCAGGTTCTGGGGAGTTCACACTGAAACCACATTGCTTGGTCTCGCTTTAAGTTCATGACAATCATGGCACCTCATTTTGAGAACGTGTTTGATTTCTTAGCATTTAGGAAGGAACAGATTAGGGTTTCTCCCTTCAAACTCCAGGCTTCTAGAGACCCCCCCAAGAGACTGCCAGTGTTCTGCCAACACCTCCGTAGGTCCCTCTCCCATCTCAGGGACAATAGCTCCTGGTGATTTTACTGCTAACAGCTAGCATTGTTTCATCTCTCAGAGAGCCAGCCCAAAGAGAATTCAATGAGCCTGGGGTATGTCCCTATAGTGACTGGCTTTATCCAATGACAGAGAGAGGGGGTGTAAGTAATTTCGCTCCCTTGCCACTTACTGAAACATGTGAGGTATGACCTGTTCTCCCTCCAGAGTTCTTCAGCCATGATGAACTAGAGTTACCACCCATGGGACTATGCTTAGTTATCACATGTTTGCTCACCTCTTTACCCTCACCCTTCTCTACCAACTTAAGGATTTTTACATGGAATTTTACTTGGTTCTATATCCTTATCCCTCACATTCTCATCCTAGGATGTATACTTTGAAAGCCCAGACTTAAGACCCACCCCAAATTGCTGACAGTCTTTCATATCACCTATCTTATCACAAGTTTCCATGCACCCAGCATCAGTCCACACAGGCTAAAGATGCTGTCAGCCCCTTGGCCCATTTGTACCTGAGCACCCCTTTTCCTATGAGGTTCCTGGGCTTCCATTTTGACCACAAGGATGTGGCCCTGGCATTGTGCTGAACCCCTATTAACCTCAATAGGGAAGATATCATGTTCAGGAGGCAAAAGAGACCCAAAACTAGCAAACAAGACATGGAGTTTCACTGGGGGCTTACATACAGAATAAGCGGCAGCAGACTGGACAGATCTGCATTACATACAGATAGTCCAGTGGTGGTGGGCTGGACAAGATATCCACCTTCCTGCAGTCCAGTGGCAGTGGCTGGATAACACGTCTGCCTTCCTGCAGTCCAGTGGCAGTGGGCTGGACACGGTAACACAGCCCAGTGGTGGTGAGCTAGGCAAGAAAGCCACAACCACTTGCTAACAGCATGCAGTTCATGTAGCATCCTCCCCTTAAGGATTTCCACTTGACAACTCATTTAACCCAAAACTCAGGGCCTCAATCCCCCATACAGCCCATGTTCCAAAGGCCAAGGGCCCTGATGTTCCTCACAGACAGGGAACAAATCCCCCAAGTTGGCCACTCTTGGATTCCCTAGCTCTGAGCACGTTCAGGTGCATCTGCCACACAGTGTCACACTCTCAGGATATGCTCAATTTATTGCTCTTAGGTGAACTTACCCTAATTCCTGGAAAGCATGAGCCACTATCTGGCAGAGGCAAGTTGTGAAAGCACCAAGACATCCTGAATCAGCAGTACCCTCTTCCCAGGAAGAGATGGGTTCCCACCCAGTAGGCCATAAATAGAAATCTGAACCACAGTCTGCCAAGTCCACATGTACTGGACTTGGCAAGCATGCAAACCCCTCACCCCTGTGAGTACCTGAGGAACCACTTCCGAGAGGTAAAAGGCACCAAGAAAATGAGCGAACACCTGGTAGATGGTTCAGGCAGTAAGAATCCCAGATGAGCTAAGAAACATGAGAAGCTCGAGCACAGATGGAGCCATGTGATCTCAGCTGCCTTCCATACTAGTTTTCCATTTTGGCTATTTACCCAGAGACCTAGTACTTTTGCTTTTGCACCTCAACTAGGGAGAGGTTTCCCCTGTTTTCATATCAACCCTTAAGTATCCCAGTAGCATATGAAGTTGTACTGTAAGTTGAGCAGCCATAACAGTATTTTGGCCCCCAAAACTATAGTATGGTGTCCAATAGCCAAGAAGTAGATGTATGGCCTCTGTCACATACTGGTGACCCACTTGGAGACTGAAATGCTTCCTGTCTCACAAACTTACCCCCATAGGATCAGAGCTGTTGATTCCCTAGAGGCAGATACATCTTTTAGGAGCTGTAGAATGGGTTAGGCATTTCATACCAGTAGACCATCAAGCAGAGAGGAGTTATTCTATTGGCAGGGGTAGTTGACGCCTATCCTGTTCAAGTAGGTTCTGTTATGTAAGGGAGGATTATATCTAGATATACGGGGTTCACCACAGTACTTTGTTGCCACCATGAGGTAAGGAACCAGATTATGCAGCAATGATGGTCTGACAAGCACAAGGTGCTCAGGCCTCTCGTGAGTCATCGTCTGGGTCACTTTACTGAGTAAGCAATCAAGATTAGCATAGATATTGGCAGAGCATGGAAAAGCCTCTAGAATGTGTGGTTAGAAGAGATGGACATCGTTACCATCTCTGGATGAGTTGCAGCTGTGGTGAGTGTCACTTGTCACTCTTTTACTGCAGTTTCTTTCTAAAGGGTGGTTCTTCAAGATGGTGACCATTCAAGCTGAGAATAAGTGAACTCAATATGCGGCACAAGTGCATCTAGCTGCAAGTTACACCAAACACTCAGCTCCTCTTGGATATTTGCTCAAGTCACCCAGCAGTCAGCTGCAGACACATGCCAATAACCATCTGTCTCTGCCTGTGCTCTCCTGCCATAGGACCATGCTTGCCTGCATGCAGGGCAGGCCGAGAGCACTTGCAATTAGTCCTTGGAAAGGACCATCAGTGAGTGAGGGGCAGGGATGTGTTGATTTCCCCCAGAAGTCCACCTACACCATTCCTCAGAATTGGGCCCAGTTGCCCACTGGGCTCACCTTCTCACCAACGTTTTGTTTTACTTGCCTTGTCTCACATCTGTCTCCCTGAGTGTGCTACTGCCATCACCCCCACAATTTAGTTACTTACACCCAAATCCTTGTCTCAGCATCAGCTTTTAGAAGAACAAAAACTAAGTACATGTGGAAGAGTGAGTCAACTGGTTTTACCTGAAAATTCTTAACCTAAAAGTAATTCAGGTTTGTTGAATTTAACTGAAGTGTTGAAGTCATTTTAGGTAGAGAAATAAAGGGAGTACATCTTTATCCATCTCAGACTAAGGATATTTAGGACTGTTTACCTTTGCCTCATCTCAATGACCAGTCTGGAGAACCGTTATGATACAAGTAAGCAGCCTGGCCTTGTTCTTCCTTTTCTGGACTACAGAAACTTTGAAAGAGAATGAATTAAGATTTGAAATTTAGAGTCTTATCCAGTGGTTCAGGTATGTATTTGGACTTACACAGTAACATTTGGCTTGAACATCAAGGATTGTTTTCCATGTATAGCAAGTCTGAAGACAGGCAATTACTGGTATTTGTACTGTACAGTGATGTCACCAGGTCCTATTCACCCTATGATCTTTAGGATATTTATCAACATGCTTGTACCTAAGGCCCAAGATGGCTAAGCTCCAGATATCATGGATATTTCAGGTACAAATACAGGGTAGAGCAGTAACTGCTATGCTATTTTTAGTCAAATAAATAGCTTTCCCAGGAGCCTACCAGCAGACTTATGTTTGTGACTTATCTCTTACATTCACCTTCTCTGGAGGCTAGTTTAGCAATGTATTCATTTCACAGCTACTTTGGTGATGGAAAAGGGGTTACATATGGGTACTGGGTTAGCTAACTAGTAGTGAATACCCATAGTTTCTTAATCTAATAAAAAACCAGGGCTTAAGGGAGTAGAACTTCACTTCTCCTAGGGCCCACAGTGTCTTACTGTCATGGCTTTGTAACTTTAAGCCAAAGAAACCATAATTGGCACACCTACCTACCGACAAGTGATACTTCCCCCCTCAGTTTTGAAATGCTTCCCCAGAAAACACCAGATAACCTGATCTTTTAATGCTATTGTACCCCTGCTTTGTCTTGACTGATCTTCGACATATCATGCAACTGGGACTTCCAGTGCCAAGCTTCACACATCCATGTAACATTGCTCAAGGATCACGCGTGTAAGTACTGAATCCACCCCAGGGAATCCAGGCCTACCCAGAGGACCCACAGCAGGAAACAAAAGAGCTAGTTATTCCTGCTACTTTTCTACCCTTCACCAGGGCTGCTTGAGTAACCTCGTGCCCAAGCCCTGTATTTATATCTCTAGCCCAAAGACCCAAGACAATACAAATGGCTTTGCTAATCTTGCCCAGGCCACACAATTGGATGACAAGCTACTGTTTACCAGGATTCTGGTGAGGTACTGAATACACTAGCCTCAGGGGCCAGAACTTGCACAATGTGACAAGTGCTCCATAGCCCTACATGTTCTTGGTGATGTTCTCGCATGAGGTTCCTCAGCAGAACTGTACCTGAACCTGCCAGTAGCTAACATCTGACTACTACACTCAAAGCCAGATTGATGTCTAAATCAGCTGATCAACTTTAGAAGGGTTAGGCATGGTTGGCCCACCACACAGTGGGAGAAGCAGAGGCAATCTGATCAGGTTAGCTAGTATATTACACGTGTGGTTGAATTTGGCATCACATCAGAAGGGCTCCCTTTAAATACTAGGTGGTACAGACTACTGGTGATGGTAAAGATCCTCTTGCAAGTACTAAACTCTTGCCCCTTGATTAGCCAGAATACAAGTAGGCACCTAAGCTCAACTTATAGGACACTTGAGGTTGGTAGAAGCTAACCTGACAACATATACATCCTATCATGGTAGGTAGGGCCAGGATTACAATCTGTACAAGGTTACAAGACTTTATTAGCAGTGTCACATTGTAGTTTTTATCTTTGACTCCCTTTCAGAATTCTGTCTTGTTTTGTCTGATATATGGATATGGTTTATAAGCTACAACCTCAGGCCACATACCTATGTTGTATTACATTATGTTAAACCACCATTTTAGAAAGCCTTGCATTTGGAAACTTATAGTGTTGGGTAACAGTTTTACTCTGCAACTCAAGTTTGGGTACTTATATCCCAGTCATACTGCTGCAATGGTGAAATAAAACCTCTCAATGCCAGAGAGGTAGTCCAGCATAAAAGAGGGCCTAAGGTTAAAAGTTGAAGCCAGTGGAATATTGAAGCATTAGCCAGTGAAAGCCAAGTTACCTTTATGACTCATTTGGCTGAGTCCTACACCATGGCTACTCATGTATCTTATACATGTCTCCATCATTGGGTGCTTTTGAGTATGGCTATCTTTGGACCTGGACACTAGATCCCCTCCATTATGATGTCTTTATGTTTACCCATATTCCTGGTAAGGATTTCAGGAGCCACCAAATCCTATTGATTACATCTCTTGTGTCCTTCAAATGTTTTTTGCATTTCCAATCCTGCCACCCTATTCCATTTCTCACCAAGACTTGGACACTCAAAATGGCTTCCCCTGCCCATGATTCCTGACATCTTTGTTTTCTAGAATGGCAAGTTTATAAAATTAAGTCTGATGACAAACACCTGCAAATCACCTGTAATTCTTAATAGCTTCCCTACTACATGTCAGGTCATGTCCAAAATCCTTGGCAAGACTAATGAGAATGTAACCTAGTGCCCAGCTTCCCCTCCCACTCTGCTAGTCTCAGCAAGTACAAGTCAGTGTCTGAAGCTTGGAGCCACACATTAAGATTCTGAGCATCTTGGGGAGCACATAGGGTGACCAGCCATGAAGGAAGATGACTGAAGGCGAGACAGTAACTTCTGAGCTGAAACCTAAAGCATAGTAAGAAGCCCCAACCCTAAAGCAATGTAGGGTGAAAAAACATGAACCATATCTAAAAATTCCCAAATTGGCCAGCAGCTCTAGAAGGTGGCCCATTGTAGCAGATGTGAGGATGACTGACCAAGCCCAGAGGCATGGGTGGCAGTGGTCTACAGAAGTTTCAGGAGAGATTAATCTATGTTAATGGGTGGAGGCAGGTGAAGAAGTAAATGGAATCCAACTCTTTTCAGTCTGTATCTAGTACACAGAATTCCCTCAGACAATTAGTCTGTGGTATGGATTGGAGTGGAATCCCCACCTATCAAGTCTTGGCTCCAAGGTATATCAGGAAACCTGGAGGATAATCTCTGAAGAAAAGCCAAGATCCTAAATCTAGCTGTGCCCTTCATCTAGTGAAGACGCATCTCCCCCACCTCACAGATGGGCCCAGGCAGGACATGGGACTCAGGAGGTCCTAAGACTCCCTGGGCAGGGAACAGTGAATACTCATGGGGGATGTACTTTAAGTGCTTCTATGCTTCTGCTCCCACTCCACCAGGACCATGCCATCCTGGCCTGTTGCTGTAAGGTCTAGGTGCCTTTTCCTAGGAAAGGGAATAAGAATGTCGTGCAGGCATATTAGCTTTTCTCCAGCCAAGTCTTTAGCAATAAGATGAGAGTTAGGAGTAAATCACAGCTTCTGTCACATGGTAGGCATACAAGTATACAAGCCTCATTTAACACATCTGACATGAAGAGGGAGCTACCTGGGGTGTGAGGGAAGTCTACTGTAAGTCTACCACGTTTCTTTCAACTCTGAGCCTTCAACTCTGAATCAGGCCTTCAAAGTCTCCAAAATGAAGTAAAAAATAAGTTTTTAGTCATCTGGCAATTAACCAGTCAAATATACCTCCGTTTTACAATGACAAGCAGTTTAAGACATTCTACATCCAGAATCAAAGATTAAGACACCACCCTGGATACATTCTGCACAGACACTGCCCATGGTTGATGGGTACTTCATGTGGATCATCTCAACCTTCATCCCCTAGGGATTCCCCAGCTTGAGTCTTCCCCTCAGAGGGAGGTAGAGAGTTGAGCCTGCCATCCCAAGGTCCTTCCTACTCTGGGGACTGAAATGTCCCACATCCATGGCAGCTGCCCCAGTTCTGGCTGGGATCCCTAT
This sequence comes from Pan paniscus, assembly GCF_029289425.2. NCBI lineage: Eukaryota > Metazoa > Chordata > Mammalia > Primates > Hominidae > Pan > Pan paniscus. The sequence continues at coordinate 52,837,817 of NC_073252.2, forward strand.
ATTGAGGCTGTCTACTCCCACAGCTGATTTTACTCTGCCCTCCCCTGTGGATCATGCTATGAGACTAGTTTCCTCCAGGTGGCATAAAAATGGTTTACTCTCAGCCAATCTAAAAACCATATTGTAGGATTTTAGAGGAAAATGCCAAGAGACAGAACTAATGTGCAACTCCTACTTGGACAGAAAGAACAGTGTGGAGACTCACATCATGGGCTTTTACTCCAAGAGCCACTGAAGGAACATACCAGGAAAACAATTCAGACCCTTTGAAAGAAGCAGCTTGCTGCTGCAAAATCCATGAGACAGCCAAAAAACTGAGCTCCCAAAAGTGTGAGAGAGGGAGAAGCCTGCTTTCAAACACACATCCCCACTGAGGAACCTGAAAACCCAGATCACAGGAGGAGGATTTAACCTTACCTAGAGCTGAAACTCATCTAGGGAGTGGAGTGAAATATGTAAGTAGAAGCAGCAACTAGAAGAGCCCTATAGGCACTCCGAATCCCCAGCTCAGGCCCAGGGAAGCCATTTCCTGGCCCTCTCACAGGGGTCCTTGGGGAAGGCAGCCAGTGAAATTGGAGAGGGGCCACAAGGTGAAGGAAGCTTCTAGCTGAAGTTTGTAGTAAATTAAGCATGAATTTTCCTGAGCAGAATCCAGGGAGTTAAACAGGCAGTGCAGATACAAGTAGAAGCTGCAGCCATTGGTTCATGAGCTGCCTGAGAGCCCTGCTTTCTCAGTGTAAAGGCTTATAGCCTGAGGCAAGATCTCAGCCCTGCACACCCGCTGCCTGGATATAAACTCAGTGCTGTTGGCAGGGCACAGCAGGAGCCAGACTGGCCTTGCCGGCTACATAGCAGCTGGGTGAGGCCTGTCACTACCAGCTTTCCCCCACTTCCCTGGAAACCTGTATGACACAGCAGAGGCAGCCATAATCCCCCCAGAAACAGATCCATTGGCCTGAAAACCACCCCCTATCCCCTCCCACAGTGGCTGCAGCAAGCTCCACCCCAGGAGTCTGAGCTCAGACTCACCTAGCCATGACCCCACCTGATTTTTTTCCTACCTGCTGTGATAACCAAAGAAACTCTTGGGAGCTCTATGGCCCCACCGATCACCTGAGAAACCCAAGTACTTCACCCTGGCCAACACAGGGCAAGATTATATCCTCTTATACTACTGCAGCTGGTGCTTTTTAAAGTGCCACCTCCTGGTTGGAGGCTAATCAACAACCCATTACAGCAACTCATAACAGACCCACCCTGCTCCAGAGAAGGAGAAAACAGTTAATTCCACTGCCTGCACACCCTGGCTAACCAGAGGTCCCAAGTCTGTCCATGTGACGACTTCACTGCTTGCATGACCAGCATTGAAAAACCAGCTCACTATAGCCAAGGACTCCCAGAGTCCACTTCACTCCCCTGTCACCTCCACTGGAGCAGGTGCTGGTATCCACAGCTGGGAGACCTGAAGACACAAGCACATCACAGGACTGTGTAAACATTCCCCAGCACCAACCCAGAGCCCAGAGCCCTGCTGGGTAGCTAGACCCAGCAGGGCAATAACAATCACTACAGTCTAAGCTCTCAGGAAGCCCCATCCCTAGGAGAAGAGATTACCACATAAAGGGATCACTCTGTGGGACAAAAATCTGAACAGTAGCCCTTGAGTTCCAGATTTTTCCACTGAAACAGTCTACCCAAATGAGAAGGAACCAGAAAAGTACTTCTGGTAATATGATTAGAGGTTCTATAATACTCCCAAAATATCACACTAGCTCTCCGGCAATGGATCCAAACCAAGAAATGTCTGATTTGCTAGATAAGAGAATTCAGAAGGTTGATTATTAAGCTACTCAAGGAGGTACCAGAGAAAGGTGAAAACTTAGACTATATTTTAGAACTTTTCAGACACCAAAAAGCCTTTAAGGTGACAACTGATATGCTTAAAGTTCATCGTTCCTTTTAAAACACATTCCTGAATCGCCAGAACACCTTAGGGAAGCATGATTAGATAATCCAGTACATTCTCTTGTTAACAGGCAAGGAATTCTACATGGGCAGGAAATTTTTGAGCTAGGATCCACCCACAACTAGTAGTTGTGATTGACTACAAGTCCAACTAGATTCCATTTTAAGATTCGCTTGCTTTATGTTTCTTAATGTAGCTACTAAAAGTTCCAGTTACACAGGTGGCTCACAATGTTTCAATTGGACAGTGCTGCCCTCCAGGTTATCAGTAGGTAGAGCTCCCTGTGCTGAGTGAGAAGAATTAAAGTCTTAAGAGGATGATGTCTACGATGGCACCCAAGGACAGCCATCTCAGAGTGCAGATGCTCTAAGGCCTCAGCATGCCTGTCTCTGCTACCTGGCATTCTGGTCTGACCCTGGAAAGTTCTCCAATTATATCTACTCCATTACCATTTTCAAAGAATGCACCAAGACTCCTCAGCTCATTCAGGCTGTTGTATCTTGATCCAAATAGTCTTACCCCATTCATTGACCAGAAGATGACAAGGGGAATTGGAAGAGGATAGAAGACAGACTTTGGTAGCATCTCAGCAGGCTTACTTGAGATTTAGAGCCTTAGTTTTACCACTTGGCCTCCCACAAGAGAGACTCAGAAGGTAGCATTACTTTATTAAAAATGTAATGTTGATCAAACATGAAGACTCCAGAGTCTACTATCATGTTACCTCTGCCCTATAATTTAGAAATCTAAATTTCTAGTTCGTCGACTTCCTTATTAGCCAGAGTTGTCATTCTAGTAGAGCAAATGGTTGGGTCAAGCTAAGTAGCAGCTGCCAACTCACATAGGCTATTGCTTGTCTGTTGCTGCCAAACAAATGATCCCAAATTAGCAGCTTAAAACAGTTTCCAAGGGTTAGGAACACAAGCACAGCCTAGGTAAATGCCTCTGGTTCACATTCTCTCATGAGGTTGCAATCCAGCTGTTGGCCAGATAAGTTTCCATTTGAAGGCTCAGTGTCAGGGGGATCTGCCTCCAAGTATACTCATGGCAGCTGTCACACCTCAGAATGTCCACTTCCAAACTCACTCACAGGTGGTGAGCTTCAACTCCTGACAGGCTGTTGGACTGAGGGTTTCTGCTACTTGCTGTGACACTTGTATCCTCCATGGGGTGACTCATAATGTAGCAGCTTGCCATCTCCTTGAACAATTGATCAAAGAGAAAAAGACCAACTACAGAAGCCAGTCTCTATAGCCTAATCTTGGAAGTAATGTACCATCAACTTCTTCCATTAACCATTCATCACAAGGCAAGTAACTACATCCACCCTGAAAGTAGGGTGCTTACCACATGTGAGGATCACTGGGGCTCTCACAGTTTGCCCACCTCACCACATGGACTGTGCCATCTCCTGCGTCCTATCACTCCTTATCTTGTACTTTGCCTCATGGCTCAGTTACCTTGGACACCTCTTAAGTTTTGACACCTGCTGTTGAAGGGCATGAAAGTTTTCATCTGAAGTCAAGAGATAACGGAGGTCTTGCCTGAGACAGGGGCCTGACACCACTCAGGATTTGGATCAGGAGTTGGTTTTTCCACATTGCAGTAACAGGCAGTTCCTAGAACCCCAAGGACCATCATAAACTGAATAGCCAATTTAGCTGTTTCAGAGAGATACTAATGAAGTCTGTACCTACGGGATCCATCCTCTAAACTATCATTTTGGTACACCTCCACACAGCTCACTTGTGTCTCCCTGGCCTCCGTGCTTTACTAGCACCTGGTTCTAGGCAGCTCTGTCGACTCTTCTGAAAGCTCATTGTCAAAGTTACGACATATCAGGCAAGTAAAAATAAGTTAAAACTCCCACCCCTCTCATGGGTAGAGCCACTTTTGATCTCTTGCTTATACATGCAAGAAGACTGGGACAGGACTGCTCCTGCCTGAGGAGTACACCAACCTGAGGAACCTGCAACAGGTACCTAGAAAAGCCCTGCTCCAGGCGATAGACAAGTTCCGGCTTTGTTGTTCTTCCTTGGATAGGTCTTTCCGAGTGGCCGAGTGCAGAGGGTAAAGATGGAATGGCCTTAGGACAAGAGATCTTGAAGCTTCAGGCTACCTTTGACCAAGGCAGAGAAAAGTCTTTCAGGTGGTCCAAGCCATTTAGACTTACATTGAACTACCTTGATTTATACATGCTATGATCATCAGATGCAGAAAGGGCATTTAACAGTTAATCTTTTCATGGAGAAAAAGGAATTAGGTATAGAAGTGTTTTGAACACAAAAGGCCATATATTGCAAACCCACAACTAACATCATACTCAATAGTGGAAAGCTGAACACTCTTCCTCTAGGATCAGCAACAAGACAGTTGCTTCACTACCTCTGTTCAGTGCAGTAGTGGAAGTCCTAGCCAGAGCAAGTGGCCAAGAAGGATCAAATGCATCCAAATCAGAAAGGTAAAGTAATGTTGCTGTTGTTTGCAGACATCATATAGAAAACCCTAAAGACTCCACTGTTAAAACTAATGAGTTCAGTCATGTTGCAGGATACAAACATACAGGAATGTAGCATTTCTATACACTACACTGCCCCAAAAAGAACAATCACACTTAATCAAAAAAAGACTTAGGAATAAGTTAACCGGAGATAGAAGATCTTCGTACAGAAAACTAAACACTGAAATTTGAGATAAATGGGAAGATATCCCAAGCTCATAAGATGCAATATTAAGATGTCCACACTACCCAAAGCAGTCTACAGATGCAAAATTCGTTTTCATAGAAATAGGAAGAAGAGTCTTAAAATTCATAGGATAGCCTGCTAGGAAAACTTCTGCTAGAACAAATCCGCTAGAACACTACCTGATCTCAGTGCCAAGTTAGTTATCCTAGCAGTATGATACCAGCATTAAAACAGACCAATGGGCCAACAGAACAGGACAGAAAGCCAGAAAAACTCAAACATATGTAGTCAACTAGTTCAGTGGTACCAAGATGACACCACAGGGAAAGGTTAGACGCTTCAATAAGTGGTTTTGGGAAAATGATTTCTACAGGCAAAAAAGAAATTGAACCCTTATACACAAGTGACTAATGGATTAGAGCCCTAAATTCAAGTCCTGAAACTAATACCCCTGCAAGAAAACAGTTTGACATTGGTCTTGGCAATTATTTCTTGAATAGGATACCAAGAAGTATAGGCAACAAAAGCAAATTTCAGTGAGACTACAAATTGAAGAACTTCTACACAGCAAAAGAAACAGAATGAAAAGGCAGCCTATGAATTTGCCGGAGTATTTGCAAACAATATCTAATAAGGTGTTAACATACAAAGTTTAGTCAATTCACATCTCAATATTAATAAAACAACCCAATTTTCAAAGTTGGTAGGAGCTAAATAGACATTTCTCCAAAGATGACATACAAGTGGCCAGATATATATGAAGTGCTCCACATCTCTGGTCAGGAAAATGTCAATCAAAACCACAATGAAGCATCCTCTCATGTCTGTTAGGATGACTTTTCAAAGAGACAAGGTGGTGTTGGCAAGAATGTAGAGAAGGGAAGGAACCCTTGTCTGCTGTTGGTGGGAATTAGATTGGTGCAGATGTTATGGAGAACAGTATGGAGGTTCCTCAAGAAGTTAAGAGCCCAACATTTCCTCTTACAGGTATATACCCAAAGGAAATGAAGTCACCAACTTGTAACGATGCCTATGCTCCCATGTTCATTTTAGCATCATTCAGCCTTAGAAGACAATCCTGTAATTTGTGACAACATGGATGAACCTGGAAAATATTAAGTGAAATAAACCAAGCCAAGACAACTCATGATCTTATTGTAGAATCTAAGAAAACCAAAAATTGAATACATAGAAACATTCAAACAGTGCTTACAGAGAATAGGGGGGATGTAAGATATAAGTCAAAGGGGTATAAAGTTGCAGTCATGTAGGTTAAGTCTGGAGATCTAATATGCAATGTGAGAGCTATAGTTAATATTGTGTTGTACACTGATTTGAGACAGGGTCTTACTCTGTCGCCCAGGTTAGAATGCAGTGGGGCAGTCTCAGCTCACTGTAACCTCAACTTCCCAGGATCAAGCAATTCTCAGGCCTCAGCCTCCCAAGTAGCTGGGAGTACGCCATCATATCTGGCTAATTTTTGTATCTTTAGTACAGTTTTGCCATGTTGGCCAGGCTGGTCTCGAACTTTTGGCCTCAAGCGATCTGCCCCTCTCAGCCTCCTAAAGTGCTGGGATTACAGGCATGAGACACCGCACCCAGTCCCACTGATTTGAGTAGATTTTAGGTACTCTCACCACACACAGGTTTATACGTGCTACAGAAGTGACATTTAAAAGGATAGACCATTACTGATAAGTGTTCTATGATCATCCTGAAAAGTTTGATTCCTACAGATTCTCCTTAGTTTGATTCTTACATTATATTTAACAGATGTTGGTAGTATATTAGCCTCTACACACTGTATCCTACTTGGAGTTGTTAAGGAGGCAGCTTTAGGCTAAACTTACATATTAAAGTTCAGCCTAAAGGTTTCTCTATACATTGTTAATTACAATAAGTGGAGGTATAACCAGACCACAGCCTACACTTGTGCCAGAGTTGGCCAATCAAATGTAGTCAACCATTCAAACTATTCAAATAAGCAAGTGCCAAGCTGCAACCAATTGGCTGTTTCTGTACCTCACACTTCTGTTTTCTTTATACCACTTTTTCTGTCTAAGTCTACTACATGACTGCGCTGGGCTGTCTGAGCATACTTTGGCTCAGGAGGCTGCCCGAGTCGTGAAACATTCATTGCTCAACTAAACTCTTAAATGTAATTCAGTTGAAGTCTCTTATCAGAATAAAACTAGTCCTTCTCATGGACTCTGTTGGCAGGTATCCAGTAACTAAAGCTCAGTTCTATTTTGGGTAGGGGGTGGGGGCAGGGGATGGGACATGCTCAGGAAAGGCAGTGGCCCTACTAGGAAAGATGTGCCGAGTACATTCGTGTGAGAGCGCAGGCCAGGGACTAGAAAGCATAGTCAAGTAACTGGGCACAATGGCTGTATGAAGGTCTGCCAGTTCAAGCCACCATGGAGTAACTGACGGGCCACATGCATGCCAGTGCTGTCTTGGGACTGGCCAAAGCATTTGTGCACCCACACCAGTTAGCTTTCTAATGCAGTTCTTCCTTTCCCATCCCTTTAAACAAGTTCTCTAAGTACTCTTCATGCCAACTCCACTTCAATCTGTCAACAACCCAATCTGCAACAATAAGCTGAAGGACCCCTTGGAACATGATCCCTCTCTACTTGACTAGAATGCCTGTGTATCATGACCAAGCCCTTCAATTCTAGATCTTCTCAGATGTGTGTACTGCCCAGTTCTGGCACATGTAGGATGTGCCATCCTTCCTGTAGTTCTCTAGTTTCTGGTTACATATCAACTCATAGCTCATTAGGACCCCAGACATTTGTCTTATCCTCTGGCATGACTTCTTTCCCAGTAATGGCTCCTGACCTAGGAGTTTTGTGCTTCTTTCACCTATCCAGCCTAAATACATGTCTAGATAGCCAAAATTCTTACTATTTTATTAAGAAAACAATGCCACTGTGGGCTCAATGGTTCAGATACCATTTCAAACTGGCTTTACACCTTTAGGGATGCCAGGAAGTATCCTAATGCTGAGCTTCCAAAATAATGGATACAAGATATCCATCTTCCCACCTACCCTTCTCAAAGGTGCTCAGAGAGAAATGATTGGAACTCAGTACTGCTACATCTTCCTCAGTACTTGAGTTTGATTCACTTTCTGCTTTTGTGAATTTAGTGGTATCTATTAGACACTAGACAAAGTCAGAACTACATTCTAAACCTAGTCCAAATTAAGAAAATGGAGTACATATACAATAGAGCACTATTCAGCCATAAAATGAGATCCTGTCACTTGCAACATGAATATAACTCTTAGTCAAGTAAGCCAGGCACAGAAAGACAAATTTCACATGTTCTTATTTGTGAGAGCCAAGAATTAAAACAATTGAATTCATGGAGAGAGTTAGATGGTTAGAGGCTGGGAAAGGTAGTGGGGGGATGGTTAATTGGTATAAAAAGTTAGAATGAGACCTGGTATTTGATAACACAACAGGGTGACTATAGTCAGTAGTTGTACGTGTTATACTAGGAGTGTAACTGGATTGTTTTTCAACACAAAGGATAAATGAGGGAATGGATATCCCATTTACCACTATATCATTATCTATTGCATGCCTGTATCAAAGTATCTCATGTACCCCATAAACCTATGTACCCACAGAGATAACTAGACCTGGTCTAACACCTCAGCCGAATTACCTTGGGGGAAGTTGTTTGCATGTAAGCTGCAGAAGTAGTAACACACAGACTTAACCCTTGAGGAAGAAGTGTACTAGACTGCCTGAACCAGTTAAAGTATTGTAACTAGTGTTCAAGTTTGAGCCTCTACAAGAGGCTAGAGTTGGCCAAATTTGTTATGAAGGAATTAGTTCAATAGTGATAACCCTTGCTATAAGAAGTCACCATCTCTAAAGTTTGGGAGTTGATTGCCAGAACTATCCAGAAGTTACTACGAAGTTGAAAGTGCACTGGGACAAAGCAGTGGGTACACCAGCAAATTCTGCTTTCAGGGATTTCAAAAGGATGTGCATGAGCTGCTGTCTTCTGTGTCTCTACAACGCCTCCAACTCATGCTCATTGTTTTATCTGCTGTGCTTTAGTCACTCATCTTCCCTTACATTAGGGGAAAAGTCAGATGAGCCTTATTAAAAGTAATGGCAAAAACCGCAATTACTTTTGCACCAACCTAGTAAGAAAAGGTACCATGCTGTGCAGGGACAGGTACTTCTGAAGAGCATGTCATTCTCCGTTACTGTGACTCCCATCCATTCACCACAGTGTGGTCCCATTGACATGGGAGCTGACTGGCTTCCCTGGCACTGTGCTGTGCTTTAGCATCTGTTTCCCACTTAGGTTCTACTTCTGCTCAGAAAGCTTTTGATTTGAGTCATCTATTTTGAGATCCATTTTCCTCTTAACCTATTCTTTTTTAAAGTCTGCTTCTATTCAGGGCTGTGTACCCAAGGTATTCCTTTAGGACTATCCTAGTCAATCACTGCTGGGTTCTTCTCTGCCAGAAAGCCCTCTCAGACACTGCCCAACTTAGGCCACAACCCGGAAGAGGTGTCTCGAGAACAGCTCTGCTGTGTGAGTGCTGCCATCTGTTCACACAGAATTCAATTCCAGCATGTCTGCCCCAGCCATCAGCCCTGCGACTTGTCTGATCCCACCACCTGCACCAGCCAGGATGGGAGAGGTACTCAGCCACCCATGTCTTGAGACATGAGACTTAGACCATCATCTAACAGCAACGGCCTATGGATTCAGACAACTTGTCCTAGATACCAAGAACTATTCTCAGATATGAGGATCAAGTGCTCTAGTCTGGTTTTCTGACCTGGTCAAATGACCCATGAGAGAAGGGTCTATAGTAGTGCCTGCTATCCTTTAGGTGCATCTTTCAGAGGATTCCAGGCTGTGATTCTTTCTACTAGTTAAGATGGGGTTTCTGAGTGACAATGCTTCAGAAGGCAGACCTCATGGGAGACTCCCTATGAAGGATTGCACTTTGTTGATCTAAATGAGTAGATGGATTTCCCCCTGCTTTCCCTGACGAAAACTGACAACTGTCAACATGTCTATCAAGGACCTATAACCCACGTAGATTTGCAGTTGGGTGATATGAAGCCACTGTTCTATGGACCTGTGTAGAAAAATGGATCTGCACAGGACAGGGGCCAGTTATTTTGGTCATAAGTGACAACTGAGCTGTACTGACTTAAGTAAAAGGGAATTCATTGGTTCAGGAATTAATGAGTCTGAATATAGCATTGGGTCCAAGTGAGGCTGCTTTAAGATGCTCAGTTTCACCAAGAACCAGATTTCCTCTACTTCCCTTCCCTGGTGTCAGATTTGTACTCAGTGTGCACACAGGGCCATACCACCCTCTGGGTGAGAGATTCCAGGTACTCCCCTTATGACACCGCAAGGCTCTAGACTATTGTTGATCACATCTCTTTTCTTCTAAAAGCACTTCTTGAAACAGCCAGTTCCAGCAATATTCTCCTTGGGTTTTTGTGGCATGCCCATGTAGATAGGTTGCACACCCATTCCTGAACTAGTCACTAGTCATGGGAGGTGGATAGGCACATGACATGCTCTAATAGGCTAGAGTGTCAGATCTAAAGGGAATAGTTTAAGAATGTCAGGAGCATATTTGGCTGACAGTATGGGAATAGATGTCAAGGAAGCATCAAGTGTGTCTTCTGTAAGAAAAATCAAGTGCAGAGTCAATAGGCCTTTTGAGTTTAAGAGTCTACTGCATCCCCTCACCCCTGGTCTTCATATGTCTACAAGTGCCAGCACCTTCACTTTTGCTGTTGGAAGACTGCCTTTTGAGTGTTGGACCCATCTTTCGCACACTCACAAGGAGCCAGAAGTACCTGAGAGTTTACACACACCCCTCAGAACCAGTGCCACCATTAACAAGTGAATGTCAGCTATGAGGATGCACACAACCAAGGTGCAACTCAGCCTATTGTTCCCCTTTGGGATCCAAGGGGTCTACAAAGCCTAGGACTTTGCCATCGCAGCCTTGCTTGGCTTTTACCAGCCTCAGTTGTGCCTCCTCACTCCTTCACTGGTTTGTCTTGGAAGTATTTCCTTCATTACTTCCACACGAGTCTGTTTCTGAGGAGCCCTAATTAAATACAGTACTTGGTCTCGCTTGCACTTCATGAGTTAAGGCACTTCATTTTGTGGATCTGCTCATTAGTATCAGTGAAAGGAACTGACTGGGGTTTTTCCCTTCGAGCTCCAGGCTTCTGGGGGACCCTCCATCAGAGGCCATCAGTGATCTGTCAGCATCTCCTTAGGCCCCTCTCCCAACTCGAACTTACTCCCTCTTGGTAAGGTAATAGGAATGCAACTGCCAGTACCTGTGTCTTTTAAGGCTGCCCTATGAGCCCAAAGGGCATGAGGATTTACATCCCCATGATGGCTGGCTTTAGCCCATGTCAGATGGGGTGAGAAGGTGTAAGTACCTCCTGCTCCATAGCTGATTAAAAGCTGAAGTATGATCTATACTGTTGTCTCCAGAGGGCCTCTGCCCAGTTGAGCTGTATTTACCTCTATCAGACTCTGGTAACACACCTTCGAGTCACCACCTCTTGTCCACCCCACTTCTCTATCACTCCATGGTGTTTTACTTGGTTATGTGGTAGCAATTCAAATTATCTTAAGGTCTGCTTCTAGATAGCAAAGTATGTCCTACTCCAAATTCCTGACAACAAGCCACATTTTCTATGGACACCACCTTGCTTCTGACCAAGCTTCTGTATACAGCAGAATCATTCCACCCAGGCAGAGGACGGAGTCAACCATCTGGTCTACTTTCATCTGAATACCTATATCTTATCACCTGCTGGCTTTTAGCTTGGCCACAAGGATGTGGCCCTAGAAGGCATGAACTTTTTTCCTAGATCTGGCAGAAAAAGTTGTAAAGGTCCAAAGGCATCCCGAAGTTGCTAAGTCAGACAGCTGCACCCACTTCCAAGAATGAATGGGGGTCACACCCTGTATGTGAGGGAGGAAGATATGAACCAGATGCTACTGGATCCACATGCCCTGGGCTCAACAAGTCATGCAGACATCCATCCCTGTGATTTCCTGAGGCACCACCACTTCCTGAAGGAGGTGAGAGGCCTTAGGAAAGTGACCAACTTACAGTGCAGACAAGTGGCCCCAGACTAGAAGGTACCTTTTCTAAAAGCTCTACCTCAGGCACAAGTGAAAGCCACCTGAGCTCAGCCACCTTCAACACCAGCTTTCCCAGTCTTCAGCTATTACCCAAAGTCCTGGTGCTTTTGTGCCTCAAAGCAATTAGTGGTATGTTTCAGGTGCTTTCAGATAAGCCCTTAACTTCAATATATCCATCAAATTATATTTCAAGTTGAAGAAACTTCCATATAATATCCCCAAAAGCTAAGATACAGTATCCAGGAACCAAGTGGTAGATGTAACATGGCCCCTTCCACCACCTGCTGTGGACCCACTTGTAGGAGTGCTTCTTGTCCCACAGATTTAGCATGTTCAGAATTAGAGCTTCTGATCCCCTGAAGAACACATCCTCTGGAGATACAGAGTGGGTTCCATAGAACCAAAAGCTACAATTTAGTCACTTAGGCTTTTTATACCAGTAGACCAGGAGGCAGACAGGAGTTACTTTACTGGCAGGGGTCAACAATCCTGGTTATGATGAAATAGGTCTCTGCTACACAAAGTGAGGGAAATACACCTGGATTTGTAGGGTTTACTGGGTGCCCCTTAGTGCCAGCATTAGTGATGACAAAAGCAGTTATTGCAGCAACATAAGAGACAGTCTGAGATAAGTGAGTGCTCAGACCTCTTGGATAAGTCTGAGTGGCCCTACTGTGTAAAGCAATCTGGACCAGCAGAAATACTGGCTGAGGGTGGAGGGGAATCTAGATTGTACTGTTAGAGGGAGATGAATATCCATTAGTCACAGGGCTAGTTGCAGCTGTGGGGGGAGTAGCTTCTCATGCTCATGTTGTTGTAGTATTTGTAAAGGTTGGTTCTTCAGATGTTGACCTGTCAAGGCAAGACGGTGAACTCAACACTGGATCTGAGTGGGTCCAGCCGTGTACAAGGTAGAGCTGAGCAGACACACAGTTTCTCTTGCATGTTTGCTAAGGGCATCCAGAGCTCACCAGCAGACACTTCCACATGCTGATAGATCATGAGCAGGCTGGAATTCATCAACTCAGAAAAGCTATTGTTCCTAAGCAGTCAGGGAAGATTCTACACAGAATGGGATCCACGGGCACAGGTGATGCCACTGTCCACAGGTGGAACTTAAAAATAGCCCTGACACATCTGAGTCAGTCATAGTGACTCAGGTTGCATCAGGTTCAGGCTGTCCAGGATACTTTTAGTAAAAACTACATTGGGGCTTTAGCTACATGTGCAAGATACAACTACATTGTAAAACCCTTTCAAATCAACACTTGGATTAGTGTCAGCATAACTGGGCACTAGCCTATCTACTTCAGCATACCAGAAAAGCCATCACACCTGGTAAGTAGGTTGGTGTATTGTTAGAGGAAGAGATCACCTGAAATGTGTTAACACATTTGAGAACTCACTTGGAGTTTAAGGAGTTTTGAAAAGCTGTATTAAAGATGTCCAACTATTCAACAGTATCTGGACATATACATTAGCAAGCTGTTCACTTATCTTAGGTGTGCTGTTTGTGAGAATAGTGTTGATAAAAATAAACATGATTTTGAAGATATGAAATCAACCTAAATGCCCAGTGATAGACTGGATAAAGAACATGGTACATATACCATGGAATACCCTGCAGCCACAAAGAATGAGGTCATGTCCTTTTCAAGATCATGGATGGAGCTCCTGGAGGCCATTATCTTTAGCAAACTAAAGCAGGAACAGGAAACCAAATACATGAATCCATGCTTGCACTTAAGTGGGAGCTAAGTGATGAGAACACATGGCACAGGGGAACAGACACTGGGGCCTACTGAAGTGAAGGAGGGAGAGGATCCAGAAAACTAGTGGGTACTAGGCTTAGTACCCTGGGTGCCAAAAGCTGTACAAACCCATGTGACAAGTTTACCTATAAGAAGCCTGCACATGTACCCCCTGAAGTTTAAACATGATTAACAGAGCTTTTCTATTACCCCCCAGTACACAAACCATTGATATGCACGTGATTGGTTATCTGAAACCTCACTGAGGTTGAGTTGCTTTTTCAGTTGTCCAATTGGTATGCTATTTACACTGATCCAAATCAGTTGTATGGGACTCTTGTGAGACTGCTTTGGGGTAGTGTGGGCTGGAGAGTTGGGGAATGGCAAGACATCCACTTGGGGAAGAGTGGAAATGTGTGGAGTCACTCTGGCTCATTTAGTGCTTTTCTTGCTTGGGAGTTGGCTGAGGCTCTACCAGAAGGTGGTCGTGGTGGTGCTATCATGAAGTTTCCCATTCCTGAAGGGGCCATAACTTAGTGCCAGAAGCAGAGAGGGAGTGGGTTGTCATTCCTCAGCCAAAAAATCATACCCCAACAGGCCCCCGTCTGTCAAGTCCTTGGTAGAGATTACCAAGCCCTGATTAAGTAGGTGTGAGTTTCCTATTGCTGCAGAATTACCATTAAGTGGCCTAATTTAACACAAACTTGTGTTTTTGGTAGAAAGTACCAAGTCTAACAGCACTTCAAGTTGCAGACAAACTATAGATAAATATCCTACAACTCTGCAGGTCAGGTCTGAAGTTAATCTCACTGGGCTAAAATGGAGATGTGGGCAGGGCTGTATTCTAGGAGATTCATCTTACCTCCTCCAGCTACTCTAGGCTGCCTGTATTCCTTGGTGCATGGTCCCCTTTCATCCTTAGTGATCAAGGGCCTAAAGGAACAGGATTTGAGGATAAGAAAATGAAGCCAAAGAGAATAGGCACATGGATCTACCCGAGGAATTAGGCACAAGATCTGCACGCTTGTCTCAATGAGAGTATCTACTACAGAAGCAGGGCTCCAAGTATCACCTTGAACTGAGGGACCCATTGTACACCTGAGGTGAAAGACCTGATCACAGTATCCATCATCCTACCATATATACCACATCACACCGAAGCTGGTCTTGCAGGTATCTTCAAGGAAGACATTCCTGCATCCTAATGTGCTGACTTAGTGATAGTCTATGCGCCTGTGGCACTGTCCTCCAGAATGCATCTACAAATTGAACCAGTGACTACATCATACATTGTTCCCAGCCCTGTGTGTCCTGTGTATTGGTGACAAAGCAATGATCACTTTAACTTCTTTTACTATCATTCCCAATAACCCACTTGAGAACTATGCCTGAGACTGAATGATTAGTTGTCTTCAAAGTATTTCAGGGAGCTTCCAGAGGACAGTTCAATAAACCCACAATTAGGCTATCATTTTGGACTCCTTAAACCAGTAGTCCAGCAGGGACAGCACAGGTCTGCTTTGCTGATAGTAATTAGCTCTATCATGGTGAGTTTGCATTGCTGTTACTAGGTGGCAGCAGGAATTGGCATGTCTACAACTCAGGGGATTTGAAGCAGAGTGGTCTTGGTGCTCAGTGAATTGGCAAACTGCAGCAGCCATGACCTAGTAAAGGTGAAGTAGCCAGAGGCTCAGATCTCAGGGATGAAGGTTTACTTTATTCCACTGGGCAAGATATTTGAAGAGGGACATTCTATAAAATCCCTCCTGAAAAAATTGCAACAAGTATAGAAGAAACATGGAAGAGCCTTAAAGCTTTAAGAGCTGAACACTAAACATTAAGTTTAATATACTATAGACCTCATAGCCATTGTTCATGAGTTATGTTACTACATATAGACTAATATGTCTATATGTCATTGTGGCACCTAATGACTTGGCCACAGGTACAATTTGAAGCACAGGTGACCTCAGACTTGGCTGAACACCCTTGTGAACTTCCTAGAACACAAGAGCATTAAGAGGCTTGTGAGGAGCTACTACAGGACATTTCTCACTTAACTTCCTGATCTAAGGAGGCTGTCATGAACCCATTTCATTGCTTTCAGGGTATTCATGAAGTAATGGAGATCAGAGTCTACTAAGATGCAAACCACTTGACCTAGCTCTTAGGGCATGTCAGTTTCTTATCTGTCTCAGACAGTAGTCAAGCTTGCACCAAGAATGGAGGGAAAAAATATTAAGGAGGAGCCAGCATCGGTCTAGGTCCTACACAAACAATGTGTAGGAAGAAAAGAGGGATAACCTTGACTCCTAAAGTGCAGGCCCAGATGGATCCAGTGGAGGTATCTCTTGGTAATAGAAATACTCAAGGGAGAACTTTGATTAGAGTGAAGGGTTTCTTATTCCTCAGCCACCAAACGTGGCTTACTGCTAAGGGAACAATGTTAAGTCAGCCTCTTCTGCTTTTAAAGGCAACAAGCATTTGGGTGTGCTACTTCAGTTTGTCAGCTAACCCCAAAGCTTTGAGACCTGAGAAAAGAGCCTCGCAGCAGGTACGGCTTGGTTTGCTTGCACATTTGATGATTCAACTCTAAATTGGAGCCTATAAAATCTTAGGAGTCACCTTCCCTAGTAAGGGCAGGCTCAAATAAGTTCTGGAGACTTAACAGACATCATGGTGATTGTAGTTAGTAGTGTATCATATACTTGACTTTTGGGAATACATCAAGTGTCCTACAAAAAAGTATGCAAGGTGATGGACATGTTTAATGTGGTAAACACCTCAGCGTATATTGAAACACTTTGTACTTTGAGATGGAGTTTCTCTTGTTGTCCAGGCTGAAGTGATCTCAGCTAATGCAACCTCTGCCTCAAGTGGATTCTCCTGCCTCTGCCTCCCAGGTAGCTGGGATTATAGGCATGCACCAATACACCCAGTTTTGTTTTGTTTTTTTTTTTTTTAAGTAGAGATGGTTTCCTCATGTTGGTCAGGCTGGTCTCAAACCCCTGACCTCAAATGATCCACCCGCCTTGGCCTCCCAAAGTGACTTTGAACATCTTAAATGCCATTTTTATTTGCCTATTATACTTCAATAAAGCTGGAGGCCTGAGGGGGAGGCTCACATGTCAGGCACTTAACAGTAAGATTTGGGGATTCTTTTTCCTTCTAACATGGCTGGCAGAAGCTATACAAATAAGCCATTTTTTCCACAAGGACCTTGTCGGGAGAAGCAAAGACTGGCTTCTGGTTTTATTATATCCAAGTATGTTCAGATCTAGTTAAAGAATGAGGAGTAGCCGGGACAAAGTGTCCCTGAAGCAGAGATGAGCACAAAATGCATAGGGCAAAGAAAGCAAGCAAGCAACACATCTTCAGATTTTTCTAGGGCTATGCTTAGCAGGAGTGTCCTGGCTTAGGCACAGAAATACTGGTAAAATGAAAGGAGACTGTCAGCAAAAACTATTGCTATTCATCTATGGCTTCATGGAGCTAACTGGACATGGCCAAGTCCATCTTGATTTTCAGTGCTCTTTGGGTACTCCACTTGAAGGGTGTCAAGGGCCATTTAGTTTCACACTGCTAGTGTGGCATTTCAGGTGCTGGGAAGGCTCAATTATTCCCTAGTGTCTGTAGAGGACCTTATAGACCGGTTTCAACTTTTGACACCTTTGATATTAGGCATGACTGATGGGTTCCCTCTTAATAACTAGGATGGACTGCATTTCCCCTTGCCTCACTGGATCCTACCTGACATGCAGTCTTGAAACCCACTGTCAGGAAGCGGCATCACCCATGATGAACAGCATCCAGCCAAATTGGGAAAGAACACTTGCTTTGAGGGTACAAGGAGCTTGCCTTTTACAGATTGAGGCACTTAAGGGCACTCCCTTTTTTACTCTGGCCAAAGCCATTTGGAAGGTGAAATCTCCTCACTCTTGCTGTCATCTTAATCTACTCTGGTCTGGCATTCCCTTTGATGGGACAACCTGATGCCTCAAGATCATGGAGGTGGCCATTTCTTCAGTTCATGTACTACACCCCAGTATGCTTACTTAGGCCAGGTAGTAGAACCCAATTACAACATGGTAGAAAGCGATTATTAGTAATGCCTATCTTTTTCCTGCAGTATAGCTATCCCCAGAGTCATCACTAGCCTACAAGAGTAAGTGAGAGCTAAGTTCACAGTAGGCATTGCAGGTTTTGTGACTTAGAGGTTAAGGTTTAAGAACCCAGCTGGCTCTAAAAACAGGTCTACTATACAAAAACCAGCACACGAGGTGCCCCATACAATCTGGGAGATACTCTGTCAGCAAGCACAGGGGTAGATACTAAGCAATCATACCAGACCTCAGTTAGCAGACTCTTCCAACCTAGGAAACAACTAGTTGGGCTCTAAAACAGCCTAACATTGCCTTGGGAAAGGGGGAAGGGTAATTTAGCAAAAGGTTCCCCAAGACTATGAAAGAAGCCTTTCCTCTCCAGGAAGAGCCCGTTCTCAGGGGCTCCACTGGGATGTTTACACTCTAAAGCACATTTCCACAGTGCTAGCTGAAAGCATCGACAGAGTCAGGACATGGTCGGCTGGGTGTCTGTTTGCTTAGCGCCAAGTTCCTGGTTGGGTGCTCAGTGTTTGGCAGGGGTATCTAGGCAGAACACAGCCCAGAGAGGTAGTAGTGTACAGATACCCCGTATTGGCTTCAGTGTTATGACCAGGTTTGCAGTAGTGGTCTGTTTTATCAGGATACTTTACAATTAATAGTCAGCTAAGATGTGGAGAAAGGAGTTAAAACCAGAAATTCACCAAAAAAACTCAAGGGAAAGGAGTCAGAAGGAAGGGATTGGAGGGAGAGAAAGATCCCAGGGCTAGAGATCAGAGGCCTACATACATGTTTAAGGACATTTGGGAGGACAAAGATTAAATCCAAGTAGGACATGGTGCAGATAGTTAGCACCAGCCATCTGAGGCAGTGTTTCAGACAGGGACAATCTTGCCCCACCCACCACCCCGCAGCACATTTGGTAATGTCCGTAGCCATTTTCGGCTGTCAGCAGGGAAACGGATGCTACTGGTAGCTAGCAGGTAGAGACCATGGATGCTGCTAAACATTCCACAATACACAGAACAGACCATCCCCCACCAAGAATTTTCCAGCCCAAAATGTCAATATCCAGCCTCAAATTTCAGACTGAGGAAATGGTAAGTTTTTGGCTGGGTCATTCAAATGGATATTAAGGTAGTCAAGGATGGCAGGATCTCAGGGCAGAGGATCCTTTTAAGGTGCCTTGATCTTCATCTCATCTCCAGGCCATTTTACTATGTTGACCAACAGTAGAAATAGTTCTTAGTAGCAAAAGCCTCAGTAAGAAAGCTCATAGTGTTTAAAACTAGGTTGAATAAACTTCAGAACAATTTTTGGAGAGTCTAAGACTACTAAGCTCCTCTCCCAGTTCTAACAAATAACAGCCTTGTGAAGAGTTTCACAAGCGATATGCTTAGGTTTTAGTGACTCGAGTAATCTTGACAGTTGAAGAGGGTAGCTGGAGAAGCTGACTGGAGTTCTAGAGGCACAGCAGAAGGGAAATAGAAGTCAGTATAGGTGTACAGGACAGATGACTGGAGGCATATTAGGGTACCAGCCAAGCCTGTCAGTTGCAAATCCTGTTATGGTCAGTTACCTCCAAGTTCTAGGGGAACTCTAGGATTATGCTGTACTACTTAACTATGACATAGTACTCGAGTCTGAGGTGGCTATGAAGCTACAGGTGAGATCGGTGTAGTTTTAGAAGTTCTACAGCTTATGTGCACCTGCTCAGATGTTCAACCTCACCTCTCGTAGGCACTCCAACCACTTGCTCAGACACATTGGAGCTATTTTCTTTCTAAGTGCCTGCATGGTTTCAACTGGAGACCTCCCAAACCTGTGTGCAGTCCCTAGTTCTTCCTTCCATTGTAGGAGGAAGCACCACACCCTGACAGCTTCTGAAGGGTTCCATGTTACCAGTAGTTGAACATGGGTCACTCACCCCAAAGGACGCACCAGGGCAAGCACCAACCCAAAGCAGGGGCTCCATGGCCCTCAGTGCATTAAGCATGAATTATTTAAATTCCCTTAGTTTGGAAGGGATGATGCAGATGCCTGGAAGCATCTAGTGCCAAAATTAATGTCCTGGAGAAACGCAGTTTGAGTTTTCTTCATGAGGAGCAGGGCACCATACAAGGGGTACATCCTGAGAATGTTGTCCATACCTTGAGAAGTGCCATGGTTCTAGAACCATCTAGTGAGCTTACTGATCCTTAAGTTCAGGAGAAAAGCATACCTGTAGTAGTTGCAGGTTGCAGCATAAAGGTGCCCTACTGCTTGGGCTAGGTGATCTAACATGGTGCTGGAAGTAATTGTGATGCATGAAGATGCCACATGACACCTCTGGAAAATCCAAACATAAAACCCTAGGTTTCTACTGCAAGGCACAATCTATGACAGAACTATTCTGCATTTGAGAAATAGGCCATGACTTAAAACTATTAGACCCCAGAGGAGACTGAGTCCTGAACATTTCGCACCAAGTAACATCCCAAACTGGAGCTCCCCATCATAAGCTAGGTTTATACCAGATCTAAATCCTAAGGTTAGGTAGGACAGTAACAACTCACTTTTCCCCTCCCAGATTTGTTCTTCTATTGTATCCTCTATTAGTGGCACTACCACACAGCAGTGCCCATACCAGAAGCCTGGAAGCTGATCATGTCTATTACTACCCACTCTTATGACACCTATTCCAATCCCCAAAGTCAGTTTTCCTACTTGAGATGTTGCTATGTTGAACATACCAGTCTGACCATGTTACTGTCTTGTATAACACTACCCAGTGTCTTCCCTGACCCATTAGGTAAGTGCTGACACTCTTGTAAGAATCTGCTCCCCTCCCTCAGCTTGGTACTGGCAAAACCAAGCTGCAAGTTTTCTTAAGCTTTGTTCCATGTATACGGACGATGCTTTTTCTAGACTTCCCCTTTCACAGAGCAGCAGTAAGGTTTACTTTATGCTTTCATTCCCTGACCCTACCTCCCATTACCAACTTTGGGAACACCTTTAGGGTTAACCAGATTGTTATTGCCACACTGAAGTTACTCAGATACAGTTCTACCTTTCGGTGCTCCCAGAAGCAGGGGTTCTAGTGTCAAGACCTTGAGATATAGCTGGAGGACCCCGGTTAGCTGAGCAGACAAGGGTTCTTAGCAAGTCTCCCTCTGCAGACATTCATGTTAATATACACTGAACTAAAGAATTCGTGAACCATCGGGCATAGCAACTGAGTTGACATTGCTATCTAGACACCCAGAGCATTATGGCCACAAGTTAAAGTACACACACACAGGAGTTACAACTATCTTCCATTTGAGAAATAGATTGCAACTTTAAATTATACCCTAGTACAGACTGAGGAAATAGAGTTCTTGCAGATGTTTGGCTGACAGTTGGTCCACTAGGTCCGAAGACCCACCCAGAAATATTTCCCCTGAGTACACAATTGAAATTGATGTGCTAGTCATTTGAATAAATCCCTATGTTGGGTCCCTAGCAATGTGAAGTAACAGCATCACAGCAGGGCCAGTTAGAAACTTCTGAAACTGTCCCTACCCCAGCCAAGATATTAAGTCACAAGTATTGCACCCCTGTAGGGGATGGTCAACATTAGTGCCATGCTTAAGTATCAAGCAAATATGGTTGGTGGTCCTTATCTGTTCAATTCTGCATTCTAGCCCATGACGAAATTAGATACTAGAGGATAATTAAAGCACTACAAGTTCAACCAAGTGTCTGGCCTGGTTCCCAACGGGTAGGGTTCCACAAGCAGTATACCTGGTCAGCTACTTTGTATCACAAAGGGCCCAAGATGAGAATGCACATATACATAGGTGGTTCAGTGGCATCACTTTCCAGTCAGCAGCCTGGAACAAAGGACTGAACGGTCAGAGACAAGATTTGGGTAGAGGAATGTGGATGGACGTAGTAAGGCTATGTATGAAGTGTGGAGCTGTGTGTCTCACATTAACACCCACCAGGAAGGGCCCATCTTGGAAAAGGTACTGAACTTACTTGACCTGGCTGAGACTATTGCAGACCCATATTGCAGGGCAGGGGTGCTACCTGTTCTTCCCTTCCCTGGTTCCTTGCACAGGTGTTACACCTGTAAGACCTGAAGATTCTCCCTTGCTGCTCCTATTCCAACTCCCTTCCGCCCCCTACCCCAAGTATTACCCCCACTGAGTCTCTTGCACTTAACTACAAAGGATCCAAACTGACACCATAGAAGTTGTTCTTCCTACCCCTGCTAGTATTGATTGCCTTTAAATGCATTCCCCAGGCCTACATTCAGCACTCCCCTAACCACAGGCCGAGATGCAGAATCTAATCCAAGGCAGACTCATCCACATACCTTGGAAAACCCCCCCAAAATTATGCTCAAGGTCAGAATTGACAAAGTTGGCCAAAATTCCCTAGATCCTACTGGTAAAGGGTTGCCTTCTATTTAAGATTGGAGCTGAGCAAGAATCCAGCCACAGCCCCATAGTCAAATTCACAAAGCTTCCTGAAATTTACCTGTGTTTAAGAGCTCCTCTAACCCTGTGCTGGGAAGTTCCTCTCACCCCTCAAAATGTTTGCTACTTCTTCCGGGAAAGCAGCGAGAGACTTCCAAGTATCTGTTATCGTGCCACTCTAATTTCTCCTCCCCAGACTTCGCCACAGAGGTATTGCTAGAAGCAGTTCATTTCTTCCCTTAGTGTAACCCACCCAATCTGACATTCCCACCAAACGAAATGAAGACCTTAGAGAAAGTCTTTCCTTCAAGCAATCCCTAGTTTAGACTCAGTACGTCTAGACAAATGACTTCAGTATTGTATGGGAAAGCTGTGAACACCATCTGCAATTCTCACTGTGAAACCTGAAGATGCTTAATGTCCCAGGGACCTTCTCATTAGACCAAAATTATAGACACTCATCTGTCTCAGGAAGTCAGGACCATTGTGTGCCAAACTAGCACGTGCGGGAGGAGAGGCTTACCTAGAAATTCTATCAAACAGCTTCTGAGACCCCACTGCC
Organism: Pan paniscus; assembly: GCF_029289425.2. Taxonomy (NCBI): domain Eukaryota; kingdom Metazoa; phylum Chordata; class Mammalia; order Primates; family Hominidae; genus Pan; species Pan paniscus. The sequence goes on from NC_073252.2 coordinate 52,860,504, forward strand.
CAAGACACTCACTTCCATACGGAGCAGGACCTGGCCGAGTTCCACATTTGTCTTGCCCTGATAGTGGTACTCCTCTCCGTGGCGGGGTAGGGGAGGGAGGGGGTGGCCGGGGGCGGGAGGAGTCTGATCCTGTTGCTCCTAATGCCACACTGTCAGGGAACCTAGAAAGCCTTTGAAGACCCTCAGACTGGCCTGTACCTTTTACATGCCAGTGTGGAGCCCTGGATATGAGGCCATCAGCAATATGCAGGTAGTGTGCCACAGCAAGACTGCCATAGAAATTCAGGGCTTAAGTGTCTGAGGTACCATTCACCTCACTTTCCCCATGGGGTTCTGAAAGTAATTGGGAACTACACCTGAAATCAAGATCAGACAAGCTTTGTTTCACTGAATCAGAGGACCAAAGCTGGAAGTGGGCCCCCAAACTAGGCTGAGCAAGTCTTCTACCATTGAGTAACGTAAGCCCACTCAGTGAGCAATCCTTCCATACACATTCATGAAGTAAAACAAGTACCATAAAACTCATGAGGGCAGTTCTCTCTAGAAGGGTTAACTACATATGCGCCATGAGTTGTTCCTAGTCTCATTAACCCAACCAGGTTCTTTTCCCTTGGGTAATATTGAAGAGATAGAGAAAAGCAGAGACTAGATAACTTAAGTGTTTCAAAAATAGAAGTTACATAACTTCACATGGTATCAATCAGTAGTTGATATTGCACATCTACAAGACATACCTTTTGAATTAGAACATTGGATTTTGCTTTCCATCAAGAGATTTATGTATAGGAAAAATTCACATCTGGAATCCATTTGCTTTTCAGGAAGATAACTGTAGCCTTCTAAGATAAGCCATGGTAACTAGATGGTGATGAAGGATTAGAGATGAGTTTAAAATAAAGCATTACTTCATTTTAAAAGTTAAATATACCCCAAGTCTGCTACAATAGCTTTAAATTCTTCTGTTCTGGTCAACATACTTCTGAGGGATGTGAGATTGGCCTCTACTGTGAAAGCTATTAAAACAAAGCCTTTTGGTTTTGGTTGTTTTCCTCTGAGTAGCATTGCTATCACTCCAACCTAGATTCAGTAGGTTAAACAAGCTTATGTGTCACATGAAGAATTCAGTACATTAAGCACTATATGCACAATAGTCATTCTGTACAAGAACATTAACATGTACCTCAGTTACCTCTAGATAACTATCATTGTACATTTGTAGTTGTCACCTGTCACCTGTATGTTCTTCCAACAAACCATGTATTTCTTCCCCCTTTGTTTGCTAGGGTGTGGTTTTAACAAAATTTGGCATTTTCTATTTATTGTGTTTTACAAAGTATTGGTCCATGGCAGATCAGAACCAAATGGGTCCTTTAGGTAGTCTCAAAAGCTAGTCGGGGTCGTTTTAACTTTAACTGTAGTTGAGACCTATTAACTCACTAGAAGATCAGCCATTTCTAGGCACTAGGCTAAGGTCCTAAGCCTTCCATCCAAGCACAAGAAGGTGTTTAGGGAAAAAGGTTTCTCAAAACCAGCTCAAGATTTGCAGCTACGTTTATTCTCATATACCTTGAGCAAATGAGAACAAAGCAATTAGCCTTGTGTGGAAGGGATGGAGGGATTGTGTTGATAATGCCAACCCTAGAAGCATCTTAGGAGAAGAGGCAAGAGGCCCAAACAATGAAGCAAGGGTGAAGCAAAAGCTGCCAGAGAGGACCTAACGGGGCCTGCCCTCATGTTTGGAGCCTTGGACTGTGTTCAGGAATTAGACACACGGGGTCTTGCCACTTTGAAGCATGGGGCACAACCAGTTTTAAACTGCCATCAACAGGGGGCGCTTAGTAACCATAAAAGCTTGACTGAGTTGCAAAGCCATGACTTTTTGCTAACTCTTGAAAAGTGAGCTGGACGTAAGGATGCTCCCCATTTGGAGAGTGAATGCTTTACCACAGCAGCATAGACACCGTTGAAACATTTACTCAGAGTCGAGTAGAGTAAGCTACTTGGTCTCAATTTCATACTGTCTTCAAGATCACAGGTGAGCCATGGCTATCTGCTATGCTGGTTAGACATGCAGTCATGTAAGCTTTTCTTAGGACCAGTTCAGCATAGTTGTGGAACTTTGTCACATTGGAAGGCCTCATGACCCCAGTTTGAGGGGTTTCTCCCATCGAGACCCATTATCCCAAGGGCTGTCTCCCAGAGTCCCTGCTGCTGCTAGGGACACAGTCACAGGACATAGCCTCTAGCAATCAGAGGCACCAGGACTATTTCGGAAAGGAACAAGGAGTCAGTAGGTGGAACCATTTTAGAGTAGGGCAGCTACTTAATTTGGTGGGTTTAATGTGGAGGAATTGGTGAGCATATGAGACCAGAGCAAATCAATCAACTCCTGCTACATTGAGTTCTGGACATTATCTCTGTTTTACTCACTAGTTTATAACCTGAAAGCAAGGAAAAACTTGTTACAAGAATAAAACAAAAGCTACATGTTTAGAAGGGCCCAAGTTTACCAAGATTGCCCAACAACCCTGTTTTTCTAGCTTCTCTCCCCTCTGTGAAATTTGGGAGTTGGAAAGATACATCAGAAGTCAGTGATAAGTTTAGAGACATGGTTCTACCATAGTCTAACTCAGCCAAGCCTTATCTTTCTAGTATTAGGACTAAGTAGACATTTGGGATTCACGAAGGGTTGAGATTTACCAGAAAAAAAGCCATGGGGTTAAATAAATGAAAGATACTATAACAAGGAAATAAAGTCAATAAAGGCAACAGCTGGAATGAGAAAGTCTGTGGGTTGGAGATTTGTGTCAAGAGAAGTAGTCTTAACAGGCCTGAAGTGGAATGACTTGACCAAGAGACTTGAACAAGCCGGAGAGGAAGACGGGGTGAGACAAAACTGGGTTGTTTAGGACAAAGTACAAGGTGTTAACCACCTATTCATGAGGAATTCCAGTAGGAAGCAGTTGACAGGAAGGTGAGTCAGGGGATGGGGAAGGTGTTTTCACAACCATACTATCACCTCTTCTTGCAGAACTAGTTATCTGGCTGTGGACCCAAACCTGGGGTTCAGGTCCCAATACACTTTGTATAAGGAAGACCTTGTGCAGGTTTAGCTTCAGATTATCATATAGGTGATAACCACCAAGGACAGAGTAGTTGAGATGTCATATTCCTGGCAGATCCGGCCCATAAATGCTTTCTCAGATATGTCAGGTTAAATAGAAACTGATTATGGTAACACCTCCAAATAAGATTTCTATCAGTTCTGGTTTGTCAGGTGACATACTAATTGCCTCACTAATCAGACAAGTATTGTTACGCTAGTCTAGATTTTTACTGTTAACAGGAAGGTATATGAATACATTGCTTATATAAAACAAGCAGTCCTTAACTGGTTTTATTAAGGCACTCCCGAGAGATGTTAGGTGCGGTTAAGCCACAGACCAAGAGAAAAGGGAGAAAAAAAGAACAGCAAGATATGCTCTAAGTTATGACAGATTTACTCCACCCTTTTTATGTCTATTTGGTCATTTAGTCATAGACAATCAAGTACATGACTAAGCTCAGGACATTTAACCCATTACAACTTGCCACACCAAAAGCTTTTCATAGAAGCCCCATGTTACCCACGTTGACATTTGAGTCAGTGTACTCAAGAGCCAGGTAAGCACAGGGAAACAATCATTTCCTGTAGCAAGAGTGGTCTTAAGACATCTAGCTTCCTGTTGAGCAAGGTAAGAATGACATCCACCTGACTATTTGATTTTAGAGGTTTAGCTTATTGATCCGATTTATACCTGACCCTTAACCATAAAGCATTGAGACGTTTGTTCTCAAGGCAAGCTATAGCAAGTCACTGTAAGAGGAGTTGTATATGGAAAGACTTCAAAACAACCTAAAGTGAACAATTTCCTAGGTTTGAGAGATTGTGAGGGTGACACTGAGCCTCAGTTTTTCTCTATAAAATAAAACCCTGAGGTAGTTACTCCTATAAGTGAACCAGTATAAGAGCATTCAGAACAATGGCATGAAGTCAAGTCTGGGTGACTCTTGTACATACTATTCCTTGTCCACATTCATAGGTATTTTGCAAGTTGAGTCACGACTGGTCTGTTCATAGTCACCATGGTCCTATACATTCATGAATCAGTATGTATATGGTCTTAAATGCCTGTGACATTAAGAGGAAATCAGCTCACTACCTAACAACCTTAAAGCAAAGCAGTAAGAATTAAGGATAGGGAAATAGAACCCTTAAAAGATGACAAGAGGTGGGTGGGAAGTGGTATAAGATTAGGCAAAAGTAACTAGTATGAACATGAAAATAGAACCAGAATGCTGAGAGAACCCAAAGAGATGGCTATATATGGAACCAGAGTGTTCTTAAAAATCCACCCCAAATTGACCAGAAGCATGGTAACTGGAAGTGACGTGAAACCGCCTAGTAGAAATTTGAGCAGAAACTGCACAGCAGTGGGGAATTCACTATGAAGTATACCAATAAGTGTGGCTTCCTCAACCTGTAGAGGCTGTGTTGGTTCAAAACAATGTTGCATAGGTTTGGGGATACCCATGGCATTGTTTATAGTTCTACTTCCAAGTTCATCTGGGAATGTGTCTCATCTATTGATCTGACAAGTCTTTCTCAACCCTGTGAGAGGTATAGAAATCTTTGAAAGACATGCTAAAGATACCCAGCTCCTACCAATGGTGGGGGTGGGTGGAGAATAGAATAGCAAGCAACAGCTAGCATTTGTGAGAACTCTGATTTCTTATGAGCTAACAGATTAGTTCAAATTGTACATGTCCCCATATAACTAGGGACATGCCTACTACCAGTAAATTTGACAAAATGCAGTCAATCCACTTAGTACCTGATCATAAGCAAAAAACTTTAAAATGCAATTCCACGTGTTGAAATTTAAGACATCAAGAAAGCCCCTCTGAATCATGGTTGTGACTGAGTATCTACTGGAAGAAGCTTCTATTACCAGGGAGGGTCTTTACCTATGCACTCAAATCCTATGGAGTCTTGGACAAAGCAAAATAGTCACTGAAATATTACACAGCAGGTGACAAACTGACAGCTGGGAGTTCAGCATGTTTCTCTCAGCCTAAGTCAAATGGACACCAGCGAGTTTTCCAGTGCATTGGGTCCTTTGCTGTTGCTAGGCTTTATTTCCGTCAAGACTGATTCATTATTCAAGGGCAGTTACAGGTGTATGTGTACAATAATTATCTTCCATTAGGTCACATGTCTGGCCAGTCTCAAGCTCATCTTTGGTCGAAGTGTTCATGTCGCATTAGCTCAAGACCAGGATGGACATATGCAGACTCATCCTAGACAAGTGCTTTTTATGCTGGAGTAATAGCCAAAGTTTAGCTTGGGTGAAACATTGGATGCCTTTGCTGCTGAGTCGAGGGAATCACTGGTTTTTATTCTGAGACAAACTTTCCAAATACTCCTTGGTAAGTGAAATATGGGCAAGTTCTGCCTAAGAGAACAGTAACTAAGATCAAGTTGAGAAGACAGTTGTAGGAAGGACTGCTCCAATTACCATAAAGTGTTAGTTGCCTCCCCAAGAGGCTAACTTGCTGGTAGAGGCTCACACAAGGTGAGGGAAACAACTTCCATCACACTCAAATCCAAGTGACAAGATAGCCAAGTCTGTTATACAAGCTAATTGGTTAAAGCAGAACACTTGCCAGAGGAGCTCAAGTATTTGGCTCACTTAAATGTCATACACAACAAAGCCAGACAGTGTTTGAGATTCTTCATTACCCTCAGTATCAGTCACAAATAATCTAGCATCATACAGAGAAAGCAGTGAGGGGAAGAGCACAGGAGCTTCCAGGTAATGGCCCTAGTTAACTCCGGGCCTCAAGTGGGTTCATAAAAAAGTTGGTCCATGTTCTGGTTAGTATTTTTGTCAACTGCCCCCAAATCCAAGGGAACTGCTTCAGCACAGCCAATGCTACTGATTTGACAGCTTCCTACTTTCTAGATATGCCAAGGGGGTCTATTCTGAGAGTGCCAAGTTAAAAGTTCTTAAACATGGTGGCTGCTGCCTTTCTTCCCTAATTGCAGACACTGGCCTTGCAGCAGCCCAGCCCAGCTTCAGCCTGGGGCTGTCTTTCCTGCTCTTCAGCCTCCCCACAGCTCTGACACAGGTCAGAGGAATGGACACCCATCTACCTTCCTGCAATAACTCCACAAGACCAAAAACTTCCTTCTTGGCAAAAATCACATGCCTCCCGGATAAGCCATCCCAGCTGTCCTAAACCCCAATCCAACCCAAGTCAGTTTCCGTAGAAATAAGTGTTAAGCAGTTGTGTTGTAGACAAGAAGACTGCCCCCTCCTCTCTAGATGAGGTTTGATTAGGTTCAGGTGTTTACCACTGGTCCTTATAGGTAACACATCAACATCAAGTCCAAGTAAATTGAATAAGGTATATACTCCTGTTGGCTTAGAAAGCTAATATAGCACATCACTGAAAAGCACACTCCAGCCTGATTTAGGTATAATAGGGAGTTGTGGGCATTTGAGCTTTTGGGATAGGGAATTGGGCACTACAGCATAGATGTTAAATGCTCTCAAGTACTTGATCTCTAGACACCTGTAACCTCTCAGTGTGTTGTCCAGAATCTAAAGAATACCAGTAACCCAAATTGAAAACTGGAAGATATTGAATGAGAGCTACTTGTATTCTTCCCATTTCCTGTGCTCAGGACAAATAAGTTACTAAAACGAGCTTTGGAATGGGTGCTTTAGATATAGATGGCATAGAAGATGCCAGGACAAAGCTTACCCACAATAATCAAAGTGATTGCTAGGGGTATGGAAAATGGTCATATTGCTGACATAGAATGGTGTTTTACACAAAGGCAGTCATTCTGACAAAGTCCAAGTAATACAAGTGGTTCTAGCCTACTAGTTCCTGGAAGTTTCCAAGGATTTGCACTCAGACAGCAATACTGACACTACATTCTACCGTCATTTTAGATCAGCATTTCCCTAAAGCGGTAACAAATGAATTAAAAACAAAAACTTAAAGTTATGTTTTATCCAGAGCTGTGCTCTCCAATATAACCACTATTCATTGAGCACTTGATAGGACTCATCTCAATTGATACACTAAGTTTAAAATGCATACCAGGCTCAGTACCAAGAATAAGCTGGGTTACATGTCAAAATAAGCATCTCTTGGGTTAAAGATATTCGTTTTTCTTTAATGGGACTGACTATATATGGCTTATACTTTTGGCTCGTGTGTCTCAGCACTGTTCTAGAGGCTCCTATAAATTCCCTCTAAAGAGGATGCACAGAGAACTTGATCTGGAAGCGTTCCAAACACATTTGCAGATAGGAGTTGAGAGCTCTTTAAAAAGAGGTGATTTCAGAACTAGACAAAATCACAAGACTGTTCTGTTTATATCACATCCCCTTCTATCTGGGAGTTCCTAACCCCAGTCCCAAAGACACATGGCACATTAGGTCCCTTTGACTGTCCTGTTGATTATGACCAATTTTTGCATCTCTACAAGTTCTCCAGACTGTTTCAGCAGTAAAATAGACCAGAAGTCATCCTGGGCTTTCCTAGGCTTCTTCCCCATCTCAACTTAGCCATGCTTCTACCAGGCCACCACATTAAGGAAGTAAGACCACATTGTCATCTACAGGGCTTACCTACTGAAGACAAGTTCCATCCCCCTCACTTTATGCTTCCTCGAGCACCCAAACTTCTGTCACATAGTTGGGAAAGGTTATTCCAGATTAGACACCAGAATTTAGATACACAAAGGCACTGTAATGTAGCGTTTAGGCCAGAGCTGAAGTCTACTCCATTGAGAATTACTTCACAGGAAAAAACCCAGACTTGAAAGTCAGTTCCAATTCCCAGCCAGCACTCCCTCACCCATTTTCTATTGCCATTAAGTAACAAGCTACAGCTGGGTCTTCGTGTTCCTTCAAGCTATGTTGTAAGTTCCTGGAGGGCAGAGACTCCCCTCTAGAGTGTGCTCAGTGTGCAAGGGTGTTAACTAATCTCTCCAGGCCAGTCAGACCAGTCCTGCACAAATGCTTCAACAGGCTCGTTTGCTACCAGCAGTTACTTGCTCCAGTCACCTGCCTCATGACCATTGCTAGGTAAAGCATTTCAGTTTGGGTGGCAGCCGGAGAAACCATTTAGCCCGAATAACCTCCAGCCACCGCTCTGCTCTCACTCAGGGGCTTTTTTAAAGAATCTATTCCCTGAGGAAAAAGATCCCAACCATTTGAAAGTCAGATGTCAGAGGGCCCGTTTGTAGGCACACTACAATTGCTTTATGGATCAGAGGATTCAGAAACAGTGAGAGCCCAGCTCCCTAGTGAGCGCACTTTCTCCAGCACCACCCCCAACTGAAGATCAGACCTACAGTACTGAAACTGGTGTCATAGGAGCCGTGAGACCCAGAGTGTGAGCAGTAAGCTGAAATCTGCCACAGAAACAGGATTAAACCAAGATATGGCATATCTCCCTATGGGTAGCCTGATAATTGAGAAGTTAATCCTGTGACCACAGCTGCAAGCTTGAGGCACCTCCCTCATCAGGGACTGATTCAGAGAACTCTAGTGGGAAAGCACCTCAATAAAGCAGAAGTATGTTTAGACCCCTACGACTGTTCCAATGCCTCGGGGATTCTCTGGGCTCCTTGCGGTGGTAGGCCAGCAAGGGGTTCTGCTTACATGCTTCCTGCCACACCTAGAGCAGTCTTACTTTGCTAGATTATGTCAAGATTCTAAAGACTTAAAAGTTACTGGCCCAAATTAAACATGTAATCTGTGTAGATTGGGAGGAAGTGGGTCTTGATAAGTTACCTTTAACAAATCCCTCAAGAAATTAGTTTCTCCTAGAGTCAAGAGTTTCAGTACACCTGGTTCCAGTTTCTATCACTTAGTTCTCACCTTCGACCACCTGTAACTTCTCTCATCTGAATGGCTGACAATTAGGAAGAAAGTCGTCTTCAGCTAGGGACTGTTTTAGACAGGTTTGATGCCAAGAAGTGATATGGCTACCATCAGTTTCCTGGTAAAGAAGCCACTAGCCTCTGGCGTCAAGCAGCTCTAGGTAGACACTAGACACTAAGCAGGAACCCCAAAAATAGGTTGAATCCAAAGTGGTCTTGGCACAACTGAGGATTTTCAAAGTAATGCTATCCTAAGGGATAGTAAGGATTTGAGCTACTAAAAAGCTGGGTCTCAGGCAAGCTTTAAGAGACATCAGGAGTTCAGACTGGAGTGAGGCCAGTTGCAAGACAAACATGCATCAGGCCAAAGCTCAGAAGTACATAAGCAGCCTTAGGCATGGCAGGAGTGCCATTGACAGATCCTGCACTACTCCACATCTTGTTCTAAAAGGAAGTTGACATTTGAGATGTTTCAGCCCCTTCTACCTTGCTCTCCAGCCATAACTTTAAACTTGTCTCCTAAGCCATGTGAGTTTTTCTAGAACTATGTGGCATGCCCCAGAAGCCTATGCAATAACACCTACATATAGACATCAGTTCCATAGGACTCACCTGCAGTTGAAACTATAGTTAATTGGGTCGGTAGTAGGTATTTTGCTCTGCCTGAGGTGGGAAAGATGAACTTTCCAGTGTCTTTACTGTTAGCCTAGGTGAAAAGTCCTGAAGACCCAGTGATCTATCAGTATTAGTTTGGATTTTTGGTTTTTTTCTTTGAGACGGAGTTTTGCTCTTGTCACCCAGGCTGGAGTGCAATGGTGCAATCTCGACCCATTGCAACCTGTCTCCCAGGTTCAAGAGATGATTCTCCTGCCTCAGCCTCCAGAGTAACTGGGATTACAGGCACCTGCCACCACGCCCAGCTAATTTTTGTATTTTTAGTAGAGATAGGGTTTTCGCTATGTTGGCCAGGCTGGTCTTGAACTCCTGACCTCAGGCAATCCACCCGCCTCAGCCTCCCAAAGTGCTGGGATTACAAGCGTGAGCCACCTCACCCAGCCCAGAGTATTAGTTTTGAAGTAAAGTTGTTTATGTAAAGTTAGTTTTTATTTCCCTCGGCTTTTATAGTGGTTGAAGTTTACAAAAACGGGAAGAGGATTAGGGAGATAAGGCATCCGTACCATGCACTTAAATTTGACCAAATTCTTATTTGGCAGGACTAAGTCACTGCTGTATTAGCTTCTGGAGTCTCTAAAAGCAGAGAAAGTTTTGCTATCAGTAAAAGGACACAAGTACAGGTGAGAATGCTACAGGATGACTAATCAGAAGACTAGTTTTTCATGTTAAGCAACTGTGGAAAAACAAGGCCACCTATTCCCATCCTTGACCATCCTGCAGGAGCCTTCCCTGCCCCAGCACCCCAGCTCTAATTACAGCACTTAACTAACAGTGTTGGAAAGCCTTGGGCTTCGAGATCCCAGACCTGTCAAGTGACTCTTTGTCAAGTGGATTGTCAGCCTGGGAGACACATCCCTTGATCAGATTATCTACATGAAGGAAAGAACTCTGCTCTTCTCCTTGAAGAGCAGTGTGAGGACAGTGTGAAGAAAGTAACTCCATGCTGATGGGGATGAGGGGAGAGTGCTTCATGTCCCTACCCATGTATTTATTCACCCTTGTTCAGGTTAAGGCAGGTGGACCTACATGACTGGACATGGTTTTAAAAAGCACTTTTCTGTAGTTGGCACGCAAGAATTACGATATTTAAGCTATGTAACTTGCTACCATCGCACCTGTGAAATTGTCAGTCAAGATAATGAACATATCCATCATGCTGTGTGCTTTTGAGTCTGTCACTAAGATGCCACTTTATCTTTTCTATGACAGATGGTTTCCCTTTCCTAGTAAGCCTAAAGGAAGTGTCCATTCTCAATGCTAACGATCTGTTCAACTAGATGAAATTTCCTGTTTCAACTACTAAGTTTCTAACTGCTATCAGAAGTGCTTTCAGGTGTGTCAGTCTGACATTACCTGAGGCTTGCCAGTCAACGAGTCTCCCACCTCCACAACCAGGTGGAAGGTCAGTTGCAGCCCACAGGTTGCGTGTCTTCGAGGCAGACAGCTGCTTTCTGCTGAATATGATTAAGATCCTAACTTCCTAGTGAGGAGTCTTAAAAGCCACATGCTTGAAGTTCATTTTAGTTTTTTTTACTAATAGGTCACAAAGGGACGTTTCCTACCCTCAAAAAAGAACTAATTCAAAGTTGATCTACATTTTCTTATGGTTTTCATCGAAGTGGATCTAATTTTTAGTCTCTGAAGAGATGACAAGCTAGCTTTTTAGTCACTTTCCACCATTACTCCAGACAGGTGTTTAATAGAGACTTTGGGATTCCAAATAGCTAAAAGGAAGTTCTAAAGATTGCTGCGCTTGCTTTAAACGTAGAACCTCTAAACCCGTGTATTTCTCTTGGAGTTTACGTAACTTCAGTAAGTTAGCTATAAGAGTGGCTTTGCTAAAGTCTATAGTAGAGATTAAACAGAAGTCAAGAGACAGGAGCCTTCTCAACAAGTAAGGCTTGAGCATGAGAAAAGAAACCTCAATTCAAGATTGTATCTTAAGCTTCTAAAAGAACAAACTTTAAGAAAGCACAGTAACTAGAGGAGGCAAGCCTGCTAAAACGACTTCAGGGAGTTGCTGTGACCTCCTAGGAGGTATTTTCTGCCCACACACAACGCCTAGTTCCCCTTCTTTCGAGTTCCTTAGTCCGCTTAAGTGCCCTCGCTTTTTTCTTCGTTCATCTTTCACTTCTAAAGCAAGCTAACCAAAGTTCCCCCTTGAGAATTACCAAGGGCTTGGTCCTTTCCACCCACCCCTCCAGCCACCAGAGAACTTCTTAGTACCTCGCAGGCCTACAAAGCTTTGGAAGAAACCCCGCCCGACCAACCCCAAACCATCCACCAGCGGAACAACTCACAGCCCCGCCAGGCTTCCTCGCCTTTTACACTTGAAGCCACGCCTTCCCCCTGGGTGAGGACCAATGAGAAAGCGTAGGAGCTACTTCAACTCCGCAATTGGTCCCAGACGGCTGCCAGGTGAAACCAAGCCTCTGGACGCCCCAGGGCTTTCTCTTGGGGCTTCCTACTTTAGACAGGCATTTCTCCCCTCCACCCGCTTTTTTTTTTTTTTAACTACATTGTAAAGGCTGTTGAGTATTTTGAGAGAATAATTTAGAGTCACCTTCAAAAAGTGGCTGAATCAATTTCCCTTCTAGCACTTAGACAACATGGAAGATGTTTAGTGTGCCCTAAAGAATTTCAGAAGAAATATGAGTAGCTATTTGGTCAGACACTGGTGTTGAACACAAATATCCTTACCGTCAGACAACGCTGATATTTCTCATCGCTCACCTGTGCGTGTTATGCATTTATTCGTTCATTCACAAGTATTATTGAGGAGGATGACTCAATGGAAGCAAGGAAGTAACCCAGTGAGGCTTTGGGTTTTGTCTGTGCTTCGCAAACGGTGAGCTAGAAAGTATGAGTATCCTCAGGACTCACATGTTTCTGGAAAGTCATTCCACTTGTACATTTGGGGATAAAAAGATTTATTTTATATTAAGACAATAGTAATCCAAACCAATATAAATAAATGAATGGGAAAAGAGATAAATCTTTCTTGCAGAAAAAGTTCAAATAATATATGTAACTCCCCACTCCAGGAGGTGGAGTTTAATCACCACACCCGTTCCTTGAGTCTGAGCAAGTTTTAGAGAATCCCTTCCAAAGAACAGAGTAGACGAAGAGAAAAGTAATAACTGTATAGTACAGAAACCTCAGCCGGGCGCGGTGGCTCACGCCTGTAATCCCAGCACTTTAGGAGGCCTACGTGGGCGGATCACGAGGTCAGGAGATTGAGATCATCCTGGTCAACACGGTGAAACCCCGTCTCTACTAAAAATACAAAAAATTAGCCGGGCATGGTGGCGGGCCCCTGTAGTCCCAGCTACTCGGGAGGCTGAGGCAAGAGAAAGGCGTGAACCCGGGAGGCGGAGCTTGCAGTTAGCCACGATCGCGCCACTCCACTCCAGCCTGGGCGATAGAGCAAGACTCCATCTCAAAAAAAAAAAAAAAAAAAAAAAAAAGAAACCTCGCAGGCACTATCTTAACCAAGTGATCCAGATTAATATGATCAATGATAAACCATGTTGCTATTATATACCCCCTGATATGATGAGAAGAGCACTTCGCTCCCATGGTATGCTTCTTCAAACCCCATACCCCTAACATAATCATAAGAAAAACATCAAAGTCAAACTGACAGCCATTCTACAAAATGCTGACCAGTAATCTTCAAAACAGTTAATCAAGGTTATGGAAATAAAGAAAGACTGAGAAAGTATTACATACCAGAAGACATTATAGAGACGTGATGAGTAAGTTCAATGTCATACCCTGGATGGGATTCTGGAACAACAACAACAAAAAAATCTATATTAGTGAAAAAAAAAAAAACTGGTGAAATCCAAATAAGTTTGGAGTTCTTAGCAATATACGAATGTTAATCTTTTCGTTTTGACAAATGTACTGTGGTTACATTAGATGTTAACATTAGGGGAAACTAGGTGAAGAGAATATGTTATTCACTTTACTATCCCTCAATTTTTATGTAAACCTAAAATCATTCCTAGATAAAACATTGATTTAAAATTTTAAAAAAGGAAATACATTGTAAAATTTGCATGAAATCTAAAGAAAACATGAGCCTTCAAAGAAATCTTATGCTTATCACAGACTGCTTTAAACTCTACCTTCCCCAGAGTTTCCAGAGGCACTTATCCATTATTAGAGGTATTTAGAGCAAAAGTTTTTGAAAAGCTGCAAGTTTAGCTACATGAATCCCATTGGAGGATAGATGTGAGGATGAAAAGAGGAGAAGCTGAGAGGCCAGCTGGAATCACACTGAGATCTAACCAAGTCTAAGGCAATAGGTCAATGGACAATGAGACACAAATTGACCTAGTTTATTCCTGCGACTGTCACCAGTGCTTTCCGGGAATTTACTGATGCTAGTCCCCTTCTTTCATCTTGAGTGTTCACATACTTGTAGTCAGGAGAAAGGAGATAGATACTCTTCCTTTAGGGTAGCCAGATAGAATCAACAAAATTGCCAAACATGCTGGAGAAGAACTGTTTTAAAAAAACCTTTCGGCCGGGTGCGGTGGCTCACGCCTGTAATGCCAACACCTTGGGAGGCCAAGGGGAGTGGACCGCTTGAGGCCAGGAGTTGGAGACCAGCCATAGGCAACATGGTGAAACCCCATCTCTACTAAAAATACAAAAAAAATTAGCCGGGCATGGTGGCAGGCGCCTGTAGTCCCAGCTACTTGGGAGGCTGAGGCAGGAGAATCGCTTGAACCCAGGAGGTTCAAGCAGTGAACTGAGATCATGCCATTGCACTCCAGCCTGGGCAACAGAGCGAGCGAGACTCCATTAAAATAAAATTAAAAAAGACAAAAAACTTTCTCAAAAATTTAAAACACCTACTATGGAAGACTGGGTAAATAGTGGTCAAGAACACAGACTTCACAGGTAGACAGAAAAACCTGGGTTTAATTCCCAACTCTACTACCTACTAGCTCTGTGACCTCACACTAGCTAACCTCTCTAAGCTTCTGTTTTCTCAGGCTGTGAAATAGGGATACAAATAGTGCTTCCTTATAAAACTGTTGTGAGAGTTGGTTGATATTATGTTTGTAAAGCATCTAGAACTAGTGCATGGCACAAGCACATATAGCACTATTAACCAGAACTGTTCCACGTGCAATACATATTGACTCATTTAATTCTCACAACAATCCTATTATTGGTCTTCATGTCCCACATGAGGAATCTGAACCACACAAGGATGAAAAATTGGCCTAAGGTAGCACAGCCACAGTAGTGGACGTGGATTCAAACCCAAGCAGTCTGGCTCCAGAATCCTTACCTGTAGTCAGCACACTACGCAGCACTGCCTGTAAAGGAAGGAAGAAGAAAGGAGACATGGCATCCTGGAAAGCCCAAGAAAAGAGGTACCCTTATAAAAGGGAAATGGTCAGCCCCACTTTTGAAGTTGCAAATGTATAAATAATGCAGAAATGAATTTGGAACAATACCATGTTCATGTCCAAGGCCAACAATGGTAGCACCTGCTTCTGCAGGCCCAAAAGTCAGTGAGAATCTTCATCTACAAGTCATACAATAACACTAAAAATAAAGCTTAACAAATAAGAGAAACCCACTCCCCACATGTTTATGCCAGTGTTTTCTCAGTTGACTTCCTGGATAGAAAGCTCAACTACCTGATAGTCCAGTTCAAAACTAGACACATAACAATCCTCACTGTAGAGAAGCCAGGCAACATTCCACAGTTAGTCATCACTCTTCAAGGCCAGAGGATGGGGCCCTGGACCATGCCTGAGGATGTGATCTTGAGGCTCCCACTGCCCCCCAGCCTATGTAGCTGACACAAAAGTGGAGGCCCAGCTTGGACTCCTAATTTGGCCATTCCATCTCTAATTTACAGCCCCAAAATTAAAAGTTACCACCCTTTGGCTGGGCACAGTGGCTCATGCCTGTAATCCCAGCACTTTGGGAGGCCCAGGTGGGCAGATCACTTGAGGTCAGGGGTTGGAGACCAGCCTGGCCAACATGGTGAAACCCCGTCTCTACTAAAAATACAAAAATTAGCCAGGCACGACAGCACGTGCCTGTAATCCCAGCTACTCAGGAGGCTGAGGCACGAGAATCACTTGAACCTGGGAGGTGGAGGTTACAGTGAGCCGAGACTGTGCCACTACACTCCAGCCTGGGCGATGCAGTGACACTCTGTCTCAAAAAAAAGAAGAAAAATAAAGCTACCACCCTTTGCTTACTCTGAGCCAGGTACTCTACATACTTTGGCTTATTTAATCCCCCATTTGCCTCTATGAGATAGCTATTAATATTCCTATGTTATGAATGAGAAAAGTCAGGTTTGAAGGGATGAAGCAACTTTCCCCAAGTTACACAGCTGCCAACAGGAATAGTCAGAGTGAGGATTTAAACCCAGGTTGTTTGGATTCCAAGGCCCTGCTCTTGAGCACTAAGTACTACAGCTAGGATTGTCTGAAAGTGAGTTTAAAGGGATGTATTGAGATGGTAGAGCCAGTAACCACTCCCTGTGGCCCTATTATCCCTTTTTTCCAGTGAAAGATCCCTGAAACCCACAAGAGAAGAAAGATAAAATGCTCTTCCTGCCACACCAGCTATCCTTAGGGATGGAGGCACAGAGAGAAGAGGTGTGGTGAAAGCACCCCAATTTTCTTTTCAATAGCTTTATTTCAATTCTATTACTTCCGAGCCAAGACAAACTGCTTCCGAATCCTAATCCACCATCCCTTTTCTTTTCTGTCTCTTGATTTCCCCCAACCACAACCTGAGTCTGTGGAGGAGGAAACAGGGAGGGGAAATGAGGTTTGTGTAAAGAACAATTCCACTTCCAGTTTCCTGAACTCATATTCTGGGCTGGATTAATTTCAGTAGGTTATTCGCCAAAACTATCAGCAACTCTGGCTGCATTGTGAAGCCTGCCTGGATCCTAGTTCTGCCAGCATAGAAGAACAAAAGCATCCAGGGGAACAGGTGGTGAAAGGTGGCCACTGTCCATGCCAGCACAGCAGGAAGAACCCTCTGTGTTGGTGCTCTGCCCTTTGGAATCTGAGATTTGTTACTGTCTAACTCATTATTTGGATGGAGCTGGTGCTACTGCGTAGACAGATATATAATAGTATTTATTCTATCTTTTACAACATTAATATGATATTGAACTCCAAAATGTACAAGCCTAATTTAGAATGTATACAGAGCTAAAACTTTCCAATTCCCTGCCACGGCTATATTTATACATCCCCAGTTTAAAATGAGAGAGCAGCTGCAAGTACTGTGGTAAAAAGGCTACCCACATAGACCTTCTCCTGAGTTCTCCCTCGTCAGCATCCACTCTGCAACAACCCTAGTTTCAGCCCTCATTTCTCGCCTACCGCCTTGCTCTGCCCTCCCAACTGTTTTCACTACCTTCAGGGCCCACTCTCTAGGTACTTCTATACACTGCATCCAGAGAGATGTTTCTAAAACACAAAAGCCTTCCCTGGCTTCCCATCACGTTCAGGATAAAGACAAAATTCCTGCAAAAAGAATAGAGAAAAAAGCCATTTACTGCCTGAGCCAGTCTTCTACCAGTCTTCAAATTCCATCTCTGCTCTGACCCCCTTAGTTGGTCCTCCTCCTAGCATTTTTCCAACACTATTCCCACTTCTAGTACACTCTCATCTCTCTTTCATCCTCCCCATCCTGGCTAATTCCCACTTATCTTATTCCACTTTGACTTCCAACAGTGAAAGCAAAAGCAAGGTTTTCTTTTGTTTTTTTTTTCTGACACAGGGTCTTACTCCACAGGCCAGATGGGAGTGCAGTGGCACAATCACAGCTCACTGCAGCCTTCACCTCCTGGGCTCAAGTGATCCTTCTGACTTAGCCTCTAGAGTAGCTAGGACCACAGGCATGCACCACCACACCTGGCTAATTTTTAAAAAAAAATTTTTTTTTGTACAGATGGGGTCTCTCCATGTTGCCCAGGGTGGTTTGAAACTCCTGGCCACAAGCGATTTCCCACCTCAGCCTCCCAAAATGCTGAAATTACAGGTGTGAACCACTGCACCCAGCCAAGTTTTTTCTTCTTCAGAAAGCATTTCTCTGCTAGATCCCTGTCTTAGTCCATTCTGGCTGCTATAACAAAATAATATAGATAGGATAGCTTATAAACAATAAATTTCTTTCTCACAGTTCTGGAAGCTGAGAAGTCCAAGATCAATGTGACAATTCAGTATCTGGTGAGGGCCTACTTCCTGGTTCATAGATGGCACCTTCCTGCTGTGTACTCACATGGTAAAAGGAGCAGGGGAGGTCTCTGGATTCTTTTTTACAAGGCTATTAATCCCATTCATGAGGGCTTCCCCCAGTAACCTAATCACCCCCCAAAGACACACCTCCTAATACCATCATCTTGGGGGTGACGATTTCAACATGTGAATTTGGGAAGTGGGTCGGGGCACAAATATTCAGACCACAGCTATTCCTTAAAGAGAACTAAGGACCTCCCTCATGTCCTTTCAAAGCAAAAATGCTAACACTGCTCTTATTACAGCTCCATTGTCACCATCTGTTCATTTGTCTGTGTCCTTTGCCAGCAGTGAGCTCATGGAAAACAGAATGTATTATTCGCCTTTGTATCCCCAGTCCCCACAATAGTTCCTGGCTAGAAATGGTAACTCAATCATGGTTTTTGAAGGAATGAAGAGTTAAATAAATGGGTAGGTTGCTGTAACTAGAAATAGATGGTACACTTAAATGGTGTAATTGAGGAGAGTTTAATAAAGGGACTATTTATGAAGGTGTAGACAAGTAAGGAAAATATATAAGAAGTAATGTAGCATCCCTGGGGCCAGCTACAGCAGGAGCTGTGACCACCTCTAGGCCTGAAGGTACAAGGAGAAAGAGTAGCTCTCAGAACCAGAAAGGGTAATTTCAGGGAAGGACCCACTGACAGGCGATGTGGCCTTCAGTAGAGGATGTGTCCAACCTGCAGTGACCTGGGAAGATGGGGATAAATCTGAGGGGATAAATATCCTGAACTCACTCTCCCATCCTCCAGTCTCCTGCTCCTGACACTCACTGGCCAAACCATCCAGAAGCCAAAAGGCAAGGAGCCAGTGATGCAGTCAGCGTGGGTCATCTTCCCTAGGTACACAGCAGGGTGAGGATGAGTGTGGGGTGGGAGGAGGGGTTCATATCTGGAGGAGCAAATGGAAAATATCCAACACAGTTTCTCTCCAAGAAAAGAAGAATTGCATTCTAAAGATTAAGGAGTTTAAGAACATGATCAGAGAAAAAAATTATCTTCTTAGCATCTGATCAGAGACAGAAGAAATACTTTGATTACCCAGTTGTGATTTAAAAAAAAAAAAAAAAGAGGCCAGGCATGGTGGCTCATGCCTATAATCCCAACACTTTGGGAGGCCGAGGCAGGCAGATCATGAGGTCAAGAGATGGAGACCATCCTGGCCAACATGGTGAAACCCCATCTCTACTAAAAATACGAAAATTAGCTGGGCATGGTGGCACGCGCCTGTAGACCCAGCTACTCGGGAGGCTGAGGCAGGAAAATTGCTTGAACCTGGGAGGCAGAAGTTCCAGTGAGCCAAGATCGCTCCACTACACTCCAGCCTGGCGACAGAGCGAGACTCGGTCTCAAAAAAAAAAGAGCAATAGGCTGGCATCCAGGTTTCTTATGGTAGAAGCACATTTCTCAGAATAATAAAGGAAGAATAGGGAAGGAAAATGGGATTGGATGCATTCTTGGGGTAAGTTTAAGAGTAGGAGGAAGACGGTGGCTGAGGGCCAGGAGGCAAGAGTTAGAAGACATCAATCTAGTAGAGATTTTTCAAGTGAAAATGTGGGCACTCTGTGTGATGAGATATCTCCCTATGATCATATGAACTCACAGTAAGGATGAAAAAAAAGTGATAATATGCTCAGTGTAAATAGATTTCTTATGGAAGTTAATGAAGGAATTGAGTTTGTATCAAGATTGGAATGGTACAGGGCTGCTGAAGGCATCCAGAAGAAAGACACATTGCTTAGATAAACAGAGAAGGAACTGGGGTTTGGAGAAGTAAAGTAGCCAACCAAAGGGCACAATGCCAGGAGAGACAGCAAGGTCCAAAATCAGGTCTGTCTGACTCTAACTTCTGAGCATTTTCACTGTCAACCTCCCTCCTTCAATTGTATCTCTAACACAGAAGCAGTGAGGTAGGCATGTACAAATATTTAAGCCTTTCTGAATATAGAAACTATAGCTCTATAATTCTAATAGTTTATAGATACATACTAATATAAGGGCTAGAATTTAGGGAGTACATACTGTGTACCAAGGGCTTTACATAGGTTATCTTGCCTAATTAAAGAAACTCAAGAACGATTCTATTACCATCCCATTTTACAGATGAGGAAACATCCGAAAAGATGAAACAACATTCCTAAAGTTGCATAGTTAGTAAGTTTGAATTCAGAATTCAAATTTAAGCAATCTGTATTTCTAGATAATCTCAGCAGCTGTCCTGAATACATTTATTCCATTTAAGCATTTAAAAAGAGAGGGTTTATACCTTTTTGAATGAAGAGCTGCAAATCAAGCTGTTTTTTGAAGCTGGGTTTCTTCCAGCTCCAAAGTACTATGGATCTATTATCACAAGTATCCCTTGATTTTTAGTCCCAATTCCTGCTGTCTTGCATATCACAATAGCTGCTGCCATTGGATTTTCACATTTTACTCTTTGAAATGAGACTACCAGTGGCAGCATTGGAAGGCCACAGCACTTCCTCAGGAACTCATGTGTTAGAAGAGGTCCCCTATGATGATCTCAGCAGCAGCTCGTCTCTGCACTTGATCCTCTCTGCAGGTCTGCTTCAGGTCCAGGAGCTTAGAAATAGAGGAAATCTTATTTTAATAAAGGAAAAGAAGAGGAAGCATTGTTGTTCTCTGTAGTTCATGTTCCTAACAGGAATTTCTCCAGGCACTTAGACTTTGGCAGTATTTAATTTCACTGTTACATCCAACAGGAGTGGTGTTCTGCCTTTATCTGGAATGTTCTTGATGAGCACTGTGGCCCAAAATGCTGGTTTGACATCTTTGACTTTTCCTTAAAACACTTTATCCATGGATATCAAAGCATTTCTTAATATTGTTATTATATTTCACATTATCTGTGAGTTTTTAGAAGGTAATATTATTCCATTTTATAGACAGTAACAAAATGTCACAGAGAAAATAAGTGACTTACCTAAGTTATAAGTCAGTGACAAAACTGGAACCAATATCCTGTGTTCCTCACTGCAGGTGAAATAAATTCATCTCCTAGAAATATTCTGTTTTTTCTTCTCCATATGTCCAAAGCCATCCTTTCCTACAGGATAAACTACCAGTCTTTTAGTGCTACATGTTAAGGCAAGAAGCCAGCACCAGCCTTCCATTATAACTTTATAACCCAGTACACAAAAGCATTTGGAGTCCAAAGAAGCCAAGTGTGAATATTAGCTCCATCACTTACTAACTGTGAATTCTTGGGTCAATTCCTTCACATATATGAGTCTTAGTTTTCTGTAAGACAGGAAGCACTGCTAATTGCCTGCCCAATATCTACACCTGTTTCTGTCTTCTACCAGAAACCTGATTTGGTTCAGGGCATCACTGTGCCCAGGTAGAAATGTCTGCTTCTCCAGACTCGCTCTCAGCTCGGGGTGCCCGACTACCATATGACCCAGTTCTGGGTAGTGAATCATAAACTGAGGTTTCTGGAAAGCTTTGCTTCCCTTAATAAGTGCCCACTCCACCTCCTCTGCTTCTTCCTGCTTGGTCTGCTTTCCTTTCCTTTTTTTTTTTTTTTTCCTCCAACACTTAAATACTCATTTCCCTATATAGTTCCATTATGCTATTTCTTGGATGAAATAACTAGTTAACTGGTTGAAATGAGAACTCTTCTTCCTTCAATACCAGCCAAAGGTACGTTTCCAAACACCCTCCTCAACACCTCCCGGGAGAGCTCGCTGTATCCAAGTCTTACTTGAAAGCCTGAAGTTATAATTTATTTATGTTTTCAGAATCTCTCAAATTCTTAGGAACAAATTACATCATCTGCAGATGTTCCAGACTTAGTTTCCTTCTCTCTCTTTCTGGTTTTAGTCCTAGAGTTGTCCAGAACCATCTCTGAAAGAGGACAAACAAGGGAAGGGACACAGTGTCTTCTCTTTGTCCTTCAGACCCACTCTCTGCTCTTCTCCATTGTGCTTTCCACCCAGGAAACTGAGTTCATGAACTACACCAGTAGGCTCTTGTGCTCCCTGGCTTCTAGTTGGGCCAATGGGGAGCCCTGGCAGAGATTGGAGGGAGGGAGGAGTATGAGGTCAGTATATTTAGGCCCCTGGCTCTCAGGTAAGCTGTGTCCTCTCAACCAAGGTCACAGATCTTCTCAAGTCATCTTTTCTATGCAACTCTTCCTTTTGGGTTCCAGCAGCCATCTATCCTCCTTTTATCACTTTGGGCCTAATTTGATTACAGCTTCTCTGTTTCAAGACCTGACTTCACTATCCTTGTGGTTTCCCTATACCTCTCTTTTACCTTTGAAAATTGTCCTTTTATTAAACACTCTTTGAATTATCCTAATTTGAGCAAGTCATCTGTTTCCTTGACAACACTGATACAGATGAGAACATCAAAATGGTCCATTTTTGCATCTAAATAGTGCTCCTCAGATTTCCCAGTGTCTAGGGTCCTCACGCTAAAGGGACAAGTGCCCAGAATTCCCACTACTACAGCCCAGCAACTCAGTATTCCCCACTCTGTCACTATTGTCCTCACCCCATACTTTCTTCAACTATGTTTAAAACTGACCTATTCTGTATCCTTTTTCATGACTCTGTCTTCCAACATGACAACGAGTGAATTTCCTTATGGTTGCTAGTATGTCAATGGAAGAAAGTCAGCACGGTGTTTATCGGTCTTCTATAAACAAATTGCATCTTTCTAGACAATGCCCACTGGTCCTCATAGTCTATATATTCCATTGCTGTCCTGTGGCCTATAATTAATCAAACAGGGCTGATTCTCCTAAAAAGTACAGGCGCTGCTTCATTATTTCACTGCAGAAATTTTTTTTTTAAAAGGTGACAAGTTTCAGGCTTTTGATATTTAAAAATTATTGCCAACTAGGATGTACAGCCATAGTTTGTCCTGGGGCTTGAATAAATGCAAACCCTCTTGCTAAGATTGGAATGCGCAATCTCGGGAAGGACGCTGAGTGAGTGCGCCTTGTCACCCTTTTCAGGCTTCGTCTTTCTCTGGCTTTTCAGGTCTCAAAACTCTTTTCTCAGAATACTCTGTGAATATTGATTTCACAAGGACTGGCTCACTCTAACCAAAGTATTAAGAAATTCATATGTAAAGTAGAATGCCAACTTACTCATTTATAATGAGACCTATTATATGGGAACTTGCTTGTGGGTGAATTACATATATTCTTTAGGTACATATATACTTTAAGTTACTTCAACCAGGCAATAAATGTATTATCAGTTAGCTGCAAGTAACAAAAACCAAAACAATAGATTAAACCATAAGAACATTTGTTAATAACATATTGTTTATTTACCAAGAAGAGAGCAGTCTCATTAATGTCATCAAGGAACTATATCCTTCAGCACATTTGCTTATGGCCTCTTGGCTGCAAGATGGCTGCCCCTCCAGGTATCAAGACTGCATTCAAAATTAGAAAACAAATAGCCGGTGCATGTATGTGTGTGTGTGCTTTCTTCGCATAAGGCTTTGTCTTTTTATCCAGTTAGCTTCTCAGAAGCCCCACTAGCCAGAACTGTGTCACATAGTCATTCCAATTGTCAGGGAGGCTGGGAAAGCAGGTATCAAACTCTCTGGCCACTATTCTATAGTGAAAGCCAGCATGGAATAACAGATTTGGATCGCATGGCAGCTGTGGAGGTGTGCTGCGAAGATCTCCCTTTAAGAGAGAACTCACTGTTGCCTCTAGCTGCAGCATCTTCAACATATGCCATGTGTTTGAGCTGAGGCCCATCTCTTCCTGGGTAGCCCCCAGCCAATACCGTACAAGCTGGGAGTGCTCGGGTGTGGCCCTGTCTGCCCAGCATGGGACTCTTCTAATGGGGACTCTTTGTTCCAGAACTCCCGGTTGCATAGGCAGAGATTTATGCAGATCCACACCATGGTCTGAAGCTCCCCTTGCCCAATTCTGCCTCTCTTTCTTTCCTTTCACAGGTGTCTAATCTGCATAGAGGTGTGAAGACTTTCATTGCCCAGTCCTGTTTCCTCTCCCTTCTGTCATGGCCATTAGCCCCCAATAAATTTATTGTACTCCTAATTCCATCTTAGCATCTGCTTCCTAGAGGAGCTGAACTGACAGCAAAGGGCAACATCAACATGTTAGTTACCTGTAACAAAGAAATCAAACAATACCCGTGCTAAGAGAATATAGGATCAGAAAGTCAGGTGCAGGCCTTCTGACTCTATATTCTCTTAGCATGAGTATTGTTTGATTACAAGCTCATGCTTGTAATCCCAGCACAAACTGGCATTTAGGAGGCAGAGGCGGGAGGATCACTTGAAGCCAGAGTGTGAGACCATCCTGGGCAAAATAATGAGATCCTATCTCTGCAAAAAATTGCTAAAAAAGAAAAATTAGCCAGTCATAGTGGTGCTCCATGCCTGTAGTCCCAGCACTTGGGAGGCTGAGGCAGGAGGGTCACTTTAGCCCAGGAGGTCAGAGCTGCTGTGAACTGTGATTGTGCCACTGCACTCCAGCCTGGGCAACAGAGCAAGACCCTGTCTCAAAAAATAAAAACAAAACAAAACAGGAATATAGGATCAGAACAAGCTAGGGTACTCTAAGTAGTCCGGTCTCACCATAAGGGTGTTCCTAATTTGGTCTCTCTTCTCTCTTATTTCAGAAAGGACATCCAGGCCCCCAGCCTCACACTTGTGCACACTGGCAAAGTCGGTCTTGGATTCTCTGACTCGTTTTTCTGTTTCTGGTCAAATCATTCTCATTCTGTTGGCCTGCGCTTTCTTAGCCATGTTGATTCCACAGAGTACACTAGAACCAAGCCCTGTTTTTCCCACCTTGGGGCCCAGAAGACATGCTGTTCCCTTTTTTGGTCAGTTGTTTGCTTGTTTTGTTTTGCTTTAAGGAGAATTCTCCAAATATCTGCTTTGTTCTGTTGTGTATTGACTTTATAATTCCAATTCTCAGAGTTCTAAAGAAGCATCACTGACACCCCTTTCCATTCTATACTGTCCTTTAAAATAGCATCCATTCTAGAGCATAATTTCCTGCAGGGAACCCTTCAGTAGCTTCATGTGTTTGTTAATTCCACCTTCATTTATTGAGCATCTACTCTGTGATGAGCTCTTTTCTAGGAGCTGGCCATAGCAACAATGAACAAGAAGCTCACAGCTGGTTTTAAGTTAAATAAAACTATTATTAAAAGGCAGAAGAGGGCTGGGTGCAGTGGCTCACACCTGTAATCCTAGCACTTTGGGAGGCCGAGGTGGGCGGATCATGAGGTCAGGAGTTCAAGACCAGCCTGGCCAACATGGTGAAACCCAGTCTCTAATAAAAATACAAAAAAAAAAAAAAATTAGCTGGGCATCATGGAGCATGCCTGTAATCCCAGCTACTCAGGAGGCTGAGGCAGGAGAATTGCTTGAACTGGGACCTGGGAGGCAGAGGTTGCAGTGAGTCAAGATCGTGCTACTGCACTGCAGTCTGAGCTACAGAGCGAGACTCCACCTCAAAAAAAAAAAAAAAAAGGCA
Source organism: Pan paniscus (assembly GCF_029289425.2). Classification (NCBI taxonomy): domain Eukaryota; kingdom Metazoa; phylum Chordata; class Mammalia; order Primates; family Hominidae; genus Pan; species Pan paniscus. Next base: position 52,885,926 of record NC_073252.2, read on the forward strand.
GAAGACGCCAGGTGTGGTGGCTCACACTTATAATCCCAGCACTTCGGGAGGCCGAGGTGAGGGGATCACCTGAGGTCAGGAGTTCGAGACCAGCCAGACCAACATGGTGAAACCCTATCTCTGCTAAATCCCAGCTACTCTGGAGGCTGAGGCAGGAGAATTGCTTGAACCTGGGAGGCGGAGATTGCAGTGAGCCAAGATCATGCCATTGCACAACAGCCTAGGCAACAAGAGTGAAACTCAATATAAAAAAAAAAAAAAGAAAAAAAGGCAGAAGAGATAGATTCAAGCCAAAAGAGGAGTTCTTCACTCATCAGACCCTTTCTCTAACCTAAATATTTTAAGCTTTCCATCCTCCAAGAGATGAAACTGCAGAGATTGTCAGAACAGCATAGACTCTCTACAGGCATGCACTAGATATTAAATATGGGTGTGGCTTATTGTCTGCCAATTTATGCTGCTTGTCACTGTCTGGTGCCACCCTCAGATCTCCACTACTGATAGCTGCCTGCCTAAGATGGCCTCTCTCACCAGAGCTTGAAAAATGATGGAGCTGCCCAAATGGTGGTTCTTTCTACACCTGCTATACTTGCAGCACATTCCCAGGTACATTTGCCTTACAGTCTTTATCCTTGTCTTGGTTTCAGAATATATTTGTGCTGAATGTTCTTATTCCCATTAATTAATGCCCATGATTCCATTTTGCCACCGTAATTATTTATATAATCATTATCAGTTCTGTCCTTCTAAAGTAAAAATTAACACAGCTCAAGACAGACTTGACTGGATCACAGTCTGGATTGTAATCTAAAACATTATACCTAGAAATAATGACAGCCCTCTAGTCTGGGAATTCAGTCTAGTCTGGTCTTTCCCAAAAGACAAGAGTCTTGGGTGCTTCGGCAAAGCTATAGTGGACCTCAGAAAGTCACCCAGGTCACCTAGCCCAAACTCCTCATTTCATAAAGAACAGAATGGGGGCTGGGCATAGTGGCTCAGCCTGTAATCCCAGCACTTTGGAAGGCCGAGGCGGGCAAATCACCTGAATTCGAGACCAGCCTGACCAACACGGCGAAACCCCGTCTCTACTAAAAATACAAACATTAGCCAGGCTTGGTGGTGCACACCTGTAATCCCAGCTACTCCGGAGGCTGAGGCATGAGAATCGCTGGAACCTGGTAGGTGGAGGTTGGAGTGAGCTGAGATCGGGCCACTGCACTCCAGCCTGGGCAACAGAGCTAGACTCCATAAAAAAAAAAAAAAAGAAAGAAAGAAAGAAAAAACAACAAAATTAACTCCAGATCAGTTAAGTTACTTGCCTAGGTCAGACAGCTGTGGACAAATCTGGGACTAAAACCCGAAAGCCCTCCTCCTGCCCAGGATCTTTCCAACAGCTGTCCTACACAGAACTTGCCTGGACTCACTGGCTCCCACAGCTAATCCTCCCTCCATGTTTTAATCCCCACTGTGTTCTCTTTCTTTCATCTCATGTCACCTGCAGCTTCCTTTCTTTCCCTCTTCCTTCTCCTTCCACAGGATTTTTTACATTCCTGTCAGTCCTGTGTTGCTCCCTGTATGCAGAGCCTATGTTTTTTCTCTTTGCTACTAGTTACTAGTAGCAAAACTAAAAGAAGAAAACTAGTGTGCATGTCTATCTTTGTATCTTCTACATTCAGTGCTTTAAAAAAATGCTTAATGTTTATGGAAATTCTGAACTATATTTAAAATTATAATTCTACAAATATACTATAAAGTCTACTGGGAAAATAATACTACCCAATTCCCAATACTAAATGCTTAATACTAAAGTACTTCTAGGATAGCAGAGTCGTTTTTGGAATGATTGCATCAGAGCTCTCAGGATCAAGAAAAGATATAAAGTTTTTATACAGGAATTCTAGTCTCATGTAATATAATCAAACCAAAATGTAAAGGATGATATTAACTCTCTGTAGAAGCAATGGAAATGAATGACTGAGAGAGTAAAAAACAAGCAACAAAAACAACAACACCTCATGACCTTAACTGGGAAAGCTGTAACTGGGAAAGCTGTTTGGGGACAAGTAATGCTCAAAATCAAACCTACTGTTCTGTGGCCATGCTGCCCAAGCATGGACCTTCTGATTACCGTTCAATTTCCCATGTATTCTGCCAACAGAAAGAACATGTTTTTGATGGCAGGCATTAGTATTCTAGATCCAAAGAAGGAAAATGCTCAGTATAAATTAATTACTTGGTATCCTCATTCTCTTTCAGTAAGAGGCTGTTCCACTCCGTGTGATAGATTCTAGCTCTGGGCTGGCAGAGCTGAGGTTCTCACCTTGAATTCTGGTGACCCCACAAAGGTGTGGTTACCATGAGCTCTGCCTCATGTCCAGCCAGCCTCCCTCTTTAGCATTTTAGGTCCCTCTCTAATTTCTTCAAGTTGATAAAATGATGCATATCTATTGAGCATAATTGCAGGTCTTGAATATAGTAGGTTACTTGCCCTCTAAGAGCAGACAATCTCGTTGGCTTCAACAAACCAGGAGTATGGCTTTTAAAGATTTTAAGAATTGGATAACTAGGTCTGCTTCTCTCTGTGCCATCTTTTTCATGTTTTTCTAACAGCATCAAGAAAGGGAAGAAAAGCAGTGTTGAGAGCCTGCTGGGGCTGGCCCTGGGTGAGCAAATGCAGTTCTCTCTGTGTGCCTCAGACAAAGGAGAAGCGTCTCTTGTAGGCTCATTTCATTCTTGCTTGAGCAGCCCTGTGTGTGTTCTCAGAACTCAGGGTCCTGGAAACTGCATAAAGGAGTCAAATCATTCAACCCCAAACAGGGCTCTTGCCCTAAGTCCAGACAACAGCTGTGAAGCAGCTGCACCATTGTGCTCTAAAGCTGCTTAGTGTAAGATGCAAAGGAAAAAAGGATTAGCCCTTGGAAACTATGTGAAAAACACAACCCCCTGCGACAACAGCTGGCAGGTAACATATATCATGAAGACATTTGCGGTATTAGAATGGATACATAAAAGATGAGAATTCAAACAGTATTTTAAAGTTTCTTTCCCCATGAAAGTTAATGCGCTCCAATCTTTTCAATTTAAGAAAATTAATAAGAAAAAAATGGAAAGAGAAGAACTACGGCAGCTGGTACAACACAGACATGGAGGCGGGTAAAATATGAGTCTGCCACCTTCACCTTTTCCCCCTCTCCAATGCCCCACCGGAAAATAGCATGAAATGTTTCCCTGGAGCAACCAAAGATGAATGTCTGCTCCCCAAGCCAGGCCCCAAGTTCAGGCGCAGCACCACTTCTTAGAGTTGGCAGCTTTACTAGACTTTGATCATTCCTTCGTGGGACACATCAACCTTGCTCCTCCTTAATGTGCAAGATGAGGCAAGAGCCGAGGCCAGGCAGGTATAGCTGCAGGCAGAGCTTTCTCCAGTGCTGTACAGAAAGGCTTTTGCCTGCCCAGGCCCAAGGGGAGCCGTTGCAGTTGCTTGCCTCCCACATCCTATGGAAAGGAGTCCCCATGTTCTGGTGGCTTAGGATGTGTGTTTCTCAGTGGTGGGCAAGCTGGAATCTGGGACCAAAAGGAAGTCAGGCACTGCCTACTTTCTGAGCCCAGCTTTTGGGGTCTGTGCTTTTTCCTCCCATCCTTTTTAGTGACACCTTCCTCTGAATTCTTTAGGAATCGAATTGACCCCATTTGCTTTTCTGACCCTCATCCCCCTTCCCCATCAAAATTACCTGTCAAGGAAGTAAGGAAACTGTCACTGACAGGCATTACTGATGGGAATATAAATCTATATCCCCTTTCAGGGATGCAGGTCAACACAGTATACATTTTAAATATACATTCTCTTGGACCCAAGATTTTCACTTCTAGAAATGCATCCTAAAGAAATTATTACCCAGGTAGGCAGAAATGTATGTGCAAGAATGTTTACTGCTGCTTTGATTTAAAATACTGAACAATTGTCAATAATACAGCCATCCATCAGAAAGAGATCAGTTAAATAAATTATCACGTAAGCATCCAACAAAACCCTCTTCAATCTTTAAAAATAAGGAAGTAGGTTTATATCTACTGACACTGATGTATGCCCCTGATATATTGTTAAATGAGGAAAGTGGGTTATAGAAGCATACATAGAGTAGGATCGCGCTTATACATTTTTTTAAAGTTTACATGTTTATACTTGCATAAAAAGAATGAAATGATAAATGTCATTCTGTTGACAGTAGCATCTCTGAGGAACAGTATTAGAGGCATTATCCACTTTCTCTATATTGCTTACATTTTTACAAAGGAGATATAGTAACAGAAAAATACTTTGATGTAGTTTTTTAAAACCTTCTCTAAGAACAATATATGCAAAGCCTTCACATTGACAACAACTTATATTTGCAAAGAGCTTCACAACTTTATTTTCCCCATTAACTTATTCCGTCTTCACAGCCCTGTAAGGTTGGGAAGATAGATCTTAGTATTTATTGTCAAAGATAAACAACCATCTGTTAACGTGGTGAAAACAGATTTTATTCAGTAACTACTGAGAGTAAGAGAAGGAGCAGAGCTCAATTCTGATTTGTGCTGAGGTGACTGGGCGTTTTAAAGGGGAAGATGCGGGAGGAGGGAGGAGGAGCCTGTGGGACTCTGGTGAAGCCTTACAAACGGTTGGTGGGCATCACCATAATTAGGCCAGCTGCACGTGCTAGCTGGCAATTAACACCAGTTAGGAGCCAGGGCCCTATCCTTCCTGATAATTACATTTCAAAGGAATGGCTTTCAGATTCTTGAGAGAGACACTCCTGACTTGCAGGAGATACACATACATCTCAAAGAGACAGAGAAAGAATTCACAATTGTAAGCCCTGTTTGGTAAATGCTCTAAGTAAGGAGGTCAGGGGTCTATCTTCAGGTGTTGGCTGGAACAAACAGCAAATTCTTTTCACAGCCCTGAGCTTTTCCAGACAGGAACTTAAAAGAAGGCTAGGTTGCCCCAGGGACACAACCTTAGTCTGCTAGAAGCGGTGTTAAAGTTTGGTCAAGTCTGTTCGTGCAGAAGTTTGAAAGAAGCGTTTGTGCTGAAGGTTTTTGGCATTCTGAGTACCCTTTTTTCAGCTTAAAAAACTAGTTCTCGGCCGGGCGCAGTGGCTCATGCCTGTAATGCCAGCACTTTGGGAGGCCGAGGCGGGTGGATCACCTAAGGTCAGGAGTTCGAGACCAGCCTGGCCAACATGGTGAAACCCCCGTCTCTATCAAAAATACAAAAATTAGCCGGGCATGGTGGTGGGTGCCTGTAGTCCCAGCTATTCAGGAGGCTGAGGCAGGAGAATCGCTTGAACCCAGGAGGCGGAGGTTGCAGTGAGCCGAGATTGTGCCATTGCACTCCAACCTGGGCAACAGAGCAAGACTCCATCTCAAAAAAAAAAAAAAAAATGAAAACAAAACAAAACAAAACAAAAAAAACAAGAAAACTAGTTCTCAGAGAATTTACATGATGTGGCAGCTGGGAGGTGTGACACACAGATCTCCCTTCCAGGAAGATCTTGCCATTCCACCACCAGGAGGGCAGCAGCTCCCAGTCACCAGCTGCAGCATCATCAAACCCCACCTCGGCGTTTGAGCAGAAGCCAAGCTCTTCCTGGGTAGTTTTCAGCTTACAGCCTCCCCAGCTGCTAGGAAGTACAAGGTCAGCCCATTTCTGCCCAGCCTGGGACTCTTCTAACGGGCAAATTCTGCTCCAAAGTACTAGGTTAGCTGCATCTTTGTCAGATCTGCAATACAGTTGCAGCCTCTCCTTGTCCAATCCTCTTGCCTCCCTTTTTCCCTTTTACAAGCATCCTCCCAAGAAACCTCTTCATCTCAGTATCTGCTTCATGGGGTACCTGAGCATGTGGCTTGCCAAAACCTACATTCACAGCTAACATATGCTCAAACCAGTTTCTGAATCCCATTAAAACGTAAGCCCTTTTAGAAATATTTGCATTTTAACCAGATTCAAGGTGTTTAGCTAAAGAAAAGGCATTCTAAAAGGGGGAATGGCAGAATGAGCTGAAGGGCAACAAGGATGTGAGGGGAACTGGGGAGAGGTTGGGCCCTCAGGGCCTCCCTTCAATGACTGGAATCACACTACATGGCCTTTTAGCTTCATCCAGAAGGTTAGGAATACAAGCAGAGGCAAGGCCAGAACACTAACACAGCACTATAGGCAAATTCCTATTTCCGCATTTCTTACATTACATAGTAATTGATATGTCTGCCTCTCTCATTAGATTATGAGCTTCTTGAAGGTAAAAACTGTGCTTTAATTCCTTTTGGCATTCTCAGTGCCTAGGACATGACTGTGCATCATACTAGTTCAGTAATAGTTGAATAAATAATTGAGTCTTAGCAGGAAGAGAGACAAAAACGGGATGATAATTGTTACAGCCAGTATTTATTGAGCGCATATCAGCCACTGTTCCAAATGCTTTATCATATATCATCATATTTAAATACACAATAACCCCACGAGGCAGTGGAGCAGGTGGTGTTGCCCAGGAAGCAGACTCTGAAACAAAGTTTAGGGTACACTGTGTTTATTAGGGAATACCCTTGGGATCAACACCCAAAACAGAGAGGGGAAAGAAGGTTGGGCTAGGTGTGGTGGCTCATGCCTGTAATCCCAGCACGTTGGACGGTTGAAGCCAGACGATCACCTGAGCACAGGAGTTCAAGACCACCCTAGGCAACATAGAGACCTCATCCCTACAAAAAAAATTTTTTTTAATTAGCAGGCATAGTGGCACATGCCTATGGTCCCAGCTACTCATGAGGCTGAGGTGGGAGGATCATTTGAGCTTGGGAGGTCGAGGATACAGCGAGTGGTGATCGCACCACTACATTCTGTCACCAGGTGAGAGCTAGACCCTGTCTCAAAAAAAAAAAAAAGGAAAGAAAAGAAAGAAGCGAGATTGGACAGATTCACCTGGGTTGTCCTGTGTGGGCACCAAAGTGACCAGGACTTTATACCTCCTCCAACTCAGTCATTAGATGTGAGCCCTCCTTGGATGAGGCGGTACTCTGCCACTAAGGCAGTCCCCAGAGGGGCTGTCCACAGAAGGCTGCCTGCCAAGGGCACTCCCAGAGGCTGGGGCATCCGCAGCACACTACTATGTCCCTCACAAGTAGCTGTTATTAGTTCCTTTATGCAAATGAAGAAACTGAGGCACAAACACTTTAGTTAACACCTCGCCAGGTCAAACAGTGAGTGGCCAAACCAGGACTCAAGGACTGGCCTTCTGGTGCAGAGCCTATGCCCATCACTACATCTTACTCTCAAATAGGTACAGGTGATTGTAGCAATGGGCAATGGCCTCCCAGAAGCCCTGTTAATGATCTGAAATCCTAACTCTGGAGAGCATGAATTTGTCCTCACATGTGTGTTTACCTTTACAAACTATGACTCACTGCAACCAAGAATGGAAAAAAACATTGTCAGGTGTGATCCACGTAGAAAAATATTGACACACATTTTTACCCAGGATTATTATGCTAGGCACCCATGGGATATAAAGGAAGGAGAATGTATGGTCTCTTCTCACGAGAAGCTTAGAGTTTAGGCAAGGGGATAAACCACAGACATGTGAAATATTTATTGGACAAACCTCAGAGCAGTAAATGAGTAAGTGTGAGATGATTGCTACGTTGAATAATAGTAAAATAGCAAAGGGCAAGCAAGCTTTTAACAAAACGGTTGTCTGGGGTTGCAAGTTCCACCCACACTAACACTGAATTCCAACACTGTGAGTATTGGAACCCAGAATGATCAAGCACAAACTGCCATCAAAGTGTAAAAAGAACTAGACATACAGGGGCTGGGAAGACCCACAGGCTTGAGTACCAAGAGGTCCAGGGCAAATTAAAATCTCCAGCCCTTGAGGAATACCTATATTCTCTGCCACTATACTGTCTTGGATTTTTACATTTGTGTCCTATTTTGGCTTCTGAGAAAAAATATTTTAACTCTAAATCTTAGCCACCTTTCCTTTCTATGGGTGAGAGCGCTTAAACATTGAACAAAAGAATTCTGTGATTTATTTTACTGGTATTATGAGTAGAATTTTCTTTATAAGAATTTTAATTATTTAATTCAATCAACAACTATTTGGTAATATCATCAACTTTTGGGTAATAGCTTAGCGTTGTGGTTAACAGGATAGTGTTTGGCAGAGAAATTTTGTTTGAATTATGGCCCTGCTACTTACTAGACCTGTGTCAAGGTACTTATCTTCTCTAATCCTTAGTTTCTTCGTATGTAAAATTGGACTAATAGTAGTACCTGTCTAATAGCAGTGTGGTGAGGATAAAATCATTCATGTAAGGTGCCTGAAACATAATAAGTGGCCAGCAAAGTTACTTGTTGCCAGTAATAGCAACAGCAGCATGAGGAGTATGGGCCAGATAATGTGCTGGGTGCTTGGCAGTCAACAAAGAATGAAAGAAACAAAAGGCCCTGCTGTTCCAGAGCAAACAGGTAAGGTTAGCAGGTAAGTGGGACACACAAGCAAGATATTAATTTCTAGGATAAGAAAAAATGTAGGGTTTTATGGAAACATGTAACACTGACAAAGAGAGGAAAGTCAGGGAGTTCCAGAAAGATTTCTTGGAAGAAAAAATTGTCACAGCCTTTTAACATGATTTATTTATTTGGTGGTATTGTGGTTGAGATGGAGTCTCACTCGGTCACCCAGGCTGAGTGCAGTGGTGTGATCTTAGCTCACTACAACCTCTGCCTCCTGGGTTCAAGCGATTCTCCTGTCTCAGCCTCAGGCATCCGCCACCATGCCAAGCTAATTTTTTTATTTTTAGTAGAGATGGGTTTTCACCATGTTGGCCAGTCTGGTCTCAAATTCCTGACCTCAGGTGATCCACCCACTTTGGCTTCCCAAGGTGCTAGGATTATAGGCGTGAGCCATCGCATCCAGCCTGAACATTTTATTATTTGCCATGAATTTTTGGGTTCTGCTACTAGACTGTAAGTTCCTCGAGGGCAGGGATAGGGTTTGTTGTGTTTGGCATTCCATAGCAACACAAGTGTGCCTGACACACAAAGCATTCAAATATCTGATGGGTGAATGAGTAAGCCAATGAAGGGAGTCCTAAGGTAGTAAGTAGGTTTGCCAGATAAGGGTGCCGAAGTGTTCTAGCCAGAGGAAATGGTGTGCATCAAGGCACTGAAGTGAGCAAAAGCATGGTGAGTGGGGTGTTATCAAACAGAACTGGGGTCCACCCACCCGGCCCAGCAAGACCAGATAGCCACACTGAGGTTTGCAGCAGGAGAAAGGAAAACATTTATTTGCGGGGCACCAAAGAAGGATCAGGCATCTAAGACTTAAATCCTAATTTCCCAGATGGCTTACAGGTAAGAGTTTTTAAAGGCAGAAAGGCAGAGGTTACAGGCGAAGTCAGAAATCAATACATAGAGACTATACATTGGTTTGACCTAAAAAGGCAAGGCATCTCGAAGTGGGGGTGGATTCAAAGATTTTCTAGTGTGCGATTGGTTAAGGAGATGACGTTTTGTCTCAACATTTGAAATCTACAGAAAAAAATGTAATCTCTGGCTCATGGGCATGACCTCCTCCAGGCCTCTCAGGAAGAAATTTAGAACAGAGAACGGTGGTCAGAGTTCAGTCCTCAGCTCCCCCTTATCTGAGGTCTATGTGCTAGCGCATCCATTTGGTAGGGGTTCAGGTTTCTGCAAAACAACTCAGGGATATATATTAAGATGTTATCTGTAGTTTCTATAGGGGAACCAAACATCCCATGATTCTAACTTACTTGGCTATTGTTTTGAGCCGCTATTTGTTGCTTATCACATTTCTCTTTTACTTCTCAGGGCTAGCCAGATGCCTGGAATTTCTCTTGGAAGAACTCACAATTTTTTTTTTTTTTAATTTCCATGTTTGGGAGTAGGGAACAGGCCCCTAAGAGGGGTCTCTGACTCATCTCAGGATGTAGTGGGCCTGGGAAACACGTGGATGTGGATGCCATGAAACAAGGCTGAAAAGGGAGCCGGGAACAAATCAAGCTGGGTCTTCTAAGCCGCAGTACGAAGTTTGAACTTGATGCTAAGGTGTGGTGAGAGCCATGAAGAATTTTAATTAGAGGAAGCATATAACCAGCGTTGTGTGTTTTAAAGTTCATTCTTTATTCTGTTAATACACTAATAATTCAAATCAATTTCAGGAAAAAAAGGAAACTACAGATAGGCATAACTTAAAAAAAACATCACCTGTAATCTCACCAGAGATAATCACCATTTGACCATAAATAACAAGCAATCTGTCTCACTTACCTATTACTGTTTAACAACCCTCCCCCAAAACCTCGTGGCTTAAAACAATAATTTGTTATTTCTAGTGAGTCTGTGGGTTGATTGGGATCGACTGAGTAGTTCCTCTGTTTTCTGTGGTGTAGCTGAGGATACACCCACATTCAGCTGGGAGCTTAACTAAGGCTGGAACATCCAAGATAATCTCTCATCCTCAAGAGTCTCTCTCCACATGGCCTCTCATCTTTCAGTAATCCAGCTGAGCTTCTTTGCAGCATGGTGGCTAGCTTCCAAAAAGGATAAAAGGAAAGCTGCCAGTCTCTTAAAGCCTAGGCTTGGACATATACTGAATTTCTTCTGCTGCACTTCAGTAAGCAAAGCCATTCATAAGGCCAGCCAAAACTCAAGAGAAACAGACTCCACTTGTGGATGGGAAGAGCAGCATGTAGGCACAGGGATGGAAAGACTGACTGGCCATCATACTGGGAAACTATCTATCACACAATTTGATTTGCTAAACACAAAGTAAGTTATTGACCATTTCTGGTAGTAAATAGTTAGGAAAACTGAATTCCAGTAACAAATGCAAAATACCTTGTCCTTGTCCATATATGAATCTAAGTGGGTTGTCTCAATAAGCTGACAATTTGCATGTGTGATGAGGGAGGAGGGAGGTGGGAGGTAGCAGGAACACCATATTGAAACCTAGTGTTGAAATAAAAGAAATTGTAAAAAAGAAAAAGGCAGACTCTAGACAAAGAAAATGGTTACAATTGTCACGAGGAGTGTTCTGAAGCCAATGCCTCTCTACAGTTAACCTGAGTATGTATTAATCCTGAGTGTGACAGGTAATTAAAACACATTATTTGCCTAACCACACTTCCTGGGAGAAGGAAACAGTAGCAGAGCCAAACAGATGAAGACCCAGGACCTAGGCACAATACTTCACCATGCACAACAGCAAAGTGCGTGCACCACATCCTAGAAAATGACAGGATCAAAACCTGAAAGGTCAAATCTCTTGCCAAGTCAAGGGGGGTAAGGATGAGGACAAAATGGTAGCTTTCTCCTCACCCTCTGCTCTGAAAAGGGCAGGGGCTTCTCAATTTTATTCATCACAGTCATGGGAAAGCCACCTGGTTGAATGGCACAGGAGGGCATAACCAGGCTCCTGGACTTGTCTGTGAGCCTCCTAATTATGCCCAAAGAGAAAGGATAGCGCTTCTCAATTTTCACCTCTCTTCCTCATCCACACTTCCACTGCCTTAGTTCAGTCAGACTGGTCTCCATGCTACTCCTCTATATTGCCCAGTTCATCTTCTGTATAGCTAACAGAGTTCTCTTTCTCAATACACATTTTTTAAGGTCTAGGAAATGACAAGAAAAAAAGGCCAGAGACAGGTGCAGTGTTCAGATTAGACAGAGACTTGTATGTCATGAATAGATTTTTCTCCTGATTGTGCGTGACCTACTCAACAATTTTTCAGGAGATAGTTAAAATTTTATTTTAAAAGGATATGTAGACAGGAAGGCAGAGACCAGGAGTAAGCCTGGAAGCTGAGGGATCACAAATATATTACAGTACCTCTGCTGATAAAAGAGTACAGGTCTAAACCATGCCAATGGCAGAAAAAGGGGGGACAGAGAGATATAAACAGTGTAAACGAAATCATACAAATGATAGAGGCTGGTGACCTCCATAAACAGGCAAAAGGAGATGAGCATATCACCTAAGTTTCCAACATGAATAGATGGAATTATTCGCTGAGAAAGACATAAAGAAACAGCAGGTTTGGGAGTAATCAGAAACCTCCAAGTGGCATGGCAGGCCATGTGAATAAACAGGTTGCAAGCTCAGCAGAGAGGTCTCGACTAAATACACTGAAAACCACAGGGGGAAGAGATGAAGCCACAAAGATACTTACCCAGGAAAAATATCCAGTAAGAAAAGCAATACAATCCTGCAGGAGCTAAAGAGAGTCTTGAGATTTGGTAAGCCCCAAAGAACTTTTACATCTCAACAAATCAAAATCTGAAAGCAGAATATATTGCCCACTATTTACTAATATTATTTAGTAAGAGAGGAAAGGTCATCCTCAAGTAGGATTCTCCACTAGAAGGGTAGGAAAACATACCCCTATCTCCAGAGAAGAGGTGTTACATGAAAACCATATTCAGTGTACCTGATTTTCTAACTAGAGAAAACAAAGGTCTACAAAAATCAAACTAGACAGATGGGGAACCTATTGGGTGGGGCAGGGGAAAGGACCACCACTTGCAAAACAACTTGATACTTTTGAGGTCCACAAGAGCCAGAAGCTGGCGGGGCCCTATCACAGCCAACACCCCATACTTATTAACCAAACAACTGATTAAAACTTGCTTTGTCTCCTGAAAGATCGTTCTAATCTGCCAACCTGAGCATTCTGTTCTACTTAATACCTGTTGCCTCTCACTGAAAATTAATAGGCATTCTGGTAATATACCAGTCTCTGAGAGCATACTTAATGAGTCCATCCCACAAAGAGGTCAATTGTCAAATGACAGATTCTCTTTCAGTATCTCCAAGGCACAGATGCCAAACCTAGAGAACTTCTGCTAGCCAGTTAGAAGGCTCACTCTGGAATCACTGTAGCCTCACCTAAAGTCTTCTCATTAAAATACATCAAGAACTTTTAACAGATTAAAAATTAAGATGTGATCCCAAACAAGGAGAATTCATTAATAATTTTATTTTGAATTACAATCTATTATCACTTCAAAAAGAGCCACTTCAGAAAATATCCAACGGATGTTGACTTACCAGTAAAAATGTAAGTCATCAATGTATGATTTATACTACAGAATACATAATAAATTATATTTACATGCAATGACTAGACTATCACACACAAGGTAAAAAAATACAGTATTTTATGTACATTTTAAAAGATTTACATGTTCATATACAATTTATAAAGTTAAAAATTCTCTGTACAAAATCTTACATGTACAGAGTTTATATAAGCCCCATTCTTATGGCTGTATCACCACACAGATTTGCTTAAAACTATAATACTACAAACACTCGGGTTCTTCATATTCAATCTTGGCACCCATATAGCAATACACTATTTTGAAATGTAAATTACAAAGGAAATAAAACGTAATCATGCAGACATTTTTTAATATAAGAAAATGAGATAAAATATACTACACCAGATCAACATTTATCAATTCCATAGATACTGAGTTTTCAACTTACTGCACTGTTTTCATATAAGTACATGCAAAACTAGCAGATTATGGATTTTTAAAGTAACATTAAAATAATACCATAGTTTGACAATACTTGGGCAACAGGAATGAAAACTAAGAGCCCTAGCCTAATTATTTTTGCCTTAGCAGAAATCTCAATTAAGACATTACATATATAAAAATCACAGAAATGTCAATATTATAATTCCCAAATTTATAAGATCTGCATCACATCAAATAGACACTGATCATTTAAAAAACAAAACAACAAAAATGTGTTTGACATTTAAGAGCATACTCAACTCTTCTGAGAAGGGGGGAGGGTGAAATCTATGATAAACCATTAAGGATTATCCACTGTCCCTGCTAAGGAAGCACTTGCATACTTCCAATCTGCTTAAATAAAGACATCTGAAGGTTTTATAAAATGTTTAAGATAAGCTACACTAGTTATTTTTTAAAATCTTGAAAAGTAACAAATTGAAGGTATCAGCACCTTCCCTCCTCCCCAAAGTAGCTAAAGATCTACGAGAAAAATAAAGTGCCAATGTCTAAAGTACTGTTAATGGTTTAAGAGGCACTACCCCATTTGATGGCTTAGGATAAATATGAAAATAGGCCAGATCTGATCTGAATAACAAATAGAAGGTAGGTATTCCAGTATATTAATTCCTGACTAGATGGGGGCTAAACCAGGAAACTACCTATTCCCCCATTTATTGCTTTGAAACCTGTAAATATAAATTCTGACAGAACAATCAGATTTCTAAGATGGAAAGCACAGTGTTTGTGCCACTTTGAAGTTGAAAAAGAAGGTGCACTCTTGATCACTGGGAGGAGAGCTGCTGAGACTCTCCTCTCCACAACTCATATCTTCACAAGAGTCCTCACTAAAGAGAAAAAGAGACAAAAAAAGAGGATACCATTACTTAAAACACACTTAAATGTTTTATAGCCAAAATAAAGCTGCTATATGAGTATCTCTAGTGAGGATTTTTATATTCAAAATTTATGCTTTACAGAGACAAAATTTATAAGGACTTCCTAAATGAAGTCTATAGTAATCTCATTGGAAAATATAGATTTTTTGGACTGGGTGCAGTGGCTCATCCCTGTCATCCTAGCACTTTGGGAGGCCGAAGTGTGCAGATCGCTTAATCCCAGGAGTTCAAGACTAGCCTGGGCAACATGGCAAAATCCCATCTCTACAAAAAATATTAATACAAAAATTAGCTGGGCATGGTGGCACATGCAAAAAAAAAAAAAAAGAAAAAGAAAGAAAGAAAATATAGGTTTTCTTAAGTTTAAACAAGTTACTATTTGCCAAACTATTATTCTTGTACCAATTAATAACTATCAGCAAGTATTAGAATTGTAGAATTCTAAGTATTTTAAATCCAGTAATGAAGACTAAAAACAACATACCTCCTAGCATATGGTCTATTTAGATGTATTTCTTGCATCAGTGATTTATTATACCACTTACACTGTCAAATATCAAAGTAAACTAACAAGCTATGAAAATGAAACTTCTGGCCCTTTATCTCTACGGCATAAAACAAACAAATTTAGCAAAGTTATTCACTTTACAAAGTAATCAAATTCTGAATAAGACAACACCAATTGACAAACCTCTGAGAACATATATAGAAGTCTTCCCCATCAGTGGTGGTGATTCCCTTTATTTTCCAGGCACCTACCCCTCAATCTCTTCACCACAGCACAATATTAGGAATTCATACTAACATTACAAAGCCCAGAATTCTTTTTCAGTTTTGTTTTTTTGGGGTTTTTTAGCTGTATTTCAAGAGCAAGGGAAATAGGAGAAAGATGGAAAACAACCAGTTTAAAAAGGGAAAAGAGGCCGAGTGCAGTGGCTCACACCTGTAATCTCAGCACTTTGGAGGCTGAGGCAGGAGGATCACTTGAGCCTGGGAGTATGTAAGACCAGCCCTGGGCAACATCGCGAGACCCTATCTCTACTCAAAAAAATATAAAAAAGAAAAAAACTAAAAAAATTGGAGAGGACCTTATAAATCATTACATATTAAAATACTACTTCTGGTTAATTTGCTTGCCTGAAGAGTGGGGGCTTTAATTCTTAGCTCTTAGTGTAGGTGCTTGCTTTCTCTGATGTCTTACACTATTCCACAGTTCTGAGTATAATAAACTCAGTAATATTTAGTCTAGGGAAGTTTAATTAGTCAAGGAACCTGCCTACCTTTCACTTTCATCAAAACAACCCCCCTCAGGTATCGTTGGCAGCTCAGGAACACTATAGTAGCTGTTGTGGAGGTTCTGGGCTGTGCGCCTTGAAACGATCCAAACCAGCTTCTTAAGATCTGGTTTGCAACATTCAGGAGAAGAATACTCGGCTAGGCATTTAGAAACCAACTCTCTCCAGTAGAAGAACTCAGTGTCATTAATCTGAAAAAAAAATATTTTAAGAGGTTACGGCAATGTCTCCCAAATCTTGCTGCACCTTGGAATCACTAGGTGAGCTATGAAAAATATATATATACAGATGCCTGGCTCCCACTACCCGCTTCCACCCCTGGTATTCTGATTTAATTGACAATGAGTGCAACATGGGCATCAAGAGTTTTGTAAGTTGCCTAGGTGATTGTAATGTGCAGCCAAACTTTCAAAATTTGGGAACCACTGGTTTAGGAGAGGAGCACCGTTAAGTATAAAACTACATAGGATTCAATACACAGAAAGCTTTGCCTATTCTAAGAAAACACTGACCTAAAAACACTCTGGGTCTGTTAATAAATCAGCTATCAAGTATAGTCCTTAGTCTCAATGCAAAGGAATTTAACATTCCTTTTGTTACAGAAACCAATTTGGGTTCCTGCAACAAGGCATTGTTTGGATTGCTGGTAATACACACTTATAACACCAGATACAAAACTAAAGAAGTTAGTGATATGAGAGAACAGGAATTTCCCAAAAAGGACATAGTTCCGCCACCACTGGGCAGTGCTCCAGTTTATTTTTTTTGTTTTTCTTTTTACGTATTTTTTTCCCTCCTCCTTCGGAATGCCTTCAGTTTATTTCAACGAATCAATTTTCACTGAAGATGGTTCCAGCTATCACTATCAATAAAAAGTTCAGATAAAAACTAATAAAATCATAACTAAAGCAAAAAGTTATCTGTTACAAACAAAATGCTTCACATGCACATATTTTCACCAGAAAACAGATCTATTTTCTTGGCTTCCCATTTTCACCTAATCTAGCTACATCCTAACCCACTTGTAATCTGGTTTCTACCACTTCCTTCTCACTGCTCTACTGACATTACCTCTGACACATCCAATGACCTTCAATTTTCATTATATTGGATCTCTTATAAAAATTCAATACTCCTGACCACCTCCTTAAAAACCTCCTTCCAGTCTGACAGTGCTTCTACTTGTGGGGATGTACCTTTCTTCACTTGGCTCCTAATGTTGGGGGGAAAGGCCAACGCTGAAAACCCCAGAGCTTCAACTGACCCCTACAAAAAGGATTCCACAAGCTTCTTACCGTTTCAACTACTGCTTCTTCATGAGAAATTCCAAACCTCAATCTCCAACTATAGTTTATCTTCTTATTCCAAAACGCCAAACACCTACTAGACACCCACCTGTGTACACAAGCATCTAAAATCATATTGCTCTCATCACAAATTAACTTCTCCCAAATTTCCTGCCAATTATGCTAATATTATATCCACCATTAGATACAAATCTTGGTCATTCAAGACTCCTTGCCTCATTTCCATGCTTGGCTTCCAAAACCACTGTTTGAGTTGGACAGCCTTACTCCTGCTTGTGACTACCACCTAGACATTGTACCTGCAAGTCTACCCTAAAATGACTTTTGTATCTGTCTAGTCCACCAATTTCTTGGCCGTAAGCCTTCGCTGAAACTTTCACTGTCAAAGATTCTTTTGCTCCAAACAGGCTCCCAGTCATAGTGTTTCTCCTAGTCTGCCCTATTTCTTTGCTTAAAAAAAACCCAAAGTAAGCCGGGCACAGTGGCTCACGCCTGTAATCCCAGCACTTTGGGAGGCCAAGGCAGGTGGGATCACTTGAAGTCAGGAGTTCAAGACCGGCCTGGCCAACATGGCGAAACCCCATCTCTACCAAAAATATAAAAATTAGCCTGGCATGGTGGTGAGCACCTGTAGCCCCAGCTACTCGGGAGGCTGACGCAGGAGAATCACTTGAACCTGAGAGGCTGAGGTTGCAGTGAGCCAAGATCATGCCACTGCACTCCAGCTTGGGCAACAGAGCAAGACTGTCTCAAAAAAAAAAAAATCCCAAAGTACTCTCTATATTCACTATTACCTGGCACCAAGACACAATAACAAATGACAGAACACACCACTTCATGTTAAGTTCCTCATTTCCCCAACTAGACTGAGAGTTTAAGAAAAGTATTGTGCTTTTGTTTTATATCTCTTTGTGATGGTAAGACTTACTTTTACTTAGCTGGCCTAAAGGATTTGAAAAGACATTGGGGTTTAAAACATCAACATTGCTGGTGTTAATTGATGCTGCTGCTAATGGGATGACAGTTCAGTCCTACAGGTGTGATGGGATCCCATCCTATCCCATTAGTGTTTGTTCTGAGTCTACTACCTAGTATGCATTTTAGAACAATGCATATGTGGCAATGGAACAGCTGTACTATCATATGGCATGATTACTACAGAAGGGGCACCTATATGCAGAAAGAAGCTGAGCTAAGTGACCAGGTTCCCTTCCGGATTAATACTGTCTGGGTCAAAGCTGCATTTTGAGAACTTTAACACTAGAGATATAAGAAAAAAAACAAGTGTAAAAGTTAAGAGTCCCATAAAGTATTACTTAATGTTTAAGTCACCACAGAAAAAAATCAACATCAGGAAAAAAATTTGCCTTAAAGAATAATGACTGTAATTACCTTGGAATGTTTTTTAACTAGCAAGAGAATTTCCAGTAATTCAACAGATTTCAAAGTTTCCACTTCCAAATTGAGAAGGCACAAGGCTAATACAGATGGCTGTAAGAAAAAAAAAAAAAAAAAAGAAAAATATTTTTTAAAAATTCAAAATAGAAACTGTGAGATATATACATAAGCAGGAATCGACTTACTTTTGCTTTTGAAAAGATGAGTCGGCAGTTGCAAGCTTTCAGCTGAGCTTCTAGTTTATCAAGGCTCAGTATTTCTTTCCTATACAATGCAAAGAACAAAGATTTATTAAACTTCCAAAGACTTAAATGATTTTAAAGATTTGCCAGGGCCAGACGCGGTGTCTCATGCCTGTAATCCCACCACTGTGGAAGGCAGAAGCAGGTGGATCACCTAAGGTCAGGAGTTCGAGACCAGCCTGACCAACATGGAAAAACCCTGTCTCTACTAAAAATATAAAATTAGCCAGGTGTGGTGGCGCACGCCTGTAATCCCAGCTACTTGGGAGGCTGATGCAGGAGAATCGCTTGAACCCGGGAAGTGGAGGTTGCAGTGAGCCGAGATCACGCCATTGTACTCCAGCCTGGGCAACAAGAGCGAAATTCCTTCTCAAAAAAAAAAAAAAAATTTAACAATAAAGTCGAAGTTAAAAGTTTGAAGAAGGTAAAAATATAAATTTCATTGCCATTCCAATTATTTACTGTTAGCTATAGCAATGTTCAAAGTACAAAATGTATCTTTAATCCCACTGACCTTTCTGAAGTATGACAAAGTATAATAGTATGGTATAAGTGCAAAAAGTTTAAGGCAGTAGTAGCTTCCAATTCATAGTGCAATTTTTCTGAAATTATTTTTTCCATCCGTTTTATGTCAGAAGCAGTACATTTACACTGACTAATCCGGATCACATCATGAGTGGATGGAATATTGCAGTCTTCTTCAACTATTCTAGCAGCCAGCAAAAAAGAACAGACTCCAATGCAAGACAAATGTTTAGGTTTCACCTGAGAAAAAAACAAGAGGCTTCTTTTAACAACTGTCATTTTGACTTAGCAGATACTTAGAATATTGTAATGATGCTCCTATTCTTAAGACAGAACACAATCAAGTTGTCTCTCTTATATGTACTGGCTCTTTACCCACAATTATACACATTTTCACATTTTAGACGTTCTTGACCTCCCCCCCCAAAAAAAAAAGGCAGCAGGGAGCAGTGGCTCACGCCTGTAATCCCAGGACTCTGGGAGGCTGAGGTGGGAGGATTGCTTGAGGCCAGGAGTTTGAGAACACTCTGGCCAACATAGCAAGACTATTCTGGCCAACACAGCAAGCCTCTATCTCTATTTAAAAAAAAAAAAAAAAGTTTTTTGAACCTTTAAATTATGTAAATTCAAATGCAGGTACAAAAATTTCCATGCAGGTTCAAAAGCTAGATTCCTAGCACTAAAGTATAATTTGTATTTCAGACTTATGAAATTCATAATATAATCTCCCCCAAAATAAATTAAGCTTTTTAACACCAAAACAAAATGTACTGGGATATTAAAATATTTTATACTTATCTTTTTACATAAAAATCTTTAAGAGTCATTCCATATTTCAATGTAATTTTGCCCAAGAGAAATATCACGAGTTGTGCAGAGTGGGACATATGTAAAAGCTGCCATGGACAGATGGCGGCCCTTTTCTTTTCAATGCCCTGAGAACTGACCCAGCAGCTGACAGCAATCCTACTGGCAGAAGATTCCCCACATTTTTCTAGCCATTGCTGGTGACTGTTAATAAAACCATGGCTCCCTGCTTTGAAGAGACTTCTAGGGAAGGCAGCCGGTCATATTTAATAAACTGTTATACTTCATTTGTCATGCTTCAATATTTTAAAAATCTGGCTTCAAGAGAAGCATGATGGCAGATGAAATCTTATATTGAGGACTATAAATATATGGCAAATACCTAAAAAATAGTAGTCTTTTTTTGTCACATATTCAAGAGAAAGTACTTAAGAGGTAAAACCTAAGACACAACAGAAAAACCTAAGATACAACAATACAATTAATCTTGTAGTCTTATTCTGGCACTAACGATCACAATTCTGATTATAAATTTTTATGTACAGTGGACGTTATTATACCCATTCGATAAATATTTCTTGAACCCTGTGTGCTAGGCACTGGGCATAGAAAAAGGAAGACATATTTATAAAAATGATGAAATACCTTCATAAGAGCCAAGAACCTGTCCAAAATATTGACAGCCAGGACAAAAGTTTCAGTGCAAGATCCAAAAAAGTTGGCTAAACTCCTTAAATCTTCAACTTTGGCATTTCTCAATCCTGGACACAAAGTGTTATCATTCTGCAATAAAAACCAAGAACCAAGGTTTACAATTTTCTTAGAACCAGATGAAAAACACATACAGGTCCAAAGAATAAGGTTAATTTTTTCCCAAGAATAAGGTTAATTTTTTTCCCTCAATCTTCAAGAATATAGGTGGAAAGAGTGGTATCGCTTAACTAAAGCTATACACTTTATCATCTGTAAGACGTAAATCACTGCTTCTTAAAAATACGCATCATAAAAGAGCTTCAGCAATTCAATATAAGGTGAACTGTTGCAAGATTTCAGAGAGTTATAGCAAATATAATTCAATTCCCTTGGAATGGAGAGAAAGGGTTCTTTTGTTTGCTTTTCTAAAGTCATTTAAGATTCTACTATAAATATGTATTTCACAGGCAGAGGGTGTTTGCACAAATGAACTGCTCAATTCACCCGGAGTCTCCCATCCTGAAGCTGCAGGCTGGAGTATGGGGGGCAGCGAGGAGGGTGCCACATTAAAAACAACAACAAAAAACCCCACTTCTCTAAAGTATCACTCTCATTCTTGCTAAGAAACAAAAGCATTAACCTATAATAAGGTTTATCTTGGTACTCCAGAAAGAACAACTTTTAAGAAATTTTGCAGGCTTTAGTCATGATTCAACGGGGGCGGGGGGGTTACCTCCTCCAAGCCCCATCAGCTGCTTGAGCAAGTTATCTTTTCTGCCAACTTACCTCCGGGGTAGCCTCAATCAAACTCAGCCCTTTTTCTCGAGGTTGGAATCTCTCTTCTTGTTCCAGGTAGACGTTCAACAACCCGAGGAGTTGGACCCCTTCATGACCTGCCAAGTGCTCTGCCCCCAAATCCTTCATCTGCAGTAAAGACACCACACAGAGAATGTAATCTGGGGGTAAGAGGGGTGGGGAAGCGGGAGAAAGGGCTGAGGCCAGTACCTCCAGCAAGGGTCGCCCCAGCACACCCCGACAAGGAGCGGGTGAAGGGACCAGTCACGTCCGCCAGAGCCCCAGGGCAATCCCGACCACGGCCAGGGAGGTGTGGCAGGGGGAGGAGCCGTGGTCAGGTCCGCCGGCCAGCGCTGGGTAAGACCGGCCAGCCCTGGCCTCCTGGCGTTTCACAAACAGGAAACTGTCCGCGGGCGCCGGCGTCCCCTCGGTCTGCCCCACCTGAAGTCGCGCCAGGGAGGGCCTTCTGCCCAGGGGACTGCAGTGTGGCGAGCGACTGCAGCGGGTCCCGGGGATGGGGCGTTGCACAATAGGGGGGAGGGGAGGGAGAGTCTCGCGACTGAACAAAGAAGCGGAGGGAGGAGACTCCCGAGCCCCGCCCGCCCGGGGCGCCCAGCTGCAGAAGCCCCTCTCGGAGAGTCCCGCCCCCAGCTTTTCCCGTCCGCTGCGGCAGCGCCGATTCCGGACTTACCCGAGAGGCGGATACCCCCGTCCCAGGAGCCGTGGGGTGGCGCGGCACACCCGGCTACGGTCCGGGGAGAGAAGTCCAGTCCAGTCCGCCCCGCGCCCGTACGGACAACACCCGTCCACCCACTGATGCCGGGGCCCCGCAACTCTGCAGAGCCCCGGGGCTGTCAATTCGAGAAGCACCACGCCAGCAAGTCCCCGTGACAACACGAGCGGGGGCGAGGGGCACCGAGGCGGAGACTGCCCTTAACCTAGTCGCAACCTCCGTCCACCCCACCAGCATCTATCTGTCCATCGCGGGCGCCAGCTCCCCCCGGGGCTGGGGCTGAGGGCAGCACCCTGGTCGCTCCAGCGGATGAGGAGCAGGCAGCACCGAGGCACTCCCATGGTACCAACCCCCTCAAAGCCCACAGTCCCCACCACGAACAAAGAAACCCACGGCGGCCCTGGGCGGGTCCACTCACCGTGCCGGAGACGCGCCTCCACCCGCCCGCGGCCTCGCGGTCCGCAGGGACTGGGCGCAGCGGGGGCTTCCAAACCTGTCTCGCAGGTCGGGGACCCACCGCCTCAGCGGTGCCCCCGGTCCGGCATCCGACCCTTCCTCCCAGGCACCGCCGCCTCGGCCTCACAGCCCCGGCTCCATCCCGCTCCCCGCGCGCCCACCCTCCGCCGCGGCGCAACGCCGGCCGCGGAAGACCAGCCCACCGCCGCACCCCCGCCGCCTCAGCGGAAGCCTCCCCGAGCCTCTTGTTTTTGTTAAGAGTTTCGACGCCCCCAAGGGGGCGGGGCACGTGACTCCCCGCGGAGGGATCCTGCACTTCCTCCACGGACTTTAAAAAAGAGTCCCGCCCCTAAGCCGCCGTCTCGAGCCTCTGTCGCGGCCTCCCTAGCTCTCCTCGGCTTTGCCGAGCCAGTCCTCCCGCCTGGCGCTAGGGCGGAGAGCGGAATCTGGGCGTCGGGCTTATTCCGCGATGGATCTGCGTTGGGGAACGGGGGAAGACAGAGGGGCGGAAGGAGATCGTTTCTGGTCTCATTACGCCTTTTAAAGGTCCCCGATTTGTTTTGTTTTCGCTGTTTTGAAAAGTCCGCCCAAAGTAGCCGGCTCTCTGATTGGATGCGGGTGGGGCGATGGGAATGCTGAGGACCTGATTCACCCTCGAATCTGGATTGGCTAACTTATCAGTCTTGGAGCCCTCTGATTGGCTTTCTCCGTAGCCTGAGCCTCTCTCTGCCTTGGGGCCTTAGCAACTCCAGGGTCTGGATTGCGCATGCCTGGGTGGGCAGCGGGGAAGGTATTCAGTTACCTGCCCTGCGGGGCTGTGCCTTCTCGCCTGGCTGCCTCCGCCCTTCTCGGGGGAATGTCACGCTCGCGGCGCTTCTCCTAACAGCTAACCTTTGTGACAGCCTTTTCAGCCACGGGAGAGTTTTCTACATTCCTTCTTTATTTTGTCTTGCCGTTCCATTTTGCAATAACCCACCAAATTATTATAACATTGTCGGGGCGTTTACTAAAATATTCAATAAATGCTACAAGTTTGGGTATTTGCTTTAAAATTTTCCAGTCCAAGAGAAAAAAAAAATGGAGAAGAGAGGTGAAATAAGATAGGCAAAAAGTTGAGGGTCGAAGCTGGGTGATGGGTACTCGAGGCTGCATTACAGTATTCTTTCTACTTCTGTGTCTTGGAATTTTTCCATAATTTAAAAAAATTCAGGAGGGACTGAAGGAGGGGGCTTTTCAATAAAAACTTAGCACGCTGATGAGGGTACGTAAACATCTAATAATTACGGCGTACCTCCAGAGGTTGTAGTGCTGTTGTTTTAATGAAGACTCCCAGAGCTTCTTGGTCCTTGGTAACCCATAAATTATCATTTATTGTTCATTATAATTAGCGTTGTTATTATAGGCGACATCTCTCCCAGGACGGGACAAAAAGCAAACCAACCAGGTGCCTTAGGCCAGAGACACTTTCACACGGAATATCAATGGGGGATGTGGTTGACTGCCCTGGAACATTTATTTGTTTACTCTCTCCCTCCTAAATTAGAAAATACCATATTCGTGAGTTCTAATCTACATAATCAGATAGTCCCTGGGAAGAGATTTCTCCTTTCTGTTCTTCTATGTGTTTTCTGTGAATTATTTTGTTACTTGTGAAATATGGGAAGGCACACAACTAGCTTTGGCAGCGCTCTTCTTTGCGGAGCAGCTAAGGAATTTTAAAACTAGGTCCCTTTGCATATTAGCTCGGACTAAACACAGGCATCTGTTTGGAGCACAGAGCAACTGGGGGAAGGCAGCCAAAAAAGCTAACACTTATTTCAGAGAGGTGTGAGCTTGGTGAGGGTTTTGGAAAATAAGATAAAATTAGCACACCAGTTTTAAATGATTTACAGGCTACATAATTTTATCCAATGCTTGTTTTATCTTTTAAACATTAAGTGATAACTTTTATTTGACATAATCATCTTGCTGGAAATCTATGCTGATAAACATAATAGGAACATGAAACTAACTTAGAGACTAGAGCTAAGATTAAAATTACAGAGATGACAGCTCATTGTACAGAGCATCAAAAGGCTGAGTGGACAGGGCCCACAGACAGAAAGCAGCTCGACCAACTATCCACCATCAGAGAAATGAAGAGTTTGTGATCAAAGCATGAAGGAGACTGGGGATGTTTTTTTCAAGTAAGAAGGCAAAGGTAAAAAAGGAACATATGTTATTTTATAAGTGATGTGACAGAGGAAATGCAAATTTATGTGGTAGAAGACTTTAAAAATAACAGACTATATAAAACAAAAAGGAAAAGATTTAGAAATTGTCCTTTGCTTAGGCTACATAATTTTATCCAATGCTTATCTGATCTTTTAAACATAAATAAGTGATAACTTTTATTTGACATAATCATCTTGCTGCTTAGCACTAAATGATATGAAGCTATACTAAATGTGTACTCTATATTTCATAACTGGTATTTTATGTGTCCTTTTACAGACAGCCTCTTGAATGAT
Source organism: Pan paniscus (assembly GCF_029289425.2). Classification (NCBI taxonomy): domain Eukaryota; kingdom Metazoa; phylum Chordata; class Mammalia; order Primates; family Hominidae; genus Pan; species Pan paniscus. The sequence continues at coordinate 52,911,171 of NC_073252.2, forward strand.
GTGAACAGTGATGGCTTTCTCTGAGAGTAAGACAAGAAAGCTTTGTAAATGGCGTTGAATTTCCTGCTCTTGGCAGGCCCTGCTCAGCACAGAAGAAAAGACTGATCAGATTGTCCAAGATAGAGCCCTTTATCCACATTAGTCCACTTATCTCTTTAAGATTAAAGGAAAGCAATCATTAAAAATACAGATCCAGTAATTATTAATACAGCATCCTCTTTTTTAAACACCTCATTTTAAGAATGATGATATTCTTGGGAAATGGGCTGGGGGATTATGTAGGTTTTCTCTGTTTACTTTGCAGAATTTTTTGTTTGTTAATATATCTTTTAAAAAAAATTCTCCTCATTCTATTTGTCCTTATCACATTGGCTTACCTTGCCGGAGCTGAAAGTGTTATTTATGAAAAACACATTATTCCCCTTAGGCTAATCAGGCTTTACCCATTAGCCTTTCCGGAGCTTTCTGGAAGGCAAATTTCCTGTATCATGCACACATACAAAATAAGGAAATCAGAAACCTAGCAGCCCCCAAGAACTTCCAGACAATTTAAGATACTTGGTTTTCTACAGCATGTGGTAGGGGTGCAGTGGGGTTGGGTGATACTGTCACCAATAACCCCATGAAGGCCTGATGTGCAGCCCATTGTCCTCAGTGACATGTGAGACTGAAACTAAAAGGTGCTCACAGAATGGGTAATAAGCAGGGAGTGCCCACACAGAAACACTGACTACATTCAGTGAATCCCTGACTCCTGACAAGTGTCCTGCAAACCTGCTCACACTTAAGCTTCTACCTTGAAAATAGGGCACTTTCATGGGACAGTTGCAGTGCTTCCCTAAATGACTTAGACTTCCCTGAACTTCATAAGGCATCAAAATTGCTACAATTTTCCAAATATCATCTTTCTCCTCAAAGATATGGTTTTTGACAATAAATCCTAGCTTTTTATTCAATCGAAACTTAGTGAATACACACTGAGTGCCAGGCATGCTACTAGGCACCAGGGATACAAAAATACATAAATAAAACAAGGCCCCAGCATACACCCTGGTATGTCTGAGGTGTAGGGCAAAAGCACTGGCCATGGATCAAACTGGCTTTGTGTCTCAGCTTCCCTACTCATTAGAGATGGTGCCTTGAATACCTTGAATAATTCCCATGGTCTTGAGCCTCAGCTTTCTAAACTGAGGAAAACAAAAAGCCAGAGGTAGTTGTGTCTGCTTCATATGTGATGACTGAATACAAACATTTGTGAAAGCAACTAGCTATATATTTCTAGGCTGCACCATGTTGTGACTTCATGAAGGGAAAGGAAGGGATCATCCCTAACCTCATCAAAGAAGTCTGGTGGAAAGCAGCCCTGAAAGGAAAAAACCTGAGGATAAGGATACGTAAAGCTGACATGAGGCCATACTCCCCCTCCCCGTCTACTCACTATTGCTGGGTCCCTGCCTGGGCTGTTTTCTGTCATTAGGCTGAGGACAGTGGTTCACACCTGGAATCCCGGCACTTTGGGAGGCTGAGGTGGGAGGATCACTTGAGCCCAGGAGTTCAAGACCAGCCTGGGCAACATAGCGAGACTTCATCTCTACAAAAAATTTTAAAAATTATCCAGGCATGGTGGCATGCACCTGTAGTCCCAGCTACATGTGAGCCTGAGACAAGAAGATTGCTTGAGCCTGGGAGGTCTATGCTACAGTGAGCCATGATCATGTCACTGCACTCCGGCCTGGGCAACAGAGCAAAACCCTGTCTCGAAAAAAAAAAAAAAAAAAGTGGTTTGCAGCCCCAAACTTCCTGCTTAGATAAGCCTTGCTTCACAGAAACTGCAATGGAGACAGGAATGCCTCTCTGAGGAAGAGAAACAGGGAAGGTATAGCATAGTAGCATAGGGTGCCATCTTGAAGTAATGCAGATTTTTCAACCAAGAGCTCATTTTTAAATCAGAACCTGGAAGAATGAGATGATTTATATAGCAGATGATTAATCTCTGTCTTCAAGCAATCAGCAGAATAAGTCAATGAAACATCTCATATATTCTCCTTTCTGATTTTCCCACAAACAAGACCATCTCAAATTTGAAATCAACATTTTACAATCCATTTACTATATATTTTGTTGCTTTTGTTGTTAATGCTAGAAGCATGCCCTGTTTTTTTGGAAGAGTGTTTATGCAAGGGTTGGCCATATTCATAAACATTCATAGTGTTTATCTACGTAGGGTTGGCTTTGGAATTGTGGAAATTATCCACACTGTAGACACCATCTGAATGACTACAGCAAGACGACCAGTTTTTCCAGCCAGCCACTTTAGTCCCTCCCAGTTCTACTAACCTGCAAGAGAGTAGCCTTGTAGGAGCTCTCTCTGCAGCCTGAGAACTTGAGAACTAAATGCTCGGTTGACTCTGAAGCCCGACTCAGTACTTTGTTATCCAGTGCTCTCTCTTTTACACAAAGAATCAACTGAAATAAATGAAGTAGCTTTGACATAATGTGAAAAGCCTGGCAAAGGAGAGTGAACTGAGAATTCGGCAATGCCTGAAATCAGAACTAATCATCTCAAAATCATCTTAAAATATATTTTAAGTGGCTCAGGCTACATTCTGGTACATTGTACATGATTCTTTACGTAACACATTTTTCTTTCATGGTTTGTTTCAAGAACCATGACCTAACTCAGAGATTTCCTGTCTTTCCTTGACATCACAGTGCTATATGAAGTTGACACTGTCAGCAAAGAGTAACTTAGGATACATCTGTTGAATATATCCTCTTATTTCCAAAGGAAGTTTTACTGTCTGTGAGAGTCATGATCTCTTTTTTTATCTCAAATGAAAAGGCAATTGATGTTTAAAGTGATATGGATAAGTGGTATAAGCTTAAAATTTGCTTCTGTTAACATTTTAAAGTGTTTTCAAAATGAAAAATTTTTTTTAACTTTAAAAAGAAAGACTGCTGTTGAAACCCTGTCTCTGCTAAAAATACAAAAATTAGCTGGGTATGGTGGCACACACCTGTAGTCCCAGCTACTTGGGAGGCTGAGACAGGAGAATCACTTGAACCTGGGAAGTGGAGGTTGCAGTGAGCCAAGATCACGCCACTACACTCCAGCCTGGTGACAGAGCGAGACTCCGTCTCAGAAAAAAAGACTGCTTTATATCAAAAATCCTCAGGTCTGTTTAATTACATATAATTTTATGTTTTCAACCACATTCTGAATAAGAAATTGTGGCTACGTGCAGAAGTAGAACCAGATTTAAAGTAGTACATTTGAAACTTTACTATTTGGAGGGGCTCTCTCTAGGAAAAAAAGAATTTACAAATACAAAATTAGATATGAAAGTGAATACTTATTTAAAACGAGACAATTCAAGACAAAGTGTAAATTCTAAACAGTTGTTACATACTGACTGCTTCGGCTATCTACTGCTGTACAATGAATCACCCAAAACTTAGTGACTCAAAACAACAATAATTTTATTATCATCACCCACAGGTCTGGGGCGTTGGTTGAACTCAGCTGGGCAGCCCTTGCTCAGGGTTTCTTATGAAGTTGTAATCAGATGGTAACTGCGGCTGGCATCATCTTGCTGCCACTCACGTGTCTGGAGTTGTGGCTGACTGTGGGCTGGGACCTCCGCTGAGGCTGGTGGCTGGAACATTTATATGTGACCACTCCACGTGGTCTTTCCATTTCCTCATGGCATGGTGGCAGGGCCTGAAGAAAATCAGTTGAACACTGTGTCTCCTTTTACAAACCAGCCTTGGCAGTCAGATAGCATCTATATTAATTTCACACTGATGGTCTAGGAAATTGCCACAAATTTAGGGATTTAAAACAACAAATGTTGATCATATTATAGTTCTGGAGGTCAGAAGTTCGAAATGGGTCTCACTGGGCTAAAATCAAGGTGTCAGCAGGGCTGCAGTCCTTCTGAAGGCTCTAGAGAGTATTCATTTTCTTGCCTTTTCCACCATCTAGAGGCCACCTGCGTTCCTTAGCTTGTGGCTCTTCCTCCATCTTTAAAGCCGGCATCATGGCATCTCCAGATCTCTCTTGACTCTGACTCTTCTGCCTCCCACTTCCAACTATAAGGACCTTAGTGATTATATTGGGCCCACCTGAATAGTCCAGTATAGTCTCACCATCTCAAGGTCAGCTGGTGCTTGCTTCAGCATCACATATATTAAAATTGTTTTTTTGTTGTTTTTTTTGTGTGGGGGGGGGTTGTTTGTTGTTTGTTTGTTTGTTTTGAGATGGAGTCTTACTCTGTCACCCAGGCTGGAGTGCAGTGGCACGATCTCGGCTCACTGCAACCTCTGCCTCCTGGGTTCAAGTGATTCTCCTGCCTCAGCCTCCCAAGTAGCTGGGATTATAGGTGTGCACCACCACGCCCAGCTAATTTTTGTATTTTTGGCAGAGACAGGGTTTTGCCCTCTTGGCCAGGCTGGTCTTGAACTCCTGACTTCAGGTGATCTGCCCGCTTCAGCCTCCCAAAGTACTGAGATTACAGGCGTGAGCCACCACACCTGGTCACATATATTAAAATTGGAATGTTACAGAGAAGAGTAGCATGGCCCCCATGCAAGGATGACAGGCAAATTTATGAAGTGTTCCGTATTTTTAAGAAAAAGAAAAGTTTGGGCATGGTGGCTCATGTCTGTAATCTCTGCACTTTGGGAGGCCGAGATGGGAGGATTGCCTGAGCCCAGGGGTTCTAGACCAGCCTGGGCAACATGGCAAGACGTTTTCTCTACAAAAATTTTAAAAATTAGCCAAGCATGGTGGCATGCACTTGTAGTCTCAGCTTGGGAGGCTGAGATGGGAGTATCACTTGAGTCCAGGTCAAGGTTGCAGTGAGCCATGTTCACACCACTGCACTCTAGGCTGGGTGACAGAGAAAGACCCTGTCTCAAAAAAAAAAGAAAAGAAAAGAAAAGAAAAAAAGGTCAGCAGATTTGCAACCTTAATTCCATCTTGCTATATTACATAACATATTCACAGGTGGTGAGGAATAGGATGTGGACATTTTTGAGGGACCTTTATTCTGTCAACTACAACATCCTTTCAGCCACAGTCACATCTGCTCAGGTTCAAAGACAGGGAACGTAGATTCCACTTCTCAATGAGGGATGTGTCAATCACCTTATAACAAGAACATGTGGGATAGGAGATACTGTGATGACTATCTCTGGAAAATAGTCTTTTACATTCACAAACATAAAAAATCTGGAAAATCCCATAATATTTTTTATTAATAAACTGCCTGACATATGGCTGTACAACTTTTTACCAATATTTTTGGCTGTATACTCTCTGATCACCTCTTCATATGATAATAATATATTAATATAATTTTCTAAAGAGAACTTTTTTTAAATTTAGTTTTTCCTGTAATATGGCTAATCAAATTTTGTTTTTAAAAAATTGTTGCTGTTTTAAAATGTTTATTTCAGTTTTATAATTCATTATTAATACCATAGTATATGTTATGGTTGATATTAGATTTGGGAAAATCTTTACCAAGCTTTTTCTGCATACAAGCTATAAAAAATCCAGGATACCAGTGAAAACGGATAGACTAATTATTTAGCTTCTCATCTGTTTCTTCATTGCAGAAGCATATTTTGAGGTTTATGTCATCTTTGTCAATGTCAGTATTTTGTATCAAATCAGCAAGAAATTTCTATATTTTGTAGGATTTTATGATTCCTTCCTCTTAATAGAGTATCAAACAATCCAAGAGTTTATCCATTACTTCTAAAAATTTCTCTTTTCCCTCTAAGGAAGCACTGGTTTTAGAATGATCTGGAAAAAGTGTTATACATAGTTTGCTTCTTCGTATCTGAACAAGAAGCAATGTCATCATGCATTTTTATCACTTTTATTTCATATCCCATTAACTTTTTATGTAAATTTTCTCTTAGTTCTTCAATAAAAGCACTTTTAGATAACAAAACAGAGCACCTTTCTTTTATATCCAAATTAGGTTTTTATAATTCCTCATTGTTTTATTGGAACAATCCAAAATGTGTTTTTAAATTTTAGTTAAATGATATGTTTTCAACTCAACTTCCCCTTAGATCCCCAAAATGCTGGTGGACACTCAAGCACCTCTAAATTCAAGGGAAAATGATACAGTGAAATTTGACATGGAGAAAGATAGCAGCCTTAACTGATTGTAATTAAAATCACTTACTTTCACAAAACTCAAAAAAATATATATGTGAACTATATCAGTCAGGGTTCTCCAGAGAAACAAAGCCAATAGGATATATATAGATATAGTCATGCACAGCAAAATGATGTTTCGATCAGTAACGCATCACATATACAACAGTGGTTCCATAATATTATAACATTGTATTTTTACTGTAGCTTTTATCTGTTTAGATATGTTTAAATACACAACTATTTACCATTGTGTTAGAGTTCTCTACAGTATTTGGCACAGTAACATGCCACAAAGATTTGAAGCCTAGGAACAGTAGGTTATACCATATAGCTTAGGTGTGTAGTAAGCTATAGTACCAAAATTTGTGTAAGTACACTCTATGAAGTTTACACGATAATAAAATTGCCTAATGATGCATTTCTCAAAACTTATCTTCATCATTAAGCAATGCATGACTGTATATAGAAGGAGATTTATAATGAGGGATTGGCTTATGCAATTATGGAGGCTGAGAAATCCCACAATCTGCTGTCTGCAAGCTGGAGGCCCATGAAACCAGGTGGTGTAGTTCCAGTACAAGGCCCAAAGGCCTGAGAATCCGGGAAACCAATAGTGTTAAGTCCCAGTCCAAGTCCAAAGGCCTGAGAATCAGGAGCACTGATATCCAAGGCAGGAGAAGATGAATGTCCCAGCTCAAACAGCAAGGGCAAATTCACCCTTCTCCTCTGCCGTTTTGTTCTATTCAGGCCTTCAGCATAGTGGATAATGCCCACCCACATTGGTGAGTGTGGTCTTCTTTACTAGTCTACTGATCCAAATGCCCTTCTCTTCTGGAAATGCTTTCACAGATACACCCCAAAATGTGTTTTGCCAGCTACCTGGGCATCCCTTAGTTCAGTCAAGTTGACATAAAATTAACCATCACATGAACACTCTGCTAGGGCCACTCCGAGAACTTGGAGAGAGTGTGCAAATGAGGGCCCCTGAAGCTAAATTTCATTAACTTTATAATAATCTACATGTAGTAATCAATAATGAAGTTGTCAAGCACCGTATTCAGTGATTTATATGTCCTGACATAACTTTAATGCCTGTAACACACACAAGTGGTAAGTACCATCACACAGACCCAGAAATAGAGTCCCAGGGAGTTTTATGTAACTTGATCCCACAGCTAGACAGTGGTGGAATCAGTGTTCAAACCTAGACAATCTGACTCTAGCATCCATACTCTTAACCACTATTTTACAGTGACATAGTTACTATGTTACATAGATCAAGTTTAACCACTCTTTTACAGTGACATAGTTACTATGTTACATAGATCAAGCCTAGTGACTATGTTACATAGATCAAGCCTATATCCGAATTGTTTTATTTTCCTTCTTCTCGAATACCAGGAAGAAGACCTATTTGGCTGTATTTCCTACTAAGTTCACTCAAAATGGCTGCATCAGTAGTTTAGGTTAGTTTAAGCACAGGCAATTTGGATTGGGTGTTTTATTATGAAATTTAATCACTGGTCACCTGCATACGTGTGTGCGTGTGTGTGTGTTTCCTTTGTTTTTTGTTTTTCTTCAATAGAAAGCAAATATGCTTTTGAGAAATCTTAGACTTATCTCTGTCAAACTAATCTGAAAAGAAACTATCCAGACAGATCAGGCCTACCAGGATCAGCTACCCTTATCCTAGAGTTTTGAATTAACATGTTTCTTTAAAAAAAGCCAGCCAGTTGTTTCAACACAGTCCCACCACTCAAATCTCAGGAAAGCCAGCAGGGGAAGAAAAATGAGGCTCCTTCTTTTCTGCCTGGGGGGAGATGTCTAAAGATTTGAGACATCATGTGAGTGTGTCGTGTCAGTAGTTTGCAAATGTTTAGGGGCCAGAAAGAAATTGTGCTATGTTCCTATTTCTCCTGATAAGGACTATTTTGCAGACATGTGGGTTCTTTTCCACCTTATGACAAGGAAGTGTTTTTAAAGTCTTTAAAACAGAAGATGGCAACCAGCAAATACTCTGATGACGCTACTATTATTAGCTCAGCTGCATACCATCATTCTAAGAGGAAGTCAAGGCCCTCTGATAACTCACTGCTAAAACAGCAGGTTTGAGGTTTACAGCCTGTGCTGGATTCTAGGAGGTAGAGATGGTAAGGGGTGGACAAAAAGAGTACATAGAAAAGAAACTTTTTTAGAAATGTGCCAGAAGTTACCAATGTATTGTGCTTATTGTGTTGTGCAATGTTTGTTAAGTTTTTATGATGGACATAAATAATATGCTATCTCGAGATCTTGTATTTAAACAGGACAGAAACATATTGACTCATTCTGCGTGAAGATTAGCTTCCAAGAATATTCAGGTTTCTGTAGCCATGTGTCTTATAAATGCAGCACTTTAAAATCTTCATTGCTTCTTTTGTTCAGTTTAATAAAAGTTGTCTGGGCAGCTAATCTATTCCAGGCACAGTGGAGGAAACAGTAGATGCAAAATGGCTATGGTTTAGACCCTACCCTCAGAGAGCTCAGAGCCTAATGGGAGAGAACAGAATTGACAAATCACAATACTGTTATGCAAGTTTTGCAACAATAGCAGTGTGTAGACAGGATAGCAGCAAAACAGGGAGAGAATAGTTATCTCAGGGGGGAGAGATTTCACTGTGTGACTGTCTTCTCCTTTCAACTCAGAATGTTACATACATTTTTAAGAATGAGCAGCTCTGCACAAGAACAGATTAACAGCATCTAAGCAACTCAAGAGTACATGTGGGTAGAACTTCCACCTTCAGGATGTCCTTTTGACACTGGTGCTTCCGGTATATTTGTGAAACCCATTATCCTAACTAAAACCACTTCAAGTTATACTTTTGACTTATTTAGGCTAAGTGAGATTATTGCCATTTCCCTGTAAGGGTTACTTATTTTACTTTATTTCTTCTTCTTTTTTTTTTTTTTTTTTTTGAAACAGATCTTCGCTCTCGTTGCCCAGGCTGGAGTGCAATGGTGCGATCTCAGCTCACTGCAACCTCCTCCTCCTAGGTTCAAGTGATTCTCTATCCTCAGCCTCCGGAGTAGAGACCAGAAGAATGTACATTACCACAACAACATTAGTTGTATTACATTGTTTGGTTACAGGTGATTTTGTTTTCCTTTTTCCACATTTATTTTCCACATATTATTCCACATAGAATAATAAATCCTTGAGTGGTCTATTTTACTTCAGAGTAACTACATCTTTCATACTTTTTTGCTTTTTTGAGATGGAGTCTCGCTCTGTCGCCCAGGCTGGAGTGCAGTGGTGCAATCTCGGCTCACTGCAACCTCCACCTCCCGGGCTCATGCCATTCTCCTGCCTCAGTCTCCCAAGTAGCTGGGACTACAGGCACCCACCACCATGCCTGGCTAATTTTTTTGTATTTTTAGTAGAGACGGGGTTTCACCATGTTAGCCAGGATGGTCTCAATCTCCTGACCTCGTGATGCCCCCGCCTCAGCTTCCCAAAGTGCTAGGATTACCAGGCATGAGCCACCGCTCCTGGCCAGGGTTACTTATTTTAATCATGAAAGTAATAACAGCACATTACAGAAAATGTGGAAAAAGAAAAACAAAATCACCTGTAACTAAACAATCTAATACAATTGATGTTATTGTGGTAATGTACATTCTTCTGGTCTCTTTTCTGATAGATAGATAGATAGATATATAAATATATATATTTATATCTGATATATATATTTATATCTGATATATATATTTAATTGTATTGTAAAATACACAAACAAGACAGTATACATATATTCAATGTAAAGACCATCAATAAAGGCTGGGCATGGTAGCTCACACCTGTAATCCCAGTTCTCTGGGAGGCCAAGGAGGGAGGTTCACTTGAGGCCAGGAGTTCAAGACCAGCCTGAGCAACATAGAGAGACCTCATCTCTACAAAACTTTCTTTCAATTTGCCGAGCATGGTGGTGCATACCTGTAGTCCTAGCTACTCAGGAGGCTGAGGCAGGAGTTGAAGGCTGTAGTGAGTTATGTTCAAGCCACTGCACTCTGGCCTGGGCAACAAAGCAGGACCCTCTCTCTAAAAATATAATAAATAAATACCATCAATAAAACAAGTAATTGTGTATCCACTACCCAAGTTAATCAATAGAATATAATCTGAAAGCTCTAGATGCTTTTCCTGGATCACATCCCCTACTCTCTCTCTCTGAAAGTAACCCTAGTACCAAATATTCAGTTAATCATTCCCTTCCTTTTAAAAATAGATTATCTGTATCCCTAAATAATGTTTAGTTTTTAAAAATTTATATAAGTGAAATCACACTGAGTATATTTTTCTGTGACTTTTTTTTCCAACTTTGTGTTTGAACTTCATCCATGTTTGCCTATAGCCATAGCAAATTTTATTGCCATATAATTCCATTGTATAAAAATACTATAATCTGGCCAGTTGTGATGACTCATGCCCATAATCTCAGCCCTTTGGAAGTCTGAGGCAGGAGGATCACTTGGGGCCAGGAGTTCAAGACCAGCCTAGGCAAAATAGTGAGACCTCCCCATCTCTAAAAAAATTTGTTTATAATATTCTATATGTTTCACTGGTAACATTTTATTTATATTCTTAATTTCTTTTTTTAAATAGCTCACATTTATTTTAATGTTTAATATTAGAAGTGTTCGAGAACTTTATTTAGAAGTTTGGTGATTTCTTGTGACAAGAAATATGCTGTAGAAGCTTAACTCTTTTTTATATCAATTAGCCTATGGTAAAATTCTTTTTATTATACATCATTTCCCTTAAAGTTGAAGTTTCCAAGAATCTATCAATGACATTAAATAAGAACTTATTGTATAGCTAACATATAAACATTAAAATAGAAAAAAGAAAATACATTCCATGTAATTTTAATCAGTTAACTACACAACTTCTAGAGTGGGTAAAATATGACTTTTTGTGTGTGTGTGTCTTTTTTTAAATTTGTATAAATGTATGGGATACAAGTGTAATTTTGTTACATGCATAGATTGTATAATGGTGAAATCAGGGCTTTTGGGGTATCCATCACCTGAGTAATATACATTGTACCCATTAAAAGTAATTTCTCATTATTCACCCCCTCCCACTCACTCCCCCTCTCCAGTTATGTTGTTAATTTCATTAAACAAAAATGAAGTGTCTGGACCCTGTAAAGCCTGAATAATCTGGATAATTATGAAATCTACATTTCATTTTGTACTACACAGACTTTAACTTCACAATAAATACACATATCCCAGACCTCGGCTGTCTAATAGTTAAAAGATCTTGAAACCTGGAATCAGCACACTTGGCTTTTTGTACTGGCCCTGACATCTGCTAGCTGAGTGACCCCTGAAAGCCCCCTCTCCCGCATTCGTAAAAATAAGATTATAACTACTGACTATCTCACAAGACTGTCTGGGAAGATTAAGTGAAAGAATGTATGTAAACACAATTAGTAAACCATAAAATACTAAGTAAATGTAAATTATTATCTTGGGTTCAAATTTCAGCTTTACTATTTTATCTCTATATGACTTATATGGCAAGCTACTTAGTTTTTCAAAGCCCATTTCCTTACCTGAAAAATGGCAGTTATATAAAGATTAAATGAGACAATATATAGACAGAGAGCTTAAGTGCAACATAGTTTGTGATAAGGCCTTGGTAAGGGTAACTAGTATTTCTTATTGTCACTTATCTTCTTACCCATATGAAAGAAAACATTGCTTTAAGTTGTTCTTCCAATAATTTAACAGTTTATTCCAAACTATTCACATGATCAATAACCCGTGCTTAGAAGAAACCTGAATTGGATAGCATACAAGCTACAGCAAAGGAGCAGAGCTTTTCTCTGTACAGAGCTAACTGGCCAATATGAAAACTAAACCTTGTCCTTATTAGGTAATTGGATGAACCAACCTGGACACAAACTGTATAAACAAATTTTGCATACCAAGAATGTTGTTGCCAAGCCCAAGGATCAGCATCAATAAAATCTGATGAATACTACATTCATAAAATGTTTGGATAAGAATTAACATTGCCTGTTTATTTCTTACAAGGACATTTCAGTAACGACCTATTTCTTTCTCTTTGCTTTTGTTTTTAAATCGCCCTGTCCTTGAAAATCTGAACTCTGTGCCCATTTCTACAACAGATGGCTTTGGCTGTTGCCACCCAGCTGTCTTTTCCTTTTTTGTTCTGAGAAGTGAACAAAGTGGGTCACCATGGAGGAAAGCTATGTGCTACCTCTCACAGGCTTAATTTGATTTCCCCTACAGCCCTTGAGGTCAGAAATCTCCAAGCTGTTTATGACCCAAATTCAGATCTGCAATGTGCCCAGGAAACCTGACAGCTGTGTGGGCAATTCTGGCTCCAAATTATGCTAACCTTCCTGTGATTCCATTTAAGACAAAATGAAACAAAACAAAATGAAAACCTCAGGTGATACTCAACTGAAAAGTATAAATTTTGTTGGTGAATTACGGTATGTAGCATATTAAGCAATAATAATGTAAACCAAGCAGTTATTGTTTTATTTCTTTATAAGTGTAGAGTGCTGTATGTTCTCAGAAGCCACTGAACTATGGTAACTTCTGATCTTATCCCAACCAGTTGCACAAGTACTGGGAATCAAACACCTGTTTATTTGTTAATACAACTGAAGGAACTTGATCATTAGGTTTTAATGACTCTAAAATATGTACTGAAATTCTATTTCAGAACAAACTGCATTTTCTTTCATATACAGGTTTGTTGTGATAATCAATTTCCTATTTATAAGAAACAGTATGATTCGGATACTTTGCCTTACTGGGTTTTCTTTCTTTTTCTTTCTTTCTTTTTTTTTTTTTTTTTCTGGAGACGGAGTTTCACTCTGTCACCCAGGCTAGAGTGTAGTGGCATGGTCTCAGCTCACTGCAACCTCTACCTCCTGGGTTCAAGCAATTCTCCTACCTCAGCCTCCCTAGTAACTGGGAATACAGGCATCCACCACCATGCCCAGCTAATTTTTTGTATTTTTAGTAGAGATGGAGTTTCCCCTTGTTGCCCAGGCTGGTCTCAAACTCCTGACCTCAGGTGATCTGCCCACCTCAGCCTCCCAAAGTGCTGGGATTACAGATGTAAGCTACCGTGCCTGGCCTACTTTGCCTTAGTGTTAATCATTCATTGTTTTTATTCTCAGGAAACAATGTAAACTCTGTATGAATACTATCAGTCAATTTCTGAGTTTCAGAAATTGCGTGTGGTGTCAATAAATGACTTAGCATTCTTTCAGGGTGCAAGGCAATCAATTAAATGCATTACATTGCATTGTATCCTAGTATAAGACATATAATATTAGCATAAACACTATACGTTAATTATGGATTCCAACCACTCCAACTTTCCCTGGGAAGAGTATTTTCCCCACTGCCCAAAGGTAGCTAGGCACAGGGCCAGTGTCCAAATGCAGCTGATGCTCTCTTGGTTATATATCAGCTGTTACTGTACCATTTCTGGAAGAGTTTTCTAAAACAGCGCAAGAATATTGGTGAGGAGAAAAACATTCACTTCACTTAATGAGCAACTATTGTGTGGCAGGCCCCAGAATGGGTGCTTCAAAAAAACAACAACAAAAAAGATACTGCCCCTTTCCATTCTAGTCAAAAGGCAAGCACATAAGTAGGTCATTCAAGTAAAACATAGTAAACGCTATGACAGAGCTAAGCACAGGGCCATGGGAATATAGAGGAAGAGCTAGAACTATCTTTCCTCAATTTCAGACTCACTAATCCAACAGCCTGCTAGATGTCATTAACTTTTCAATGCGTTAAATGTAGAACTCAGAAACCGCGCCATCCAAATAACTGTAGCAGATGCTGTAGGTGCCCTGTTGTTTCTCTCTGGCCTCCAGAGTCTATTCCTCCTAAGTGTGAGAACAGCCCTCAGCCAGTAACTGAGTGGGTGGACACATAAGGCAGCTCTCTCCTTACTCAGGTGAGATAACTCAGAGGCAGGAGAATTCTCTTGTATGTTCTGCAGTGGTCCCGTTGAATCTTTACCCATTGAGGACCATTATGGTAAAAATAGGTCAAGTGGAAGCCCCTGGAAATTCCTGCCCTTACCAGTGTTGGAACCCACAAGTGATACCTTATCCCTGATGGAACTTCAGAGATTAGCTTCACCATTAAAGATGTGACAAAAAGCAAGGGTAGTGATACCTCTCACATCCCCATTCAATTCACCTGTTCAGCCTATACAGAGCTTGGAGGGATCCTGGAGAATAACCACATGTTATCAAAAACTTAATTAGGTGACTCCAACTGCAGTTAATATTTAGATGTCGTCTCATTTCTGGAACAAATCAAGAGCTGCTGGCACTTAGTATGCCATTATTGACTTGCAAATATTTCTATTTCCATACTAGTTTGCAAGGACCACCAGAAGCAGTTTGTTCTTACCTGAAGTAGCCTAAGAACTATGTCAACTCTCCTGTGTACCGCCATAATATAATCTGCAGATTATGATAATCTTGACAGTCCACATAAAATCACACTAGTCCACTGCATTGATACCATTATGTTGATTGGATCTGATCAGGACCTGAACAGGAAGCAGCAAGTATTTCAGATGATTTAATAAGACCCATATAAACTAGAGAATAGGAAATAAACCCCCATGAAAATTCAGAAGCCCATTACCTAAGTGAAATTCCCGGGGTTACATGGTATGGAACATCTCAAAATATTGCCACCAAAGTGAAAGATAAGTTGCTGCACCTTGCACAGTCCCCCACTAAAGAAATTTAGTGGGATATTTAGTGTCCCCACTAGAATAGACAAGTGTTCTGGATATGAATTTGCTTACCCTGTTTGTGGTGTTAGGTAGACCCATTTGGATTTTAGAGGTAATATAGCCTACATTCAAGTGAGCTACTTCAATTCCCATTTACAAGTAATCTTATTAAATCAATAAAGCCGCCAGTTCTGAGGGGGACCAGAACAAGTATAGACTGAAGTGTAAATTGCTCTTCTTTATAACCCAGTAGATGCAATGATACTTGGCATGTCTGTGGCAAGTAGGATGCTGTATGAAGTCTCTGCCAAACAACAACTGGAGAATCAAAATGTAGAACTCAGGGTTTTGAAGCCAATCTATGACTCTTCTCAAGATAACCATTCTCCTTTCTAGAAACAGCTCTGGCTCGATCCTGGTACTGAATGCCTTACATGTAACCTGAGTTTTCCATTATGAATTGCGTGCCCTTCCTAGCCATAAAAGTTGGCTGCATAAAGTTGAGTGTGTACAGAAGCAATCTACCACCAAGTAGAAATAGTATAAAAGAGATTGACCTCACACACATCCAGAAGACCCAACTAAGTTACCTAAGTAGATGGCTTTACTCCTTCAACATGAACTATTGGCCCTTCTCCTTCAATCCATGCCCGTGGCCTCATTAGGGAGTTTCTTATTACCAGTTGAATGGGAGAAAGTTCAGGCTGTATTTACAGATGGTAAGACAGTGTTCTGGGGCAAACTGGAGTGGACAGTGCAGTAGCACAGTTCCACTCAGGAGTGTCTCTGGATGGTGGTAACGTAAAATACACGCAAGCCCAGAACTTCAAAAAATACACTTGGTTATCCACTTTGTCTAAACTCAGAAACAGCTATAAGTATGGACTACTCTGATTCATGGGCAGTTTCTTAGAGCTTGGCTGGATGTTCAGGGACTTGATAAGAATAGGATTTGAATATTGGTAAGAAGAGACCTGGGAAAGAAGTGTGTGGATACGTCTCTCATAATGAATACGGCATGAAGACACTTATATTTCATGTGAATGCCCTCCAAAGAGCATCCTCTATATAGGAAACTCTCAATAATAATGTAGAAAAAGTGTCATATTCTTATATATCACTCAGCTTCTTTCACCAGCCATCATACAGCTCACTGAATCAGCCAATGTGTAAAGTGGTCACAGTGTCAAGAGTGGAGGTCATCCACAGGCTTAACAACACAGGCTGACCTGGCTACTGTTACTGATGAGTGCTTAAAGGACCAACAGCAGAGAATAACAGCACTGAGTCCTCAGTATAGCACTATTCCCTGGAAGGCCAGCCAGCTACCAAGCAGAGACTGATGACAGTGGATCTCTGTATTACCGAGGAGGCATGTATTACACAGTGGATCCCTGTATTATAGAGGAGACATGTGTTTTGAATATGAATTTGCTTACCTTGTTTGTGGTGCTTTTGCAAATATAACCATTTGTGGACTTTCAGAATGCTTTATTTACCCTCATGGCATTCCAACATTGCTCCTAATCAAAGAATTCATTTCACAGCCAAAGAAGTGCAGCAATGGGCTTATTCCCATGGAATTTCCTGATCTTACCATAGACCCCAACCATCCAGAAGCAGTTGGCTTAATTGAATGGTGGAATTGCCTCTTGAACTCTCTTGCAATGCCAGTTGAGGAATGGAGTTCTATTAGATTGAAATACGCTTTGAATCAGCAACCAATAGGTGATGCCATCTCTTCTATAACCAAAATACAATGGTCCAAGAATCAAGGGGGTAGTGGGAATAGATATCTTCAAATATTCCACCTCATGACCACTCATAGAAGTTCTGCCTTTCATACTTACAATTCTCATTTCTGTTGGTTTTTTGGAGGTCTTGGTTCCCAATGGCAGAATAGTTTTGCCAGGAAACACAACAGTGTCTGCACTGAATTGAAAGTTGAGACTGACACCTGGCCCTTTTTGGCTGGGATGATTGCCTCCAAATTACTGAGGAAGAATTGTGTTGCTGCTACACAATGAGGGTCCAGTGGACTGTGCCTGGGACCAGGGAGAAACTATGCCTGGGATTCTCTGAGGAACCTCTTAGTATTTCCATGTACAATAATGAAATTTAATGTAAAACTACAGCAATTTAAAAACTGTTAGGGACAACTGAATATTCGTATGCTCCAGTATTGAAAGTTTGGATCACACTACTAAGCGAAGAACTCCAATAAGCTGAGGTGCTACCTGAGGACAAATGAAACATAGAAAGGAAGAGAGAAATGATAAATATCAACTATGGTCTTGTGGTCAGTTATAAAAAAGCTTTGTATATTTTCATCCTTGCTTACTGTGTATGTATCTGTGTGTGTGTGTGTGTGTGTGTGTGTGTGTCTAGAAAGAGAGAGAGAAACTATTTCCCTCTCTCTCCTTCTTTCCCTTATTATTTTATACAAGTTTGTCTAGAGGTTAACTGTACAAATTAGTCTTTAGTAGAAGAACATTCAGGTGAGACTGTGACTGAATTTGAGGAGTAACTGACACGCTAAAGAGATGGGTGGTATGACTGTATCCCAGAAATTGATTCAATGAGTATTAGCACTTTGTATCTTTTCATTTTGGGAGAAGGTAAAAATGTCTTCATTCATATATAGGATAGTTGAATCTTGGGTGGAAATATAGAGTTCTTTTTGTCGATGGTTAGAAGATTGAATACGTATAGTTGGGTAAATATGGATGCTGAGTAGCCAAGAGATAGACTGTGTTAGTTACCAAGCCATTATCTTTCAGCTGCAAATGCACCCTTCTGAACTCTGCTTAATAATGCTGGTTTAGGAACTCTTCAAACCACATTTCTGCTTTGCCAGCTGGCTTCCTGTTAGGTACTGCTATTAGAGTGTTCTAGAAGGATACTGAAGGCGGGGAGGAGGGTGAAGGGACTTCTTACATGTTTTCTCGCTTCCTACTTTTTATGCCTGTGAGCCTTACCCTAGCATTATTTCTTCACACTAGTAGACACATTATTTTCTCTCATAGCAGTGGCTTAACTCCGTTTGCAGTTTTTCCTGTAGTTGCAGAACCATCCTCATTTTGTCCCACCTCAGAGACAACAGTACCAGTTGAGCAGTGCCTCATCTTCTGATATCTGAATTTCAGCTCCATGGGACTGTACTCAAGCTTCTAAATTTTAGTAATTTCAGTGTCTTTATTCCACCAGCCTCATTGTGGCAGCTGCTTCCTGCAATTGCTACTTCCAGTAATAACTTAGTGTTTTCCTTTTGTCTTTTTGGTTACCTAGTTAACAACTTTGTACCTGGTTAACAATTTCTTCTTTTAAATTCTCTTAGTGTGGTTTCTATCTCCTGATTGGATACTAATTGATACAGACACCCTCCTAGGATTCCCTCCTCTGTCCCCATGCCCTGGTCTAGGTTGGAAATTTCTCTCCTATTATACTACCGTTAACAACTTCTAGCACAACCATTATCACATGTCCCTGTTAAACAAAGAACTCTATAATGACAAATACATTCCTAAATTATTCATCTTCTCATCTCCATTTCCCAGCATAATGCCTAGAAAATAGAGACATTCAGTGAATATTTATTGAACAAATGAAATAATGATTTGGGAAGATTCCCTGTGGGTAGGGGACAGAGGAGAGAAATAGAGGTAGCCAATAGACCAATGTTTCACCAATATTTTGATTTCAGGATTCTTTTACAGAATGGCATATTGGTCTATGTTTAATAAGCAACTTTTTTAAAAAGCTCCGATTCGTATCATTTGCTGTTTTCTGTTTTGTAAATACATCCCTGTGGCCAATTTCAAGGCACCAATATGATGTCATTGAATGCAGAGTTGGAAAGAGATGCATGTGATTGGCTTTCGTGAGCAGGACCAGCCAGCTCCAGCACAACACTGCCTCACCTCTTAAATGCCACTGAGGAACTCAAAGAACTTTAGATTATGTAAATAGTATATATTACAGCATTGAAAATCAGAACTGAGAAATTCTTAAAATTTTAAAAATTAGTTTTATTAAAATAATAACCCACTACTAGTTAACATAAATAACATATTTTTATAAAACATAACTATATTTTCCAAGAAAAAAATTAGAAGAGAAACATTGTTTTACATTTTGGTAAGTCTTTTTAATATCTGGAATAATACAAGACAACTGGGCTGGGTGGGGTGGCTCGTTCAGAGCTTTGGGAGGCCAAATTGGGAGGACTTGAGGCCAGGAGCTCAAGACCAGCCTGGGCAACATAGTGAGATCCCTATGTCTACAAAGAAATTATTTTTAATTAGTCAGTCATGGTGGCATGCACCTGTAGTCCCAGCTACTCAGGAGGCTGATGTGGGAGGGTTGCTTGAGCCCAGGAGGTCAAGGCTGCAGTGAGCCATGTTCACACCCCTGCCCTCCAGCCTGGGTTACAGAGTGAGGCCTCGTCTCAAAAAATGAAAAAAGATAACTGGATTCTCATATCTACTTCTGCATTTATGCTGTTGTGATATGTGTTTTTATTTCAACATATGAAGAAAATCTGGCCCCACACAGATAGTGTTAGAAAATGGAGGAGTGGCCCTTTTCACAAGATGTCGCCGAAGGTGAAGAAGGAAGCTCCTGCCCCTCCTAAAGCCAAAGCAAAGGCTTTGAAGGCCAAGAAGGCGGTGCTGAGAGGCATCCACAGCCACAAAAAAAGAAGATCTGCACATCATCCTCCTTCTGACAGCCCAAATCACTGCAACTCTGGAGGCAGCCCAAATATCCTTGGAAGAGCACCCCCAGGAGATACAAGCTTGACCACTCTGCCATCATCAAGTTCCCACTGACCACTGACTCCACCATGAAGAAGCTAGAGGACAACAACACACTTGCGTTCACTGTGGATGAACCACAATGAACGCTCACAAGCATAACCTCAAACAGTGTATAAAGAAGCTCTGCAACACTGATGTGGCCAAAGTCAACACCTTGATCATGCCTGATGGCGAGAAGAAGGCATATATATTCAACTGGCTCCTGATTGCAGTGCTTTGGATGTTGCCAACAGAATTGGGATCATCTAAACTGATTATGGCTGGCTAATTCTAAATATATATATATCTTCTTCTTCTTTTTTTTTTTTTTTTGAGACGAAGTCTCGCTCTTGTCCCCCAGGCTAGAGTGCAATGGCGCGATCTCGGCTCACTGCAACCTCTGCCTCCTGAGTTCAAGTGATTCTCCTGCCTCAGCCTCCCGAGTAGCTGAGATTACAGATGCCTACCACCACGCCTGGCTAATTTTTGTATTTTTTAGTAGAGACAGGGTTTCACCATGTTGGCCAGGCTGGTCTCGAACTCCTGACCTCAGGTGATCCACCCGCCTCGGCCTCCCAAAGTGTTGGGATTACAGGCATGAGCCACTGCGCCCGGCCTAAATATATATATATTTACACCAGAAAAAAAAAGAAACAAAAGGGAAGAATGTGTATTTTTAGTGGCCTTTTCAGATAATTGTGGAAATGTTTCTTTGACAAATTAAAACTCAAAAAGTAGTAGTTACTTAAAGGTTAATTATAATGTGGAATCTGAAACCATACAGTGAACTTTAATAACTCTGTTACAATGAGATCCACTGGTCTATCTTGCATTGCATTTTGAGTGGCTCTTTTTACTCATGCATTGTTTTACAACATAAGACTTTACAAAGTCATCTGCAATATATTGGTTCACTGAGCTCTACAGATCTTCCAAACATTGACATACTTCATTAGATAATATAAAAAATTATATCCACTAATATCATCACTGATCTCAACAGCAAAGTGTTAAAAGTATTGACAAACTATCAAGCTCTTAGTGGTGGGTACAAGTTTTCCAAAATTCTGATTTTCACTCAAATTTTAACATTGGCAATAAATACTGTATTATTTCAAGTTTTTTTCCTTGAAGTGACAGGCTCACTTCATTTACTTTTGAGATGATGTCTGCCAAATACTCAAGTCTCAACTGCCAATTTTTCTGCCAGCCATTCTCCCAAATAAAAATAATATTCTGTGAAAGCAGCAGCTAGTTCAGCCTGTGTCTCAAACAATTGCAAAAGTGCTTTTCCTGGTGACAGCTATTCTATGACCGTACGTAGCAGACACGCATTAAGCAGACTTCCTGTTTTTGTTTTTGTTTTTTTTTTGAGATGGAGTTTTGCTCTTGTTGCCCAGGCTGGAGTGTAGTGGCGTGATCTCAGCTCACTGCAACCTCCGCCTCCTGGGTTCAAGCAATTCTCCTGCCTCAGCCTCCTGAGTAGCTGGGATTACAGGCATGCACCACCAAGCCCAGCTAATTTTTTGTATTTTTAGTAGAGACGGGGTTTTATCATGTTGGCCAGGCTGGTCTCGAACTCCTGACCTCAGGTGATCCACCCCCCCCTCCCCTGCCCCCGGCCTCCCCAGACTTTCTATTCTTTTACATAGAATATTTTTAAATATGTAACCAAGGTCAAGATTTATAAAATCAATAATTTTATGGCTCCATCATGGATATTGCTTTTTTTTTTCTTTCTTTCTTTCTACTTAAAAAACAATCTTTTTGCCTTAGGTGAGCAGATCACCTGAGGTCAGGAGTTTGAGACCAGCCTGGCCAACATGGTGAAATCCTGTCTCTATTAAAAATACAAAAATTAGCCTGGCATGGTGGCAGGTGCCTATAATCCCAGCTACTCGGGAGGCTGAGGTGCAATAATCGCTTGAACCTGGGAGTTGGAGATTGCAGTGAATTGAAATCACACTGCACTCCCGCCTGGGTGACAGAGCAAGATTCTATCTCAAGAAAAAAAAAAAAGGTTTTTGCTTTGGCTTACAATTATTTATTTATTTATTTTACTTATTCTTATAGGACCTTTCTTCTGCTTAGAAATCAAGGACATTCTATTTCTGTGTGTGAGACAGACTCTCTCTGTTGCCCAGGCTGGAGTGCAGTGGCGTGATCTCAGCTCACTGCAACCTCCACCTCTAGGGTTCAAGCAATTCTCCTGCCTCAGCCTCCCAAGTAGCTGGTATTACCAGCGCATGCCACCACAATCAGCTGATTTTTGTATTTTTAGTAGAGACGGGGTTTTGCCATGTCGGCCAGGCTGGTCTTGAACTCTTTACCTCAGGTGATCTGCCCACTTCGGCCTTCCAAAGTGCTGGGGGTTACAGACATTAGTCATGGCGCCTTGCCAAGCACATTCTTAAAACTTTGTTTTTACTGCTACTGCACTAGTGACAAAATACAATGACTTCTAGTATGGTCTGGTGCCACTGCCTTGAGTCGTACTCAGATGCCAGATTTTTTTTTTTTTTTTTTAATTTAAGAGACAGGGTCAGTCTCACTGTCTTGCCCAGGCTGGTCCCAAACTACTGGGCTCAAGTGATCCTCCCACCTCGGCCTCCCAAAGTGCTGGGATTACAGGTGTGAGCCGCCATGCCTGGCCAATGCCAGCAATTTTAACCACCATTTCTTTACACCATGAGTACAAAGGTCAATGAAGTTAAATAGTAAAAGATCATATCATCTTAGTATTATAGTAAAAATAATTTTCACCTCACAGACTCCAGAAAGGATCTCCCCAAACTCACATAGACCACTCAAAACTGCTGCACATGACAAATGAAAAAATACCAGGCCACAGTGTTCTTTTGCAAAGTTTGCATGTGAGTCAGGACCACATAAATGTGAAAGATTGGACCTTTCTCTCCTGTTCTAAAAAGAGATTTCCCCAGATCACTATGCTGGATACAAAAAGGAAAATAAAAAAGGAAAGAAAGGGAGAAAGGAGGATTTATTGAACGTTATATTAAACAAGACAGTCATGTTGATGGTCCCTCCTGGGGAGGCAGCACTCAGCTGCCATGATCTATCATGAGACCATATGGACCCTCCATAACACCCACCATCCACATCATCTCCTAGCCATGACTTTAGACTGAAGACATTCAATATAATGGCTCATAGAAACCAGGATATTATGAGGACATTAATGCAAGAGCTCTTCCAAAACAGATATTATCTAGAGAAATCAGACTCTTTCTCTTCAAAGTTTAAAAGAGCAAATATAAAAAAGAACCAGCCAGATGTAGATGACACACAAGCTGAGAGGGGAAAAAAACACTTAGAGAAAATGAGGGTAGTCTGAGCTATGATGGGTCATCAGCACACAAAAGTTATAAGATGAAACTATAAGAAGGAGACATGGCTGGGCACAGTAGCTTATGTCTGTAATCCCTAGCAATTTGAGAGGCCAAGACAGGCCAATAGCCTGAGCCCAGAAGTCTTCAAGACCAGCCTGGGAAACATGGAAAAACACTGTCTCAAAAAAAAAGGCACGCGCGAGAGAGAGACAATGAGTAAGAAAAAACAGAAAACAATGAGGTAGAGAAAAGAGACTGAATAGAGGGTGGACAGGAGAGGCAGAAGCAATAGAGGTGGAGACAAAGAGGAACCAACCCACTATAATTGTTAATTGTGGAGGGTCCGCAAACTTTTGCTACTGAATGATTAGCTAGAAAATTCAGGGCTTACAGGCTGGGTGCCACAGCTCACACCTGTAATCCCAGTGCTTTGGGAGGCCAAGGCAGGAGGATGGCTTGAAGTTGAAGTCAGGAGTTTGAGACCAGCTAATATATATACACACACACACACACACACACACAAACACACACACACGCGCACATACACATACACACACATATATACACATATACATATACATATACATATACATATACATATACATTGAGCTGGGCATACTGGCATGCACCTGTAGTCTCAACTACTGAGGAAGCTGAGGTGGGAGGATTGCTTGAGCCCAGGATTGGAGGCTGCGGTGAGCTGTGATTGGGCCAGTGCACTCCAGCCTGGGTGACATCGTCTCAAAAAAAAAAAAAAAGAAAGAAAAAGAAAAATTAGGGCTTAGAACTGCAATGCCAGGCCTTAGGTTGTAGGTGAGATTCTTTTTGTCTATGTATATCTTTCTGAAAACCCACTATTAAAAAACAAAACAAAACAAAAACTTGAGTGAGCCTCTGTTCTTGGTATCCAATGGCATCTAAATCATATTTACTGGGAAAGGCAACCTGCCAGGTGCTTTCACATCACTATCTCGGTTTTAAACTGTTATTTTTCAATTTAAGCGTATGTACTGATAATGGCTCCAAACATCAGCCACGATGGGAGATAACAAAGTTGACATGGTTTTTATGTTCCATAATCCATATGGAGGCCACAAGCCCAAGGGAACTGTATAGCTGAAGAATTTGTCGATTTTTCCTCCTCTTTCAAAAAGAGAAAAGGAATTGAACTTCATAGCATTAGGGTGATAAAGAGGAGAAAATGGTGTATCTAGTTGGGAGCCTCTTAGTGACAAAAACCAAATCCAGTTGAATTAAGTGAAGCAAACAAGGAGAATTTATGATATGACTGCAGGGGTATCTGATGGAAGCATAAGGGACATGTGGGCCTGATTTCCTCTGTGCCTCCCATTTGTGTTTCTCTCTATGTAACCATCACATTCTTCTGTCCCTGCACCCCAACTTACTCTGTTTCCCTGTCTGCCTGGCAGAAGAAGGCCACACACAACTCACAAGTGTGTAGATTACTGGTCTGTCTCATAGAGAAATTGAATCAATCTCCCTCCTTCTCTTTCTTCATCCTTGCCTCTACTCCTTATCCACCTCAATTCCAAATTTGTAGAGTAAGTGCTCAAATTGGTCCAGTGTTGGTCAATAGTCACTCTTGGTACAATAAACTGCAGCTGGGAGGAAAAGTCAAGGAACCATCTAATACAAAATGGAAATGATGATGTGGTAGTGTGGGGTTGGGGAGGAGTTAGTCTTAGCCCCGTGGATCACCAGGTGTGGGTAGTTGAGTGGGGGGGGTCCTTATTAGTTCGCTGATGCCAAGGGATGTCCACTGGAAGCCATGAACAATTTGTCTTCCCACATTAGGCAAAACAACTCTTAAGTGATCCCAAATAGATGAGGCTCTCTCTCATGGCCTTGGAAAAAAAATTCCAGATCTACCCTTTAGGCAGGCAGGTGGGCAGGCGGGTGGGCAGGCAGGCAAAAAGTTAGCTTGCTGTTGCCTGGCAATAATATCAAAATGTATTTGGATAAATCTCTTCCTTTTCAGATTTCTCACTGCCTAGTGCTTTATGCTTCTCAGAGCCCACTTTTGACACCCCACCAAGGTCTGCCATACCCCACACAATGCCCCATATTCCAGACCTGTTTCTTTCCTCTCACTCAAGCAAAATTTGTTTATCATAGTCTTTCTCTCCATTAAAACAGCTAGAAAAGAAACTTGTGTTACAGCTTTAATGGTCTGATATTTTTGAGCATTCTAAATAAGATAAATGTTTACTAGACATAACTTTTTATTTTCAAGAAGTGGTTCTAATGGTAGCAGCCAACTTAAAAAAAAAAGATAACATTAAGACAAGTTGTCAATCCCTACACTACTGACAATGCAAACCTTTTCCTATAAAATAAAGCACTTCGCCTTTCCTTCTGTTTTTTTTCCAAACTGGCAGTCTTATATTTTCCAGACCTACTTGGCAACTACTGTCTCTCTATTTTCACATTGTAGCCATCATACTGTGTTCTTTGCATAATAAATAACATTATAAACCAGATGCAAGACATGCAAAATCCTAAAGAGTCTGCATTTGTGCAACACCTTCCAATACTCTAGGCAATGAACAAATTCCATTTTTAATAAGCTCTCTGGGAAATTTCAAAGATGAGAGTTTTCTAGAATTTGCAGTTTGTGTTCTCTTAAGAGGCAAATATAAAAACATCTAGTAAGAACTGTTTTTTAAAAAGGAAACATTGGTATTTACATGTATTTTAATATGTATTACTCATACTTTCAACTCCCTTTTCATTGAAGAGGTTGTAAATCACCCTAGAAACTGACCTAGTTAATCTAAAATTCTGTCTGTAATTATAGTACAGTAACTAAGATGAGATTATAAATTATTCTGTCAGTCCCTCTAGCTCACTCTGTCAGCTGTAACATCTGTACTCAGAAGATCTTAAGTTCTGAGTCTTTTTTATTTCCCACACAAAAAGGTAGTATGTGTTAGTGGTTAGGCTATGGACTCTGTAACAACTCGTAACCAGACTTCCTAGGTTTAAATCCTTCAGTCAGTAGTTGGAAGATTTTGGAAAACCTGCTTAAGCTCTTTGTGCCTCAGTTTCCTCATCTGTAATATGGGGTTGATAATATTAGTTATTCATATGGTTACTGTGAACATTAAACAATAAGGCAAAGCTCTTAGAATAGCAGCTGGCCATACTAAAAGTTAGTTATTATTCTGCTAACTTGTAACCTCCATTGATTCTTAATTACTGCCCTGTCTTTATCTTTAAATAAGCAATCATCTCTCTTGCAGTTTGGGAGGAAAGGCACATTTAGGAGATGGCTCTAATATTTTAATTTTGTCTCTAATCATTTAATCTCATATATTAACATTTAAGATGGTAATTGAATATTTATGCCTTAGCTAAAATAGAGAGTTAAAGGGGAGAATATGATAGCTTGGGAAGAGACCAGCCTGCGAGACTAAAGAGAATGGCCAGGAGGAGGAGCCACCAGTAAGAAAATTTGCATTGATATTGTTCTTTATCATGCAGTCACAAACTCATTCGTTGAAATGCATGAATAAGGAACACAATAGCCGAATCACACAACACCTTTTTAGAGCTTTACTAAGTATGATTGCCTATACTATAAGGCTATCAGTTTCGTTCTATAGAGTTTTTGTTTGTTTGTTTGTTTGTTTGTTCGAGATGGAGTTTCGCTCTGTCACCCAGGTGGGAGTGCAATGGTGAGATCTCAGCTCACTGCAAACTTCGCCTCCCCGGTTTAAGTGATTCTCCTGCCTCAGCTTCCCAAGTTGCTGGGATTACAGGCACCCGCCACCACACCCAGCTAATTTTTGTATTTTTAGTAGACATGAGGTTTCACCATGTTGGCCAGGCTGGTCTCGAACTCCTGACCTCAGGTGATCCACCTGTCTCAGCCTCCCAAAGTGCTGGGACTCCACCTGTATATAGTTTTTATTCTATAATTCCATAGGGACCATGGGGAGATGTTTTTTGAGTAAAATGGCTTTCAATGACCACACAATTGTGGGAAAGTGCTATCACACATATCATTCATGTAGTTACATATATATTTACCATTCTATTCTGATAATCCATTCCCTGAAGAATATCCATTCCTCCAAGAAATATTAACTAAAAGGTCACATTGCAAGCCTAGATTGTTCAAGTACTGCAAGTCCTAGCTAAAGCAACCAGTCAAGAAAAAGAAATAAAGGGCATCCAAATTGAAAAGGAAGAAATCAAATTATCCTTCTTTGCAGAGGATATGATCTTATATTTGGAAAAACCTAGAGACTCCACCAAAAAAACTATTAGAACTAATAAATTCAGTAAAGGTGCAGGATACAAAATCAACATATAAAAAGCAATAGCATTTTTATATGCCAACAATGAACAATCTGAAAAAGAAATGAAAAAAGTAATCCAATTTACAATAGCCACACATAAAATTAAATACCTAGGAGTTAAACAAAATAAGTGAAAGATCTCTATAATGAAAACTATAAAACACTGATGAAATAAATTGATGAGAAAGCCAAAAAAAAGAAAGATATTCCATTTTCATGGATTAAGAGAATGAATATTGTTAAAATGTCCATACTACCCAAAGCAATATATAGA
Source organism: Pan paniscus (assembly GCF_029289425.2). NCBI lineage: Eukaryota > Metazoa > Chordata > Mammalia > Primates > Hominidae > Pan > Pan paniscus. Next base: position 52,938,897 of record NC_073252.2, read on the forward strand.
GTCAATGCAGTCTGTATCAAAATACCAATGACATTCTTCACAGAAATAGGAAAAATAATACTAAAGTTTATAAGGGATCACAAAAAAAAAAAAAAAATAGCCAAAGCTATCCTGAGCAAAAAGAACAAAACTGGAAGAATCACATTACCTGACTTCAAATTATACTACAGAGCTATAGTAACCAAAACAGCATGGTACTGCATAAAAACAAACACATAGACCAATGGAACAGAACAGAGAACCCAGAAACAAATTCATACACCTACAGTAAACTCATTTTCCATGAAGGTGCCAAGGACATAGATTAGGGAAAGGACAGTCTCTTCAACAAATGGTGCTGGGCAAACTGGATACCTATATGCAGAAGAATAAAACTAGATCCCTATCTCTTGCCGTATACAAAAATCAAATCAAAATAGATTAAAGACTTAAATCTAGGACCTCAAACTATGAAACTAAGAGAAAACATTGGGGAAACTCTCCAATACATTGGTGTGGGCATATAGTTCTTGAGTAATACCCCATAAGCATAGGCAACCGAAGCAAAAATAGACAAATGGTATCACATCAAGTTAAAAAGCTTCTGCACAGAAGTGGAAACAATCAACAAAGTGAAGAGACAACCAACAGAATGGAAGAAAATATCTGCAAACTACTCATCTGACAAGAGACTAATAACCAGAATGTATAAGGAGCTCAAACAACTCTATAGGAAAAAAAAACCTAATAATGTTATTTTAAAATGGGCAAAAGGGCCGGGCATGGTAGCTCACACCTGTAATCCCAGCACTTTGGAAGGCTGAGGCAGGCAGATCACAAGGTCAAGAGATGGAGACCATCCTGGCCAACGTGGTGAAACCCTGTCTCTACTAAAAATACAACAATTAGCCGGGCATAGTGGCATGTGCCTGTAGTCCCACCTACTTGGGAGGCTGAGGCAGGAGAATTGCTTGAGCCTGGGAGGCAGAGTTTGCAGCGAGACGAGATCCTGCCACTGCACTCCAGCCTGGCGACAGAGTGACACTCCATCTCAAAAAAAAAAAAAAAGGCAAAAAAGGCAAAAGATCTGTATAGACATCTCTCAAAAGAAGACATACAAATGGCAAACGGGTATGCGAAAAGGTACTCAACATCATTGATCGTCAGATAAAATGGCTTATATACAAAAGACAGGCAATAACAAATGCTAGCAAGGATGTGGAGAAAAGGGAACAAACCATTGTACACTGTTGGTGGGAATATTAATTAGTACAGTCACTATAGAGAACAGTGTGGAGGTTTTTCAAAAAATGAAAAATAGAGCTACCCTACAATCCAGCAATTCCTCTGCTAGGTATATACCCAAAAGAAAGGAAATCAGGATATCGAAGAGATATCTGTACTCTCATGTTTAGTGCAGTACTATTCACCATAGCCGAGATTTGCAAGCAACCTAAGTGTCCATCAACAGACAAATGAATAAAGAAAAATGTGGTACACAATGGAGTACTATTCAGCCATAAAAAATAATGAGATCCTGTCATTTGCAGCAACATGGATGGAACTGGGGATCATTATATTAAGTGAAATAAGCCAGGCGCAGAAAGACAAATTTTACATGTTCTCACTTATTTGTGGGAGCTAAAAATTATAACAATTGAACTCACGGAGCTAGACAGTAGAAGGACGGTTTCTAGAGGCTGGGAAGGGTTAGTGGGGGTGGATAGGGAGTGGGGATGGTTAATGAGTACGAAAAAACAGAAAGAATAAGACCTGGGCCAGGCCCGGTGGCTCACGCCTGTAATCCCAGGACTTTGGGAGGCCGAGGTGGGCGGATCATGAGGTCAAGAGATCAAGACCATCCTGGCTAACATGGTGAAACCCCGTCTCTACTAAAAATACAAAAAATTAGCCGGGCATGGTGGCAGGCGCCTGTAGTCCCAGCTACTTGGGAAGCTGAGGCAGGAGAATGGCGTGAACCTGGGAGGCGGAGCTTGCAGTGAGCCAAAATGCCGCCACTGCACTCCAGCCTGGGTGACAGAGTGAGACTCCATCTCAGAAAAAAAAAAAGAATAAGACCTAGTATTTGATAGCACAACACAGTGACTATAGCCAATAATAATTTAAGTGTATATTTTAAAATAACAAAGTGTAATTGGATTGTTGTAACACAAAGGATAAGCGCTTGAGGGTATGGATACCCCATTTACCATGATGTGATTATGCTGCATTGCATGCCTGTATCAAAGTATCTGATGTACCCCATAAACATATAAACCTACTATATACCCACAAAAATTAAAAAGAAAAAAAGTTTTAAAAACTGGATTGCTCAGTCTTTAGAAGAAAAGATAGAGAAGGTGTGAGATAGCTCAATCATGTTAAATGTCCTTTAGATAATAGCGATACAGAACAGCTGGGTTCCTGTTCTGTATCCCTCAAGCCTGGACCCTCAGCCCTAGGTGAAAACAGCTGACCCTGATACAAAAGGGCTGGGATCCCAGCTAAACCCCACCCTCAAGCCTGGAACCTTGGCCCTAAGTGAAAGCAGCTGACCCTGATACAGAAGGGCTGGGCTCCCAGCTAAACTCTACCCTCAAGCCTGGAACCTCAGCCCTAAGTGGAAGCAGCTGACCCCATTTCTCCACCCAATTGACTGCCTTTTCCGCCCACCCCATTCCCTACCCTGTGCCCATAAAACCAGACCAGCTGGCAGGAAAAAAAGAAGAAAAGAGCAACACAAGCAGCTGACCTGCAGAGATACAAGCTGCTGAGAGGCAAGCAGAGAAGCAGCAACTGAGTGTTAGAGACTACGGATAAATGTGGCTAGCTTCAGATGGTGTGATTTCAGAGGGGAGCACAGCCAGAGACAGCTGGGCTTCAGGGAAAGATCACCTTCTTCCCGCACCATCCCCATTCCAGCTCCCCTTCCACCAAGAGCCACTTCCACTGCTCAATAAAGTCTTCCACATTCATCATCCTTCACACAGTTCGTGTGACCTGATTCTTCCTGGACGCCGAACAAGAGCTCGGGTGTCAAAAATGGCAGGTGCAAGAGGCTGTCACCCTGACCCTTCACTGAGCTGTTAACACTTAGACGTTCATGGACTGCAGGCTGAGTGAAATAAGCCACTCTAGTTCCTGCCCACAAAGGGGGTCAAGGAGATCAAGGAAACATCCTGTCTCAATAGGAAATATTGGGGTATATAAAAACTTTTACAGATCTGTTATAGATCCTTCCCTAGACAATGTGTCTAGGAGACTTATCTATGACTTACAGCAATACTTCTTGTCTTAGGTTGGGTTTTGTAGAAGCAGAGCCTCAGGAAGGGGTTCTAGTGTCTGTACTTTGAGCGAATGCTCTTTAGAAAAAATCTGTAAGGAAAGGGAAGAGCCAGATAAAAAGGAGCTGAGCAAGGATATGGTTCCAGGAAAAGTTTGGGTTGGGACAGAAGAGTGTTGGAGAGTAGAAACAAGTTGGTCCTTGGTCACCCTTGGGGAGGAGGGGGGTATAATGTCTCAGGAGCCTCCAGTGAGGTGGGTCCATTTAGCCAAAGTCAAGCCTCTGGAGAAAGTCACAGCTATAAGCTGTTGGCCCAGGCACATGAGCAGCTGAAGGATGAACGGCCCAGGCTATAAGGGGGATCTGGGCTAGGCAACAATAATGTCTAACACACTGTGGTTTGTTCTTCTTTTTAATACATGATAGTGAGAACTTCATTTTGCATATTCTTTGTATCTCCAGTACTTACCACCGTGCCTAACATATGGTAGGTTTGTAATAAATTGTTTCATTTATTTAAATTACATATTGAGAGCTACTTATCAAATCTACAAAACAATTTCTTAAAAGAGCCATGTAAATTCAGATTTTATTTTGTACTCTTGCTAAATAACATTGTGATGTTTTCCATCATACTCTGTGTTACCACACCAGCTGCTTCTATAATGTATTCTTTTCTGCATACCAGTTGTAAAAGAGGAAGGAAGTGTGATCTTGTGGTCAAAAGAGTAGCTTGAGAACCCAGAGATCCTAGCCTTACACTTCTCTTATTGGAGGCCCAAGTGAAGTCACTGGACCTCTCAAAGGTCCTACAGTGTTGGGAAAGGGGAATAATAAATCCTTAAGTGGTCTGTTTTACTTCAGAGTAACTACATCTTTCATACTTTTTATGTTAAATGTTTTTGGCCGGGCACGTTGGCTCATGCCTCTAATCCCAGCACTTTGGGAGGCTGAGATGGGGTGATCATCTGAGGTCATGAGTTCAAGACCAGCCTGGCCAACATGGTGAAACCCCGTCTACTAAAAATACAAAATTAGCCAGGCATGGAGTGCCTGTAATCCCAGCTACTTGGGAGGCTGAGGCAGAAGAATTGCTTGAACCAAGGAAGTGGAAGTTGCAGTGAGCTGAGATTACGCCACTGCACTCCAGCCTGGGCGACAGAGCGAGACTCTGTATCAAAAAAAAAAAAAAAAGAGAGAGAGAGAGAGAAAAGAAAAGAAAAAACTTCATTGCAGACTTTACTCTCCTGGGCTGAAGGGATCCTCCTGCCTCAGCTTCCTGAGTAGCTGGTAATACAGGCATGCACCACAACACCTAGCTAATTAAAAAAAAAATTTTGGCCAGGCACTATGGCTCACAACTGTAATCCCAGCACTTTGGGAGGCCGAGGCCAGTGGATCACCTGAGGTCAGGAGTTCAGGACCAGCCTGACAAACATGATGAAACCCCGTCTCTACTAAAAATACCAAAATTCGCCAGGCGTGGTGGCACATGCCTGTAATCCCAGGCTTGGGAGGCTGATGCAGGAGAATCGTTTGAGCCCAGGAGGCGGAGCACCTTCCTGCTGAAGATAGAAGTCTGGAAGTTCTGATGTTTACAGAACACGTTTCTGGAATCTTAGAATACTGAGATATTGGGCTTGGCACACCCTGCTGTGGATAGGGAAGAGGAGCCTAAGATGAGCTCATTTTTGCATATCTGCCTTAATGCACATGAAAAAATTGGCCTCATTCGGTATAGATATACATAAAGGAAAGGCAGAAAGGAACTGAGGTTGGAGTCTCATAAGGTTACTACCAAAGTAACCGTATTGCTTCAGTGAGAGAGCACAGAGCCCTCTGAATGCCTCTTTAACACTGTGGATTTCATCAAACTTTCTCCTAGACTTAGAGAAACTGTGTGGCAACCACTTTCTCTCTGTCTATAACCTTCAGGGAACCATGCATGTCCACAGAGTGGGGAGCTGGATTATGTCCAAGGAGCCCTATTTTTTGGAGGGAGAGGGATAGGTTGCTCAAAATATTACGGTATACTGAAGGTATGAAAGCAGAAAATTGGGGAATAGAGACCAATGAGAAAAGCACAAAGATCTTTTTGCATAGGATATATAAGCCCAAACACTCGTAATGAAATTAATAGCCTAACAAAAAACATTTGCACATCAATTACATATAAATTAAGCTATGAATCAATAAATGCTTTCATAACCATGAATTATACCAGGTATTTACCTCATGAATAATCATCTGGCTCCATCAGAGCTGACAAAGTTTGGACTTGGCAGAAAAAATAAAACAATTTAGAAAAAGAGTTTTTGAAGTTGACTCTGCATGTGTGTTTGTATTTGCACTCTGAGTGTAAATAACTGCATATGTGATGTGGGAGGAAAAGCTGGCATGGGGGAGGTGGAGATAAGTAGGTATGAGATACTCTGGAAGCAAATAAACAGAATATTCACAGACCTCTAAAGATAAATCTTCCCAGCCGGGCACGGTGGCTCACGCCTGTAATTCCAGCACTTTGGGAGGCCAAGGGGAGCGGATCACAAGGTCGGGCGTTCAAGACCAGCCTGGCCAATATAGTGAAACCCCATTTCTACTAAAAATACAAAAAATTAGCCGGGCGTGGTGGCAGGCGCCTGTAATCCCAGCTACTCGGGAGGCTGAGGCAGGAGAATTGCTTGAACCTGGGAGGCAGAGGTTGCAGTGAGCGGAGATCGCGCCATTGCACTACAGCCTGGGCAACAGTGCGAGACTCCATCTCAAAAACAAACAAACAAATGAAAGATAAATCTTCCCTATTTCCAAAAATTCCCTACATTGTTGTTTATTCTCTCAGGGACTAGCTAGAAATCAGATTCCCCTCTTCAGATATTGAGGCTCAAAAGATAACATTTATTGGCAAGGATGTGGAGAAAAGGGAACCCTTGAACACTGTTGGCAGGAATGTGAATTAGTACAGCTATTCTAGACTATGGAGGTTCCTCAAGAAACTGAAAATGTGACTACCATATGATTGAGCAGTTCTACTTCTGGGTATACATGCAAAAGAAATTAAATCACTATCTTGAAGAGATACCAGCAATCTCATGTTCACTGAAGCATTATTCATAACAGCCAAGACACAGAGTCAACCTAAGTGTCCATCGACAGATAAATGAATATATATACTTATATATGAATGCAAATGAATACATGTTGGAATACACACAAGTGGAATATTTTCCAGCCTTAGAAGAGAAGGGAATCCTGCCATTTGCAGCAACATGAATGAACCTAGAGGATATTCTGCTGAGTGAAACAAGCCAGTCATAAAAAGATAAATGTCATATGATATCACTGTTAACTCAAAAGTATCTAAGGCCTGTCTCAATCAATTTAGGAAGCTTATTTTGCCAAGGTTAAGGACACACCTGTGACACAGCCTCAGGAAGTCCTGGGGACATGAGCCCAAGGTGGTTTGGGTACAGTTTACTTTTATACATTTTAGGGAGACATGAAACATCAATCAATATATGTAAGATGTATACTCGTTCAGTTCAGAAAGGTAGGACAACTTGAAGTGGGGAGGGGTTCTAAGTTATAGGTAGACAGGAAACAAACAGTTGCATTCTTCTGGGATTTTGATGAGCCTTTCAGTGAATACACAACTTACGTGTGAGAGGGGGTAGAGGAATTGTCATTTAAGCCTTAGTCTGGCTCAGTGAATCTGGATTTTTACATAAACAATGGGACAGAGGAGGCAAATCAGACAGGCATTTATCTCAGGTGAGCAGAGGGATGCCTTTGAGTTCTGTCCTTTTTCTTGCTCCTGTGAAGATAAGCCGTCAATTTACATTGCCAAAGTGAAATTCAACAGAACTGTTTTAGGGTAAAGACCTGGTGGCCCACAGGTAATTTCCTTGTGGGGAAATTGTGAGGAAAGTATTTAGCTTTTTATCTTTGTAGCTATCTTACTTAGTAATAAAATGGGAGGCAGGTTTGCCTGATGCAGTTCCCAGCTTGACTTTTCCCTCTGGCTTAGGGATAAGTCCCAGATCTATTTTCTTTTCACATCACTTACATGTGGAAGCTAAGAAGTTGCATTTATTGAAATAGAGAGTAGACGAGTGGTCACCAAGGGCTGAGGGGTTGGGGAAACAGGAAAGTGTTGGTTAAAGGGTACAAAGTTTCAGTTCTGCAGGATGAATAAGTTCTGGAGACCTGATGTACAGCATGATGACTATAGTTAACAGTAATACATTATATACTTGAAATTTGCTGAGAATCAATCTTGTGTCCTCACCCCTAAAATAAAAAGGTAATTATGTAAGCTTATGGATATGTCAATTACTTTGTGGTAATTATTTCAAAACATGTATGCATATCAAATCATTACATGCCTTAAATATCTGTACTTTTTTTTTTGTCAGTTTTACCTCTGTAAAGCTTGGGGGGAAAAAGAAATTGATGCTCATGGGCGAGAACTCCTCCACCATCCTCATTACCTTTCTGGACTGAACGAATATACATCTTACACATATTGATTGACGTTTCATGTCTCCCTAAAATGTATAATAGTAAACTGTACCCAAACCACCTTGGGTTTATATCCCCAGGACCTCCTCATTACACAGCGGCAAGGTCAGATGGGGAGTTCCACTACCCCACTGTAAATGCCCAGTGGTTTACCCTGCCCATTGCCTAGACAGAACCAATTTATCAAGACAGGAGAATTGCAATGGTAAAAGAGTAATTCACGCAGAGCCAGCTGTTTTTATTATTACTCAAATCAGTCTCCCTGAGCATTTGGGGATCAGAGTTTCTAAAGATAATTTGGCAGGTAGGGGCTTGGGAAGTGGGGAATGCTGATTACTCAGGTAGGAGATGGAATCATAGTGGGTCAAAGTTAGATTTTCTTAATGTCTTTTGTTCCTGGATATGACGGCAGAGCTGGTTGGGCCAGATTACCGGTCTGGGTGGTGTCAGCTGATCCATCAAGTGCAGGGTCTGCAAAATATCTCAAGCATTGATCTTAGGTTTTAAAATAGTGATATTATCCCCAGGAGCAATTTGGGGAGGTTCAGACTCTTGGAGCCAGAGGCTGCATGACCCCTAAATTGTAATTTCTAACCTTGTAGTTAATTTGTTATTCCTGCAAAGGCAGACTGGATCCCAGGCAAGAAGAAGATCTTTTCCGCAAAGGGCTGTTATCAATTTTGTTTTGGAGTCAAACCATGAACTGAATTCCTTCCCAAAGTTAGTTCAGCCTACACCCACCCAGAAATGAATAACGACAGCTTAAGGGTTAGAAGCAAGATAGAGTTGGTTAGGTCTGATTTCTTTCACTGTCATAATTTCCTCAGTTATAATTTTGCAAAGGCAGTTTCACCATCTATCATACCACAGCAGGCCAGATGGTAAATAGGTTTGGGGAAAGGAAAGTTGGTTCCTGCTGGCTTCTTCCTTCTCTAGCGTGGGAATCTTACCAACTGAAAGACTTAGATCCCTTCCGTATGTCATCCTCACTCTCCAAACCCTCTCCTTTCTTAGCCTCTAACTTGTCTCAGAGAACTTACTGATACAGAATGGCTGGGCTCCCGGCTAAATCCCACCCTTAAGCCTGGAATGCTGCAGTCCTAAGTAAAAACAACTGACCCCATTTTTCCACCCAAATGTTGCCTTTTTGGCCTGCTACAGCCCTATCCTGTGCCCATAAAAAGACTTCAGCTGGCAGAGCAACACAAGCTGCTGAGGGTCAGGGGTATAAGCAGCTGAGCCATGATCAGAGAAGCAGCAACTGAGCATGGGAGGTAACTGATAAAGGCGGCTAACTTCACACAGTGCGGCCTCAGGGAAAGGTCCCACACCATCCCCTTTCCAATTCCCCATCCTGCTGAGAGCCAATTTTATCGCCCAATAAAATCTTCCACACACACTACCCTTCAATCTGTTTGTGTGACCTGATTCTTCCTGGATGCTGGACAAGAACCCAGGGCAGGGGCTTGGATGCTGCTGCAGGGCCCACACAGAGCCTGCTCCTGCCAGAGAGGAGTGATCAGCCAGTTCCAGCATTTGCTCCCTCTGGTTCCTGCACTCGCTTGCTTGTACACCCCCTCTCATGAGGAGTGGCCAACAGTGGGCTGAGTGAAACGAGTCACTCAAGTTCCCACCCATGAAGGGGATCAAGGTCAAGGGAATTATCTTGTCTCATTACTGCTAGGGTTAGTCCTCAGGAATGGGTACAGAGATAGTCATAAACAAGCTGAAGACCTTGGGGTCATCACTGCATGGGTGAACATTAGAGGAGTGGGAATATGGTAGAAATTTACTAGTGCTCATCATAAGAGGTTTTCCTCTTCCCCCTGGACACAAAGGAAGATGCCCTAGCACCTCCTTTGAAGTTAAGCTGGGGCCGTGTGATGAGCTCTAGCCAGTGAGCTGGGAGTAAAAGTGATGTGTGTCATTTCCAGCCTATGGCAGTTAAGAGCATGTGTGAGTTCATCCCCTGCTTCAGTGTCCCTGAAAGCCTGTGTTCCATGTACAGTAGCTGTTAAGATGGACGCAACCTGTATCCCTCCATTACCACTTGGAAGGGAGCTTCCCTGGAAAGCTGCTGTCCCTATAGCAGACTTTGCATGAGTGAGTTGAGTGAGGTTTTAATTTGATCACTGCTGCAACACAGCACACCCTCTGCTGACTAATACAGGGAAGAACACAGAAAGAGATGTGCGGAGGTGCCTAGAGCTGGACTTGCTCTCCTCCACACTTTCCAGAACCACAAAGAAAAGGCCTCCAGAGGCCGGGCATGGTGGCTCATGACTGTAACCCCAGCACTTTGGGAGGCGAAGACGGGCAGATCACCTGAGGTCAGGAGTTCGAGACTGGCCTGGCCAACACGGCGAAACCTCGTCTCTATTAAAAATACAAAAATTAGCCGGGTGTGGAACACACCTGTAATCCCAGCTACTTGGGAGGCTGAGGCAGGAGAATGGCTTAAACCCAGGTACTTCACATGTAATTTAAAAATTTTAAAGTTAGGAAGAAAGTCTTTGGGTAAATCTGTAAAGAAGTCTTCATAATTATGAATTTGAAAATTCCTCCCAATGTTTCTTCCATGTATAGAAAGATTTATTTCGCTTACCAATTGCCCCTTTAAAAAAATAACTCAGTGAAATAGGATAAACAAAGTGAATTCCTGGACTTGATTCACCCAAATGCTGGATGCTGCTACTTGAAGGCACTAGGTCTCCATCTGCTTCACTGGGCAGGTTGATGGTGTAGAACACCACCTTGGTCCAGTTGATCAGCCCTGGCTTTTTGCTCCTTCACAGTGATGAGCAATGAGACCCAAAACTTCAACAAAACAGGATGGTTCATGTTGATGAAGTGTATTCCCTGTAAGCATCCTGAAATGCCCTTTGGAAGCAGGCAGGATACAACATAAGATAGTGCCTAATAAGTGCTGCTGACTTGTAAAAAGTGGCGGGGGGTGACCACTCTTGTGAATAAACCATGAGAAATTAGAGAAGTTAGTTTGCATGCCTTCTGTAGACATTCCTAATATCATCATATTGGGGGTTAGGATTTCAACATATTAATTTGGGAGTGGGGAGACAAAAACACAAACATTCAGCCCATAACAATGTAAAGGAATAAAAGAAGTGTTTAAAAATATGAATTGAGGCCAGGCACAGTGGCTCACGCCTGTAATCCCAACACTTTGGGAGGTTGAGGTAGATGAATCACCTGAGGTCGCGAGTTTGAGACCAGCCTGGCCAACACAGTGAAACCCCGTCTCTACTAAAAATACAAAAATTAGCCAGGTGTGGTGGTGGGTGCCTGTAATCCCAGGTACTCGGGAGGCTGAGGCTTGAGAATTGCCTGAACCTGGGAGGCAGAGGTTGCAGTGAGCCAAGATCACGCCACTGCACTCCAACCTGGGTGACAGAGCAATACTCTGTCTCAAAAAAAAAAACAAAAACAAAACCAAAAACCCATGAACTGGAAGGTAGACCTGAGGAAATTATATAGAATGCAGCATAGTCAAAATGATGGAAGATATGAAAAGGGGTTAAACAAAATGGAGGATAGAAAGAAAGCTCCCATATATACTTATTCAAAGTTCCAAAGAGGAGAGAGTACAAGTGAGTCAGAAGCAATATTTTAAGATATAAGATCTGATAATTTGTATGAACCAATGGAAAGGTACCAATCAATAGTTTAAGAATAATCCATGAATTCCCAATTTACATCAGGATATATAAGAAGAAATCCACACCTACACATATCATGTGAAACTGCAACATTCCAGAAACAAAGAAAATATTTTAAAATCTGTCCTTCCAAGGAGCGACAATTAGGCTGATAGCAGACTTCTCAAGAAATGGATGGGCTGGGTGCGGTGGCTCATACCTGTAATCTCAGCACTTTGGGAGGACAAGGCAAGCAGATCACTTGAGCTCAGGAGTTTGAGACCAGCCTGAGTAACACGGTGAGATCCTAACTCTAAAAAAAAAAAAAAAATACAAAAATTAGCCAGGCATGGTGGTGCACACCTGTAGTCCCAGCTACTCAGGAGGCTGAGTTGAGAGAATCACTAAAGCCCAGGAGGTTGAGGCTGCAGTGAGCTGAGACTGTGCCACTGCACACCAGCCTGGGTGGCAGAGCAAGACCCTTCTCCCCCCACCCCACCCCAAAAATGTATGAAAGCCCGAAGACCATAAAATAATATCTGTGAAGATGTCAACCTAGAGTTATACAGGTGGCAAAAAAAAATGTCATTCAGTAATAAGGGCAAAATTAAGACATTTTTAGAAACAAGAAAAGGCAGGCCAGGCATGGTGGCTCACATCTGTAATACCAGCACTTTGGGAGGCAGGCAGATCATTTGAGGTCAGGAGTTCAAAACCAGCCTGGCCAACATGGTGAAACCCCGTCTCTACTAAAAATACAAAAATTAGCCAGGCATGGTGGTGAGTGCCTGTAATCCCAGCTACTTGGGAGGCTGAGGCAGGAGAATCACTTGAGCCTGGGAGGCAGAGGTCGCAGTGAGCAGAGATTGTGCCATTGGACTCCAGCCTGGGTGACAGAGTGAGACTCTGTCTCAAAAAAAAAAAAAAAAAAGAAACGACAGGTGGAAAGAGTTTATCACTAATCACTAATACATCTCAATAGAGGACATTGCAAAAGATTGAAAGAGGGAAAGAGATGAAAGATGAAAAGTCTAAGATGCAAGGATAAATGATGAGTAAATAAAGTTAGCAAATCTACCAGTGACTATATAAAACAACAACAAATAATATCTTATTGGGTTAAAAATACCCAAGAAAAATGTTTGCATATGTCAGAGGAGGGATAATGAGAATAAACATGTTCCAAAGATCCTCCTGTTGTTTAGGAGGAAGTTAAAGATAGTATATAATAAATTTCTAAAGTAACCATTAAAATAATAGAAATGAAATGGAATGAGAAAAATTTCTCAAATAATCAAAAAGCGGTCATGACAGGAGAAGAAAAACGGATGAAATATGATACCCAAAAAGATGGTAGAAATATACTAGTAATCTCAATAAATGTAAGCAAATGGACTAAATGCTCCTTTTAAAAATTCGTAAATGATTAGACTGGATAACAACAATAAAACCCAGTCATCAGCTGCCTCCATGTGTGCTGGCTCTTCTCCACCCTTCTGTCTGGCTTTGTGTCCCACTCTGTACTCTGCTCACCTGATCTCCTTTGTCCTTTAACTTCTAGTTGGGTTTGGCCAATAGCAGATGGTGGCAGAAGGTCACAGGGTGGGAGGAAACAGAAGCCAAGGTATTAATTCTTCTAATTTCCCTCCCAGCTGGGCCAGAGTTTTTCAGTGGTTATCTCTATGTAAGACCACACCTCTTGCCAGGGGCCCCTCTCCCAGCAACAGCTTTTGCTAGGTTCCAGTAATACTCTTTCCTCTTTGACCCTTCAGGGCTACATGTATAAAGGCTTTTCCTTGTTACTAATGGCTGGGCATTTCAAAATCTTTTATTGGTTCCCTTAATGCTGTCCATAGCTCTCTCAAGAATTCCTTCATTAAACTCTTTTCATTTAACATCTTGTGTGCATTGCTGATATGGCTTGGCCCTGTGTCCCCACCCAAATCTCATCTTGAATTGTACTCCCATAATTCCCACGTGTTGTGGGAGGGACTTGGTGGGAGATAATTTGAATCATGGGGGCAGTTTCCCCCATACTGTTCTCATGGTAGTGAAAAAGTCTCACAAGATCTGACAGTTTTATCAGGGGTTTTTGCTTTTACATCTTCCTCATTTTCTCTTGCCGCCCCCATGTAAGAAGTGCCTTTTGCCTCCCGTCATGATTCTGAGGCCTCCCCAGCTACGTGGAACTGTTAAGTCCAGTTAAACCTCTTTTTTTTCTCAGTCTCAGGTATGTCTTTATCAGCAGTGTGAAAACGGACTAATACAATTGCCCGTTTATTTCCTGCCAGGATCCTGATTCTTTTTCTCTTCTTTTTTTTTTTTTTTTTGAGATGAGTTTTGCTCTTGTTGCCCAGGCTGGAGTACAATGGTGCAATCTCAGCTCACTGAAACCTCCACCTCCTGGGTTCAAGCAATTCTCCTGCCTCAGCCTCCCAAATAGCTGGGATTACAGGCATGTGCCACCAGGCCCAGCTAATTTTTTTTGTATTTTTAGTAGAGACAAGGTTTCACCATGTTGGCCAGCCTGATCTCAAACTCCTGACCTCAGGTGATCCACCCGCCTCAGCCTCCCAAAATGCTGGGATTACAGGCATGAGCCACTGTGTCCAGCCCTGATTCTTATAACAAAAGACCCACCTAAAGCATAAGGATACTGAAAGGTTGAAAATAAAAGGTTAAAGAATGTTATATCTTGCAAATACCAACCAAAAGAAAACTGGCATCACTATATTAAAGTAGACTGTAAGGTTAGAATAATATATGAAAGATAAAAGAAACTTTATAATGATGAAAAATTCATTTCACTGGTACTATAACATTACCACCAAAGCCTCGAATTATATAAAGTAAAAACAAAATTGAGAAAATTAAATCTATCAAACAAAAAGGATAATAGTGATCTACAAATAACTAATTTTTAAAAACTATACTATATATTTAAATGGCTTTATAACAGGCCACTTGTTTTCCCAATTTCATGTTTTCTTAGAGTAATATTCCCTTTAGTGTGCACCTACCTGAAAATTTATTGGCAGCAAAGAAAGGTAAGTAGAAATGCAGGATGACCGAAAGAAGCTAGTTATGGCTTAAAAATTAATCTTTTTTGCAATAAATATGGCTAAGTGTTAATATCATTAACATATCCACCTAAAAATATTAAAATCCCAAAATGTAAATGGCCAAAAATAATTTATAAAAAAGAATTTATAAAAAAGAATTAACAAAAATTCCTTTAAAATTAGATATAACATTCAAAGCTGTTTAGAATAAAATAGACAGTGATGTTATATTGCTGGCAGGAATAAAAATTAAAAAATTATTTGGTTTATAACATTTGACCCAGTAATTCAATTTCTGGGAATCTCTCGCAGGAAAAATCTGAATTAAAGACAAAGGTTCAAGTATAATACAAAAAGGGAATGTGACTGATAATATATTTTTAAAATTAGAAATGCTCTTCTTTCCTTCCCTTGTTCCCTTCTATTTAGTTGTTCACTTCCCAAGTAAGTCAATCCAAAACCTATTAGACTGGGGCCCAGCAAGCTGTGTGTCCCCATAGTGTGAGTAGGAAACCCATAAGGGATGCCAAAACCTCACTGGGGGTCCCTGCTGGGGTGTGATTCAGCTAAGGCTGAAGAAACCCCAGCAGCTGGAGGAAAGAGTGTGTGTGTGTGTGTGTGTGTGTGTAAAGAAGCGACTGGAGGAAAGTGTGTGTGTGTGTGTGTGTGTAAAGAAGTGAATGATATGGTTTGGCTCTCTGTCTCCACCCAAATCCCACATCAAATTGTAATCCCATGTGTTGAGGGAGGGTCCTGGTGGGAGGTGATTGGACCATGAGGGTGGATTTCCCCCATGCTGTTCACATGATAGTGAGTTCTCATGAGATCTGATGGTTCAAGTGTGTGGCACTTCATTCTCTCTCCTGCTGCCTTGTGACATAGGTGCTGCTTGCTTCCTCTTCATCTTCTACCATGATTGTAGGTTTCCTAAGGCATCCCAGTCATGCCTCCTGTTAAGCCTGCGGAACTGATTCACTTAAACCTCTTTTCTTCATAAATTACCAAGTGTCAGGTAGTTGTTTATAGTACTGTGAGAACAGACTAATATGGCGGCCCACAGTAGGGAATCATAGCCCAAGCAGGGTAAGGAAGGAATTTTCAGGGTGAGAGGCTGGTGGCAATTAGGGGAACTGGTTACACACAAGAGGACTGATCAATTAAGTACAATCACATGCCACACGTTTCTGTTAATGACAGACCACATATAGGATGGTGGTCCCATAAGATTATAATACCATAGTTTTACTGTACATTTTATATGTTTAGATACATAGGTACTTACCATTATGTTACAATTGCCTACAGTATTCAGTACAGTAACATGCTGCACAGGTTTGCAGCCTAGAAGCAACAAGCTATACAATATAGCCTAGGTGTGCAGTAGGCTATACTATCAAGGTTTGTGTAAGTGCACTCTTTGATGTTAACACAACAATGAAATCACTTAATGATGCATTTCTCAGGATGTATCCCCATCATAAAGTGAAGCAAAACTGCTGGTTTCTAAACCAACAACTGGGCACTAGTGGGCTCTTTGCTATTGGGGTGACATTACTCCCAGGGTTTTCTCCCTTTCTTTAATTGTAACTTGTTTCTCTGTCAGTGAGAAACCTGGCTCCCTTATCCTTAATACATTTGCAGTCATACAATTATTGGAGTGAAGCATCACTGCAATGTCACCTTCCAATATTATCACTTATCAGAGTATATTATTTTAGTTTACATCTTTGCTTTCCACTTGAATTAAACTCGTCAAGTTCAGAGACTGAATTGTACCCATCTTTGTATTCTCAGCCCTTATATAGGGCCTGACAAATAAAAATGTTCAATATTTTCTTCTGGGATGAATACACACCAATTTTAGATGTAACAGTTAAATAAAAATCCAAAGCACTTCATGAGTGAATGTGAAAATGAATGGGGCAGACAGTAAGTGGTCTTGTAGGCTCTGAGAAAAAAAAAAACTATAGCATTTTATGAAGGCTTTATTCTATTCTGGAGCCATTCCTTAACTCAAGAAGAGAATTTGATCAGATGACAGGAGAAAAAATTTACAAGTGCAAAAGGAAAGGGAAAGAACTGGAATGAGTATGGTGTGTTTATGGTGCATTAGGAAACTCTCCCTCTGTTTGATGCAGAGAGAAACATAAGCTGAGATTGGACTATATGGTGCGGGGGAGCAGTTTGTGGAGCACTTCAGAAGTCAGGTTGAGGAATTTATATAGCATAAGAAAAAGATTAATGGCACGACTTTTCTTTTCAAGCTCAGTTTGCATCCTAGTACCACCAGTAGCTAGGTGATTCTGGGAGTTTTCTAAATGTTCTAAAATTCTTCCAAATGTATGTATAATTGTATATTTATAGGATTCTTATGATTAAAATAATTAATCCATATAAAAAATTGTATAGCACCCAACATATGGCAAGTATTCTATGAAAATTAGTTGTTGACATTGTAATTATAATTGGAGCCATATTCTACAACTGCATGATATTAGCAATATTCTAGAAAAATTAATTCTCACGTAGGACTAGGCGGAGCGTGGAATTTGAAGACAAATTGACTATGAAAATAATCTTGGCCTATGATAAAAACAAACAAACAAACAAACAAACAAAACATTGATTAGAACAGTGAGAAAGAAAAGAACTCTGAGAAATAAGTTTAAGAAAAAATGTGGAATTCAATAAGTAATTGGAGTGGAGGAGCACAGAAAATAGAAGCATTAAAAAAATAATGTCGGTTGGGCATGGTGACTAACATCTGTAAACCCAGCATTTTGGGAGGCTGAGGCAGGAGGATCACTTGAGCCCAGGAGTTCGAGGCTGCAGTGAGCTATGATTACGCCACTGTACTCAGGCCCAGGTGACAGAGGGAGACCCTGTCTCAAAAAAAACAAAAACAAAATTTCAATGTTTTAAACTCTTGAGCCAAAGAGAACATAGTTACCATTGGAAAAAATACATAATGGGAGAAAATCTGGTACACAATCATCATGGCAGCGGCCGGGGTCCCGGATGGCATGGAGGAACCTGGCATGGACACCGAAGCTAAGACCGTGGCGACCGAGGCGCTGGCACGGCCCCTCAACTGCTTGGAGGCCGAAGCCACGGCAGGAGCGGGGGCAGGGACGGTGGCCGAGGACTCCGGCACCGCGCGAGGAAGCCTGCAGCCTGCAGCCGGCCCCAGCCCAGGCCCCTGGAGACCCCGTGTCCCAGGCTTCTGTCAGCTACGGCGAAGACACGGGCGGCAGCGCAGACAGCGAGCTGGTGGACCTGAGGATCATCTGGAACAAGACCAAGCACGACGTGAAGTTCCCCCTGGACAGCACAGGCTCCGAACTGAAACAGAAGATCCACTGATTACAGGTCTCCCGCCTGCCATACAGAAAGTCATGTATAAGGGACTCGTCCCTGAGGATAAGACATTGAGAGAAATAAAAGTGACCAGTGGGGCCAAGATCATGGTGGTTGGCTCCACCATCAATGATGTTTTAGCAGTAAACACACCCAAAGATGCTGCGCAGCAGGATGCAAAGGCCAAAGACAACAAGAAGGAGCCTCTCTGCAGGCAGAAACAACACAGGAAAGCGTTGGATAAAGGAAAACCCGAAGATGTGATGCCATCTGTTAAGGGGGCCCAGGAGCACCTACAAAAGGTACCCCTGCCCAGCATGTACAATAAGTCCGGAGGAAAAGTGAGATTCACCTTGAAGTTAGAACAACACCAACCGTGGATTGGCAGTAAAGAGCGGACTGAGAAATTGCCCATGGGATCCATAAAAAATGTGGTCAGTGAACATATGGAAGGACATGAAGACTACCACATGATGGGTTTCAGTTGGGCCCCATGAAAGCCTCTTACTACTGACTAATGGGTGTACTGGGTTCCAACTCAATATGTGGATGCAATCAAAGACTGTGCTGGGGAAATGGCAGTATTTTTGAAAGCACTTTCACCTCTGGCCCAGGAGGCTGACCCAAAGTGAAGGACATTGCGGGGAGAGGCCTGCAGCATCCCTGGATTTCAGAGTTCTAGAACTTTGTTCACAAAAAATCTATACTCAATCTAAGGCGAGGTGGTGACTGAAGCCAGAGGTGATGTACTTTCACGATTCGCTTAATTTTAACTTAAAATGACCAGTTCCCTTTCTTGCAGTCAGCTTCATGCCATTTTTAAAGTCAATATGATGGAAATCAATAAATCTGAATTCCAAAAAAGAAAAATACATAATGGGAGAAAATCTAACTGGAGGGAAAATGAGAGGAAGGATGAAGTGATACTGGGTTTGAAGAGACAACTAGAAATCCATGTAAAATATGTAGCATCTGGTTGAAGAGATAAAGGACTGGAGTTTAATTAAATGATTAGGCCAGCAAGTATATGTTTGAAAAATTATCTGAATAAAAGTAATAAAGTGGTAAAAAACTGATAAACCTTTGTTTAAAAAAAAATTTGTCATGAGGGCAAACCAAGGTTCAGACTTCAGCAGCATCCATAGTTAAGGTATGCAAGAGGGGAGAAGAGCTAATGAGGGAAAGATGTCCTTCGAGGTCAGAGGAAATCAGGGTAGTGCCCTGCCATGAATGAGCTGTGTCCTGTGCTCTCAGAGATCAAGAAGAGAGAGCAGGCCATTATATAGACTACTTTTTTTTGAGACGGAGTCTCCCTCTGTTACCCAGGCTACAGTGCAGTGGCGCAATCTTGACTCACTGCAACCTCCGCCTTCAGGGTTCAAGCGATACTCCTGCCTCGGCCTCCTCGCCTCGTAATCCCTGTAGTTGGGATTACAGGTGCCCACCATCATGCTCAGCTAATTTTAGTAGGTATTTTTTAGTAGAGATGGGATTTCACCATGTTGGCCAGGCTGGTCTCGAACTCCTGACCTCAAGTGATTTGCCTGCCTCTGCCTTCCAAAGTGCTGGGATTACAGGTGTGAGCCACTGTGCCTGGCCCTACATAGACTACTTTTAGTGAACTGATGTTGTACAGCCATTTGAGGAAGGCCTCAACCTTTCATGTAAAAATAAAGAATGAGGCAAGGTCATTTGCTGACAGTGAATGGAAGAAGATGGATTTGAATGCTGTCTTGGTGGTGAACCCGACAGAAAAGATGTGGAACACTGAATTTGAACAGATTTTGTATAGAATTGTGAGTAAGGATGAGGAATAATATAAGAAATAATGAATTACCCCATAACAAGTAATAGTAGGTAACTGGTACCATCCCTAAGCCCGAAGAAGCAAGAGGAGGAAGCAGTCACTGGGACCCAGGGAAAGCTTTGAAGAAGACGGGATCTATGGCCTTTAGATAAAGGGATATAGCCAATTTGTAGAAAGCTGACAGGGAGGGAGCTACAGGAATAAATAATGTGACCTCACTCTCCTCTCATCCTCAGGATTTCAGCTAAAGCCAATAGCTGAACCCATCTGGAAGCTAGAGGGCAAGGGAGCCAGGTTGTAGCAATCTGTATGATGAGATACCTAGGGCACAGAGCTGAGTAGACAGGGATGGGGAATTAATCCAGCACAAATTCTTAAGAAAGAGTAGAAAAGGTTTGGCAATGCCACTGTGAGAAAAGGGGGGGGAGCCAAGAGATGAAAAAGAATGCTGAGCTTTATTAGGACTGGTTGGTACTAGTCAGTACTTTAAAAATAAAGATACTCTTGTTGGGCCTGTTGGCTCACACCTGTAATCCCAGCACATTGGGGAGGCCAAGGCAAGAGGCTTGCTTGAACCCAGGAGTTTGAGACCAGCCTTGGCAACATACTGAGACCTATAGAAAATTTAAAAATTAAATTTTGGCCAGGCGCAGTGGCTCATGCCTGTAATCCCAGCACTTTGGGAGGCCAAGGCGGGCGGATCACGAGGTCAGGAGATCGAGACCATCCTGGCTAACATGTTGAAACCCCATCTCTACTAAAAATACAAAAAAAAAAAAAAATAGCCAGGCATGGTGGTGGGCACCTGTAGTCCCAGCTACTCGGGAGGCTGAGGCAGGAGAATCACATGAACCTGGGAGGTGGAGCTTGCACTGAGCGGAGATCACGCCACTGCACTCCAGCCTGGGCAACAGAGTGAGATTCTGTCTCAAAAAAAAAAAAAATTAAATTTTACAAAATTAAGTTTTTAAAAATTACAAAAAATTTTAAAAACAATGTTTTTCAATTTAAATTTGAGAAAGTTACAAAAAAATTAAAAATTAGCTGGGCATAGTAGTACATGCCTGTAGTCCCAGCTACATGGGAGACAGGTGGGAGGATCACTTGAGCCTGGGAGGTCGAGGCTTCTGTGGAGCTGCACTCCGGCATGTAACAGAGTGAGCCTATCTCAAAATAAATAAATAAATAAATAAAAATAAAGGGACTTATTTCTATTTTTTTTTTTTCCGTGATGGAGTCTTGCTCTGTCGCCCAGGTTGGAGTGCAATGGCATGATCTTGGGTCACTGCAAGCTCCACCTCCCGGGTTCAAGCAATTCTCCTGCCTGAAACTCTCAAGTAGCTGGGATTACAGGTGCCCACCACCACGCCCAGCTAATTTTTGTATTTTTAGTAGAGACGGGGTTTCACCATGTTGGCCAGGCTAGTCTCAAACTCCTGACCTGGTGATCCGCCTGCCTCGGCCTCCCAAAGTGCTGGGACTACAGGTGTGAGCCACCGTGCCTGCCCTAAAGGTATTTATTTCTATCTGATTACAAGAATGATATTTGGTTACTATAGAAAATTCCAGAAGTATTATAACCAAAGAAGAAAATGTATTTGCTTTTTAAAAGAAGCTTTATTTAAATTAATACAGGAACAAAAAACCAAATACTGCATGTTCTCACTTAGAAGTGGAAGCTAAACATTGAGCACACATATGGACTTAAATGTGGAACCAATAGGCACTGTGAACTACCAGAGGGTGGAGGAAGCAGGAGTGGGTTTAAAACTACCTATTGGAGGCCAGGGGCGGTGGCTCACCCTTGTAACCCCAGCACTTTGGGAGTCTGAGGTGGGTGGATTGCTTGAGCCTAGAAGTTCGAGACCAACCTGGCCAACATGGTGAAACCCCATCTCTACTAAAAATAAAAAAAATTAGCCAGGCGTGGTGGCACACGCCTGTAAACCCAGCTATTCGGGAGGCTGAGGCACAAGAATCACTTGAACCTGGGAAGCAGAGGTTGCAGTGAGCCGAGATTGCGCGACTGCCCTCCAGCCTGGGTAATAGAACAAGACTCCATCTCAAAAAGAAGAAAAAAAAAATTTTTTTTAACTACCTATTGGATACTATGCTCACTACCAGGGTGACTGGAGTCACACTCCAAACCTCAGCATCATGCAATGTTTCCATGTGACAAATCTGCACGTGGACCCCCTGTATCAAAATAAAAGTTGAAATAAAAAAACAGAAAATGGCATCTTTATTGAGATACAATTCACATATAATTCACCCATTTAAAGTGTATATCCAGTGGTTTTTAGTATGTCACTGAGTTGGATGACCATCACCACAATCCATTTTAGAGCATTTTCATCACCCAAGAAAGAAACTCCATAACTATTAGCAGTTATTTTCAATTTCTCTCCTTCCCAACCCTTGGTCCAGACAATCACTTATCTACTATTTATTGCTATATATATTTGACTATTCTGTCTCTGTTTATTCTGTTTATTTGCATATTCTAGACTTTTTTTTTTTTTTTTGAGACAGGGTCTTGCTCTGTTGACCAGGCTGGAATGCATTGGTGCAATCTCCACTCACTACAACCTCCACCTCCCAGGTTCAAGTGATCCTCCCACCTCAGCCTCCTGAGTAGCTGGGACTACAGGCATGCACCACCATGCCTGGCTAATTTTTGTATTTTTTGTAGAGATGGGGTTTTGCCATGTTGGCCAGGCTGGTCTCAAACTCCTGGACTCAAGCAATCAGCATGCCTTCCAAAGTGCTGGGATTACAGGTGTGAGCCACCACGCCTGGTCTCAACTTTCTAACTGTAATTATACAACATCTCCCCATCCCCTCCCTCCTCCTAACCACTCAAGCCTCTGGTAACCATTAGGTTTTTTAGATTCCACATATGAGTGAGATTATGCAGTATTTATTCTTCTGTGCCTGACTTATTTCACTTAACATGCTTTCCAGGCTCATCCATGCTGTCACAAATGACAGGACTTTGCTCTTCTGCATGACTAAATAATATTCCATTGTGTACATATACCACATTTTCTTTATCCATTCATCCATTGATGGACAACTAGGTTGATTCTATGTCTTGGCTATTGTGGATAATGCTGAAATAAACATGGGGATGCAGATGTCTCTTCTATATAATGATTTCCTTTCCTTTGAGTAGATTCCCAATAGCGAGGTTGCTGGATCATAGCATAGTTCTACTTGTACTTTTTCGAAGAACCTCCATACTGTATTCCATAGCGGTTTTCCTGGTTTACATTCTCACCAACAGTGCATAAGTGTTCTCTTTTCTGTATATTCTGGCCAACATTTTTTTAAATTCAGAGGTACATGATACATGTGCAGACATGTGCAGTTTTTTTACATGGGTATATTGCATGATGCTGAGGTTTGGATGCCTAATGATCCTGTCACCCAAGTAGTGAACATAATACCTTCTCCCCTTCCCTTCCTCCCCACTTTTGGAATCCCCAGTGTTTACTGTTCCCATCTTTGTGTCTGTGTGTACTCAGTGTTTAGCTCCCATTTATAAGTGAGAACATGCAGTATTTGGTTTTCTGTTCCTGCATTAATTCACTTAGGATAATGGCCTCCAGCTGCATCCATGCTGCTGCAAAGGACATGATTTCATTCTTTTGTATGGTTTTGACAACGCTTATGTTTTGTCTTTTTGATAATAGTCATGCTAACAAGTGTCAGGTGATATTCCATTGTGGTTTTGATTTGCATTTCCCTGATGATTATTGATGCTGAGCATTTTTCATATACCTATTGGCAACTTGTATGTCTTCTATGTCTTTTGCCCATTTTTAATAGGGTTACTTGCTTTTTTTTCACTATTGAATTGTTTGAGTTCCTTGTATATATATTTTGGATATTAATCCCTTATCAGAGATAGAGTTTGCAAATATTTTCATCCATTCTGTAAGTTGTCTCTTCACTCTGTTGTTTCATTTGCTGTACAGAAGCTTTTTGTTCCATGTAATTCTAACCATCTATTTTTGCTCTTGTTGCCTTTGCTTTTGTGGTAATATCCAAAACACTCTTGCACAGACCAAAGTCATGGAGTTTCCTCTAATGTTTTCTTCTAGTAGTTTCATTGTTTCCGATCTTACGTTTAAGTTATTAATACATTTTGAGTTGATTTTTGTATATGATAGGAGATAAGGGTCTAATTTCATTTTTCTGCGTGCGGATATCCAGTTTTCCCAACACAATTTTTTAAAGAGACTCTCCTTTCCATTGTGTGCTCTTGGTGCCTTTGTTGAAAATCAGTTGGCCATAAATGCATGGATTTACTTCTGGGGTCTCTATTTTGTTTCATTGTTCTATACGTCTGTTTTTATGCTGTTTTGGTTACTATAATTTTGCAGCTTATTTTGAAATCATGAAGTCTGATGCCTTCAGCTTTACTCTTTTTGCTCAAGATTGCTTTGGCTATTTGGTGCCTTTTGTGGTTCTATACAATTTTAGGATTGTATTTTCCATTTCTGTGAAGAATGTCATTGGCATTTTGATAGGGATTGCATTGAATCTATAGTTCATTTTGGGTAATATGGACATTTTAACAATCTTAATTTTTGCAATCTATGAACACAGGGTATTGTTCCATTTATTTGTGTCTTCTTCAATTTCTTTCATCAGTGCTGTATAGTTTTTAGTGTAAGGATCTTTCACCTTCTTGGTTAAATTTATTCCTAAGTATTTCAATTTTTGTAGCTATTGTGTATGGGATTGTTTTCTTAACTTGTTTTTCAGACAGTTTGCTATTGGTATATAGAAATGCTACCAACTTTTCTATGATGATTTTCTATACTGTAATTTTACTGAATTTGTTTATTAGATCTAACAGTTTTTTTTTTTGGTGGAGTCTTTAGGGTTTTTTCAGTATAAAATCATTTCATCTTCAAAGAGGAATAATTTAACTTCTCCAACAAAGAAATTAAAATCACCAGTAACACCAATCTTCAGTGATAATCACTTCTAATATTTTTTAAAATATACTTCCAGCCTTTTTTATAAGCACAAATAATTTTTTGAAACAAAATGGATTATGTTGCACATATTTGAATTATTTAAGATCCTTTGAATACAAGCAACTTCAATCAGATTGACTTTTAGGTATTAAATAATTAATTCAATACTTATTGAGTACCTACAATATACAAATAATTTCATAGCATGAAAAAAAAAAAAAAAAAAAAAACAGACAAACTGGCCAGGCTCAGTGGATCATGCTTGTAATCCCAGCACTTTGGGAGGCTGACGTGGGAGATCACTTGAGCTCAGGAGTTTGAGACCAGCCTGGGTAACATGGTGAAACCCTGTCTCTATTAAAAATTCAGAAAGAAAAAAAAATGCTTCTGTTTTCAAGATATCGGGATATCAGGACACTCCCAAGTCTGGGTCTGTTTAGTAAACATTATCAATCTGTTCCCTTAACTGTAAACATCGAGAGGCTAGGAATACCTAACTTGCTGGGTACGCAGCCCAGCAAGTCCCAGCCTCATTTTCATAGTCCTTACTCCAGATGGAGTCGCTCTGGTTCGAACACTTGACAGTGGTGTGCACCTGTAGTCCCATCTACTCAAGAGGTTGAGGTGGGAGGACAGGCTGAGCCTAGGAGGTTGAGGCTGCAGTGAGCTGTGAACCACTTCACTCCAGCCTGGGTGACAGAGCAAGATCTTGCCTCAAAAAAAAAAAAAGAAAAGAAAAGAAAAAAGAAAAAAAAAAGAAAGGCAAAAAAGGATCTCACATTTCTCACATTTGGAAATTTTTGTTTGATAGCCTGGAATTTAACTTTACAACACTATGGTAAAATGCAACCACATAAATGAACACAACCCTACAGTGTAGCATAGGTTTATTATGGTTTAAATAGACCCTCTGTATGTGCTCAAGTTTGCAACTAAAATTAATAAGGTCGTGTTACAGCTTTAAAATCCATGCAGGAACGTTTTCAGGAAGCAAAGGGCTATGGTTTTGTCTAATGAGGCAGGCCTACAGCAGGGCTGCATTCACTTGGCACGATATGCTTTCTGTGTCCCGAGGATTCTCTTGGGACATATTGACTTACCTGGAGCAGGTAAACAAACTCACTGGAGAATGCAGCCTACACCCCAGACATGCTTTTGCCTTTACACACAACCGCAGGACTGAGAAGCTGGGCTTGGCATAGGGCCAGGCAGACCGTTGACAGAAGGTTAAGAAGGAGAACTCTGCAAATGGGCCACAGAGCCTCAGGACTGGGTCTACTCAGTAGCTTCCTAACATTCTGGCAGAGAGTGACATTCTTTATAAAGCAAGAAAGAAATTTTCCCTCATTTGGAGCTAGAAAGTTTTATGCCTAAAATAAATATGATTCATGTCCCAGGAAAGCTTGGTTCTGAAGAACTCTGTGTCCTTGGCTGACTTACACCTCCCTCACGCCTTAAAATCTGATTTCCGATTCCCAACCTGAGGTGCAAACTCTACCCTTTATTTTCAAGGTCCAGGAAGACCTGGACCCTCAGAAGGTCACTCAAGAGGAACCAGTCTTTGGGACAGAATTATGCAGCTTATGTCCCAAGAGTTTGTTTGAGCTCCAGTTATCAGAAAAGTGTGATAATTCTATGGTTTTCCCCCTTTTACTCTACCACTGGAAGTCCCCTAAATTTACTTAGCAGTATTTCCCTGAAGCTATAAAGCCAAGCTATTTTTTTCCCCTTAACTCAGGAATGTTTTAATATGTAAATATGAATTCCACAGAGATTTTCCTTGACTACTATAGTTTAAGCTGTCAAATTAGTTCAGTGATTTAATTCAGTAAACTCCATTATTTCTTTTTCTATTGCAAATTAATATGCAGGTCATCTCTTCAGATACGTGTGTTTTAGGCCAGGCACGGTGGCTCCCATCTATAATCCCAGCACTTTGAGAGGCCAAGGTAGGTGGACCACCTGAGGTCAGGAGTTCAAGACCAGCCTGGCCAACATGGTGAAGCCCCGTTTCTACTAAAAAATACAAAAATTAGCCGGGGGTGGTGGCAGGCACCTGTAATCCCAGCTACTTGGGAGGCTGAAGCAGGAGAATCTCTTGAACCTGGGAGGCAGAGATTGCAGTGAGCTGAGATCATGCCACTGCACTACAGCCTGGGCGACAGAGAAAGACTGTCGCAAAAAAGAAAGAAAAAAAAAGAGATATGTGTGTTTTAAACTTTATGCATAGTAGCAATCAATTATGTGATAAAACCATTAAATTGCTCAAAGAAAAAAGCATTCTTAACTGATAAGATTAACAAAGTTTCTTTAAACAAGGCCAGTTTTTTAAAAATAGATCTGTCAAAATCTGTTTGAATAAAAAAATTTAAAAACACTAAAAATAAACAACAGGATATTCAATTCACAGCAACCAATTAGAAGGGGCCCAGTTTACCTGAGCCAGCATAAGGAAGTCCCCTTTGTTTTAACCCTGTAAGGAAAGTAGCTCTGTAACAACCAATTCTCTTTTTGTTCCTTGTTTCTGCTTTCTTTTCTTTTTTTGAGACGGAGTCTCGCTCTTGTTGCCCAGGCTGGAGTGCAATGGCACAATCTCAGCTCACTGCAGCCTCTGCCTCCCGCGTTCAAGCGATTCTCCTGCCTCAGTCTCCCAAGTAGCTGGGATTACAGGTATGTACCACCACACCTGGCTAATTCTGTATTTTTAATAGAGACTGGGTTTCTCCATGTTGGTCAGGCTAGTCTTGAACTCCTGACCTCAGGAGACCCTCCCGCCTAGGCCTCCCAAAGTGCTGGGATTACAGGCATAAGCCACCGCGCCCTGCCTGTTTCTGCTTTCTTTAGCCTTCTTCTACCTATAAAGCCTACTTCCTGTGCTCGGCTAATCAGAGCACCTTTCTAATTTTAGAAAGGATGGGGCTCCATTCACTAATCACTAAATAAAAGCTAATTTGATTAAAATGAATTTGTCAAAAAAATTTTGACTATATATATATATATATGCATGATACAAGTATCATAAGCACTTTGTAAAACAGATACACTATATGTCATAGAATATAGTAAATGCGGTGCCACGTGGTGGCTCACACCTATAATCCCCCCACTTTGGGAGACCGAGGTGGGTGGATCACCCGAGGTCAGGAGTTTGAGACCAGCCTGGCCAACACGACGAAACCCTGTCTCTACTAAAAATACAAAAATTAGCTGGGCATAGTGGTGGGCACCTGTAATCCCATCTACTCAGGAAGCTGAGGCAGGAGAATTGCTTGAATCCGGGAGGCGGAGGTTGCAGTAAGCCAAGATTGCGCCATTGCACTCCAGCCTGGGCAACAAGACTGAAACTCTGTCTCAAAAAAAAAAAATATATATATATGTGTATATATATATATGTGTATATATATATATGTGTATATATATGTGTATATATATGTGTATATATATGTGTATATATATGTGTATATATATATGTGTATATATATGTGTATATATATATGTGTATATATATGTGTATATATATGTGTATATATATACACGTATATATATATGTGTATATATATATGTATATATATATAGCGGGGGGCGGGGGGGAGAGAGAGAGAGAAATTGCAGTATTTGGAGTAATTTTCTCACCAGTAATCTCATTATCCTTTTTACTTAAGTTGCATTTAGTATTCATCTGTTTATTTCTTAAGGAAAAATGACATCTACAGAGCATTTTTTTCTTCCAAGTAATGAAAATATCCTGTGAAATATTAGGACATTCATAACTATCTTTTGAGGTTTCTGATTTTCTGTTTAGTGGCTTATTCTAGTTATAAAATGGCTAAGTAAAAATATAACTTTATGACAAATTCCACTATTTACATAAACACTTATAAACTCTGTATACACAATTTATATTTCTTCTTTCATACAGTGATAATTGTATATACATATACACCAAGCAAATATACCCTCGAAAAAGAGAAGAGATAGTGTTAAAGTCTTATTCGCTGCAGTGATTACTTAGTTTATCTCAAAATGTGGTATTCAGCCTTCCTGGGGTTGTGTGCTAAAATGCAGATTCCAGGACTTCATAAATTCTGTTTCAGTAGGTCTGGGGTGGACCCAGAAATCTGTATTTTAATAACATTGCCATGTTATTTTTATGCCCAATGAAATTAAAAAGCCATGTATTTAAAAGATATTTGTTGTGTTTTTCTCATGAATCAATTTCATACCTAATTTTGTCTCCATAATTTAAAATTATTTTTTCTTTAAAAAATCTCCCAAGCTGTATAAGCTTTAAGCACCACAAAAACCTCAATCTACTCCTGCTGCAGGTGAGTTTGTAATTCATATTTTTATATTTCTAAATGATATCCACAGATCATGTAATTTAAAGAAACATGGTGGAAACCTTGGAAAATTTCAAAAGGAGATGTGAAGAGGCTACACCTAAAATAATGAGGTCTAAATGCAGCATATCTCCAGAAACTGATACCAGTGCAGCAGGGTCTACAGCCACCAATTCTCAAGCATGAGTGCATGGATGAGGTGACAAGTTATATGGTCATGGGAACAGCTGACCTGTAGTGCCCTTTGGAGAACCACTCCTAGTACAAATTAAGGTATTTGATTAGATGGTATTTTGTAACTTACTAGAAGTGTAACTCTCATACTATTGCAGGACTGACTTCACTCATCCCAAATTTGGTCTGAGGTTAAAAATACGAAAAAGAGATTGGGTATGATGGCTCACACCTGTGATCCCAGCACTTTGGGAGGCTGAGGCAGGTGGATCACTTGAGTCAGGAGTTTAAGACCAGCCCGGGCAACATGACGAAACTGGCTCTACTAAAAATACAAAAATTAGCCAGGCATGGTGGTGCACACCTGTAGTCCCAGCTACTTGGGAGAATTGCTTGAACCTGGGAGGTGAAGGTTGAAGTAAGCCAAGATCATGCCACTGCACTCCAGCCTGGGCCACAGAGCAAGACTGTGTCAAAAAGAAAAAAAAAAAGAGAGAGGGCCAGGCACGGTGGCTCACACCTGTAATCTCAGCACTTTGGGAGGCCGAGGAGGGTGAATTGCTTGAGTCCAGGAGTTCAAGACCAGCCTGGGCAACATGGTGAAACCCTGTCTACTAAAACCAAAAAAAGTAGCCAGGTGTGGT
The DNA here is from genome assembly GCF_029289425.2 of Pan paniscus. Taxonomy (NCBI): domain Eukaryota; kingdom Metazoa; phylum Chordata; class Mammalia; order Primates; family Hominidae; genus Pan; species Pan paniscus. The sequence continues at coordinate 52,968,708 of NC_073252.2, forward strand.
GGCATGCACCTGTAGTCCCAGCTATTCAGGAGTCTGAGGCAGGAGAATCGCTTGAAACCAGGAGGTGGAGATTGCAGTGAGCTGAGATCGCACGACTGCACGTCAGCCTGGGCCACAGAGCAAGACTGTCTCAAAAAAAAAAAAAAAAAGAAAGAAAGAAAAAATATTACATATGTACTAGATACATCAACCATCTTCTTCCCACCCACAACTCATTCTAAGAGAATCTGTCCTCTACCCGCAGTCACAGTGGTCATACTTGTCTCAGGTGACCCAAGATCCTGGTCACAACTGATTGGACCAGGGGTAGACACCTGATTCAGGGTGAGCCAATTCAATGTCCTCCTTTGAGAAACTGTACCAAAATAAAAAGATGGAGGCTGTTCCTATTGTGCAGAGAAGTTCTGATGTGTGGGTACATTGGGACAAACATGACACCACGGCAAATCAAAGCCTTGGGTCAGAGTTATGGGAGAGCAAACCTTGAGAACCTTGCAAAGATCAGAAAGAATGAGATACATGACAGTTTTCACAAAAAGCATTAAAAAAAAGAATGAGGTAGAGAAGGAACAAATGGACATATCTAGGGAAGCAGAGATGAGAGATCATCTGATCCCAAAAAGGGTAGCTCTTGGATAACTACTTCCTATGCAATAGGATTCTATATTCTGAAATTAGATTATCAGATATGCCCCTGAATTGCTTCAATAAATACCCTTCCTGCCTACACCCATAGAGCTGTGTTGAGGAAGTTTTGGTTCTTATCAACAGAGATCTCCATTAAGACAATGGTGTACTTATCAGCCACAGGTTTCAGAGTAGTTAAGGAAGGAAGCACACATCCTGTGGAATATGCTCAAGACTACAAGGCTTCCTGTGGAATGCAAGCAGCATGCTGAAGCTCAGACTGGCGGCATTAAAGGAACAAGCTGCTGAGATGGTGGATAAGGCATGCAGCTAGGGTGATGAGGTTCCTAAACAAGAAGACTCCCTGTGTACAAAGAGTAAAGTGAAGGGCACTCAAAAGTATTGAGATTTTAGCTGCCTAAGAAAGGGATACATTCAGCTTCCTAGTCTTACTAGGATTAGTTATATCTTTAATGTATTATAGCATAAATGTACATTCAAGGTAAAGTGATCAAAAAGTCAAAATCTGGCTATTTGTGACAGTCAATGCACAGGTTACATTTTTGGCAGGGACAAATGGCATAGGGATCACAGCATAAAGAGAGATCAGATCAAAAATCTTATTTTTCTTACTACCTCCATCCCCCTGCTCTGAATACTAGTGGGAACTTCCAGAGAACTAGGATGCAAGAACTGAATAGCCAAAGCACCAACTGCTAGTTACTGCCTTTTAAAAATTATTATTATCATTTTTGAGACAGGGTCTCACTCTGTCACTCAAGCTGGAGTGCAGTGGGCGCAATCTCAGCTCACTGCAGCCTCAACCTCCTGGGCTCTAGCAATCCTCCCACCTCAGCCTCCCCAGTAGCTTGCCTGGACTACAGACACGTGCCACCACACTCGGCTAATTTTTGTATTTTCTGCGGAGATGGGGTTTCGCCATGTTGTGCAGGCTGGTCTCTAAATCCTGGGCTCAAGTGATCCGCCTGCCTTGGCCTCCGAAAGTGCTAATATTACTGGCATGAGCTACCATGCCCAGCCTCTAAAAAATTATTTTTAAGGGACCTAGATGACTTTACAGCATGTGGGCCTGGTGCAATGGCTCACACCTGTAGTCCCAGCACTTTGGGAGGCTGAGGTGGGCAGACCACTGAAGGCCAGAAGTTCAAGACCAGCCTGGTCAATATGGTGAAACCTTGTCCCTACCAAAAAAACGAAAATTAGCCAGGCGTGGTGGCACACGCCTGTAATCCTAGCCACTCAGGAAGCTGAGGCAGGAGATTCGCTTGAACCCGGGAGACGGAGGTTGCAGTGAGCCGAGATCATGCCATTGCATTCCAGCCTGGGTGATAGAGTGAGACTCTGTCTCCAAAGAAAAAACAAAAAATTACAGTATGTGGTAGACAGAGTTTGCTAATTGTCCTCTCAATACCTTTATCTCTTTCTATACTAAGGTTGGAGCCAAATATAGCTAAAGATTGCATAAAAAAATGGAATGTGGCTGGGTGCAGTGGTTCACGCCTGTAGTTCTAGCACTTTGGGAGGCTGAAGTGGGTGGATTGCTTGACCCCAGGAATTTGAGACCAGCCTGGGCAACATGGTGAAACCCCATCTCTACAAAAATACAAAAAATTAGCTGGGTGTGGTGGTGCATGCCTGTAGTCCCAGCAACTCAGGAGGCTGAGGTGGGAGGATCACTTAAGCCTGGACGGTGGAGGTTGCAGTGAGCCAAGATCAAGCACTGCACTCCAGCCTGGGTAACAGAGTAAGACCCTGTCCCCCCATCCCGCCCCAACAAAAGAAAGAAAAAAAAAATGGAATGTAAGCAGAAGTAATATATGCAATTTCTGGGCCAGGTGCTTCATTCGCTCTTTTCCCTTTAAGTGGGTTGGAATGAGGATGTGGTGGTTGAGCCATTTTCAGACACAAAAATGAAGCCAACTTCCTAAGCATGGGAAAGCAACAAGGCGGAAGGAGCTAAATTCTCTATGTTATAGAGCCATTTGGGAATCTTTGTATTTTTGAGTTTCTTGTTCCAACAACATAGCCAGTACCCTAATTAACACCTCATGCCTCCAGGCCAGTATAATGCAGACCTTTTAGATGATTCTCTCCACACACATTGGAACCTGACATAAGTAAGAGAAGAGCACAGAAGATGTTTAGAGAGATAATATGTATATCACTGCACAGTAAACCTAGATCAAGGGCAATAAACAGAGTCCTGGGAGGTGAGATAGATCCACTAGATCTGAATAGGATCTTAGAATAAAGACAAGAGCTAACAATGCTTAGGAAAAGTCACAGGACATGGTGGCTCACAGCTGCAATCCCAGCACTTTGGGAGGCCAAGGCTAGAGGATTGCTTGAGGCCAGGAGTTTGAAATCAGCCTAGATAACATAGTGAGATCCATCTCTACAAATATTAAAAAAAAAAAAAATTAGCCAGGCATGGTGGTACACACCTGTAGTCCCAGCTACTTGGGAGGCTGTGGCAGGAGGATCACTTGAGCCCGGGAGGTCTAGGCTTCCGTGAGCTAAGATCACAGCACTGCCTTCCACCCTGGGCAACAGAATGAGACCTTGTCTCAAAAACAAAACAAAATAAAAACCAAAGTGGGAACCTGCCATAAGGTGAGGTACAATTATAAGCAGGGTAAATGTAAGGGGAAATTGATAAATGCAGAAAATAATTGACAAGACAGAGTATCTTGGTGATGATAGTGTTTTGAATTTTCCCTTGAGGAAGAAATCACTTGGGGATCTCCAAAAACATTAAACATAATAAAACCAAAAGGCTAAGATCCTTGTTTGTCTTAGTCAGTTTGGGCTGCTGTTAACAAAATTACAACATAATGGGTAGCTTATGCAACATTTATTTCTTACAGTTCTGAAGACTGAGAAGTTCAAGATCAAAGCACCAGCAGATATCTGGTGAGGGTCTTTTCTTGGCTTGTAGACAGGTGCCTTTTGCCGTATGTTCACATGGCTGAGAGATCATCTCTCTCACATCTTTTCTTGTAAGAGCACTAACCCCATTCACAAGGACTCTATCCTCTTGACCTAAGTACCTCCTAAAATTCCCACCTCCAAATACCATCACACTGGGGATTAGGCTTCAACATATGAATTTTGGGGACACACACATCCAGTCAATAGCAGAGCTATCAGAAAAACAGTAGGAGGCATTTGACTCTACTATGTCAGAATAATTTCACATCAAAATACTGGAAAATGGTAAACTTGGCTATGAGGTTTGGGCATTTACTTCCTTTGCATCTGGTGTAGTTAAATCCTGAAGAGTATTAAGGCACAAACCTAACCCAACATTGGAATAGATAAAAAATGTCCTCTGAATTAAGTCCTATATGACTTCATGGGTAATTTCAATCCAGACATATGCAGAAATTTTCAATTTTTTTTTTTTTGAGATGGAGTCTCACTCTGTCTCCCAGGCTGGAGTGCAAGTAGCACAATCTCAACTCACTGCAACTTCTGCCTCCTGGGTTCAAGGGATTCTTCTGCCTCAGCCTCCCGAGTAGCTGGGACTACAGGCGCACACGCCCAGCTAATTTTTGTATTTTTGGTAGAGACGGGGTTTCACCATGTTGGCCAGGCTGGTCTTGAACTCCTGATCTCAGGTGATTCACCCACCTTAGCCTCCCAAAGTGCTGGGATTACAGTCATGAGCCACCCTGCCTGGCAAGAAATTTTTCATTCTGTTACACAAAATATTTTTATAGCTGTCCCCAATTTTACCTTAAAATTGTGACCACTGCACAATAGGAATACTGTGTTTGTAACATTATCTCCTGGTTTTGTGGTCAGCTTGCTACTTTAATTCAGTCCAAGGCCCTATATTGAGTTGGTGCTCAATAAATATTTGGATACTTGTTTATTGAATAAGATAGGGTCACACAACTCCAGCTTTTACTAGTAAATGGGGCTTGCAAAATCAACTGATACTAGCATCAGTCTGAACCACACACTGTATTATGTTGTGTTTAATTGCAGAAAAATTTATTGCAGTCTAGATCTTAAAAAAGGTACTTAAAATTCACTTTGAAAAATATCTAATGTCTGGAAGAAAAAGAAATGGGGACTCTACTCAAAAGGCCTAATGTCATCAACTTATTGGCAAATACAACACGGAATGATGTTGCACTGGTGAGGATGCTTCATCCTGGGATATAATTCCTCCCTGCTGCTTCTCTGTGGGGCCTACCCAGAAAAGAAGCTTGAGAAAAAGGCAATTGAATGTTTGTAAGAAGCAGATCATTAAAACCCAGTTAATGCTGAAGAAACAAGTTGGTGGATCTAACTAAATAAAAAACTGTTTCTGACAGGAAAAAGGAAACTTAGACAACCAAGTAATAAAGACTAATTTCAAATATTGTCTTCAGGCACAATGCTTTTCCCTTATCTCTTTCCTAACTAACCGTATTAAATGAAGACTCTTCATTATTTATTTAATAGAATTTTATATTTATACTTCTTTGTTGACAGAAAATAAATTTCTCTCTTAAAAAGTAAAAGTTACATGTAACAAAGGGCCTTTGCTGCAGTCTAGAAAGTAGAGCAAATTGGAGTAGGACGAGAGAGAGGAAAGGGAAAGAAAGTGAGAAAGAGGAGAATGCCTTGGAACCCACAGTAGTGAGTAGTGTGTTTGTAACATTATCTCCTGGTTTCTTGATCAGCTTGGTTTCTCTGGGATGACCTGAAGTGGGCAGGGAACTCACCCTGAATAGTTTTGAGTTAAAGTGTCCAGCTCCTTTCAGGGGTTGTTGAAGTCATGTCACATCAAATGTTACCTGACCCAGTACCACGGAAGTTGACGGGAGCATAAGAGCTAAGAACTGCAAGAAAATGTGTCCACATAAAATTTAACACTGAGCTCTCCATAAAAATGTAAAGCAAGGTGACCCTCTTTAGAAACCCATTAAAGGATTGTAACACCAGCAGAGACAGGATCCCACTTCACTCCACTCCCCCATTACCTAGAACAACAGAGACACTGACCTGAAAGGACTCAATCGAGCATCAGCAATGGGGGAGTGTGATGATTGGTAAGTATATACTATGAGGCAGCGACCCCCTAGTGGCATGCCAAGGTCAGCACATATCTGAAGAGTGTCAGCAAGACAGCTGTGCCAAAGTGACCAGGCATGGAACAAAGAGATAGAGTTCTCTTAATGGCTGTCAAAAAGATCAAGTTGACTCTTTTGGGACCTGCCAAGAGAAAGAGGAATCTTGAGTGCTGGGAAGATTGGAGAACTGGGGTGCCAGTATTTACACAGGTGGGGGCTCAGAGCCAGAAACTCCTATTGTCCTACTACTACTCTGAAGCTGCTGTGGAATATGAGGATATACTGTGTATTGATTACTGTAAACTTTACTGAATTGTTTAATGTAAATTGGTTGACTCAATACAAAAAAAGCCCCTCTACTCAAAAAAATCTTTTGAAAAGATTTCCTAATGTTAGCCTTTAACTCCTAACATTAGGGATAATTTTAACATTATGATAAAGTATCCTGGCCTTATCGGTTTAGAAAATTACATTTTATCTTGGCTCTTTTGTTGAAAATGTATATCAAACTTATAAAATTCAGTATATACTATTTGACATTCTCATTATTATAAATGCAATTTTAATTCGGTGACTAACGAGAACTTGGTGAATAACTACCTGGGTTTTTGAACAATTTTAAGAGACAAAATAGTAATATATTTAAAGGCAAAGGCAAATAACAATATACTATACATAAATATAAAAGCAATACTATTACTAACATAGTCTTTCTTTTTTCATATGGACAAGATTCAGTTCTTATAACCTTAACTGTAACTTTCTACAGTAAGGAATATGATGTGTGTATTATAATGCATGTGGGAGTAGCTGTCAAATGAAATCTGGTCTATGTTCTACTCAGCAATTCTCTGGGTGAAAAAAAACTGACTTGGCATTCATATCAGCCTTTTAATATTTATTGCCTATTTATATATATATTGTAAATTCTTTTTTTTGGCGGGGGTGGGGTATGGAGTCTCGCTCTATCACCCAGGCTAGATTGCAGTGGCACAATCTCAGCTCACTACAATCTCCACCTCCTGTCTCAGCCTCCCAAGTAGCTGGGATTACAGGTGCACACCACCACACCCAACTATTTTTTGTATCTTTAGTAGAGACAAAGTTTTGCCAAGTTGGCCTCAAACTCCTGACCTCAAGTGATCCACCCACCTTGGCCTCCCAAAGTGTTGTGATTATAGGCATGAGCCACCACACCTTGCCTGTATATTGTAAATTCCTGATAGTGGTCAAGAGGCCAAGTTTCAGAGAACCTATAAAAATTGACCGGGAGCCCTCTCTAAGAGGCATGATGGAGAATATTTGATATTTGGGGAGGAGGGAAAGATCTCATAGAATATTGAAGTTTCTGCCCCATAAAGATTGGTTCCTCTCACCATATTTCTCCACCGTTATGTTTTTGTCTTTACCTTACCTTATCCTCAAGTGTTCAGAAGACACTTCAGATTCTGGAATAGAACAGGCTGAGGGTGGCGGCTCATGCCTATAATCATCTCAGCACTTTGGGAGGCTGAGGCGGGCAGATCACTTGAGGCTAGGAGTTTGAGACCAGCCTGCGCAACATGGGCAAAACCCCATCTCTACTAAAAATACAAAAAAAAAAGCTCACATCTGTAGTCCCAGCTGCTCGGGAGGCTAAGGCATGAGAATCACTTGAACCCAGGAGGCAGAGGTTGCAGTGAGTGGAGATCACACCATTGCACTCCAGCCTGGGGAACTGAGCAAAACTCTGTCTTAAAAACAAAAACAAAAAGATTCTGGAATAGAAATTATCTCATACTTTAGAGTAGTGGATTTGGGAATATGATTAATTTTTTTCTTCAAAATGCAAGTGGTCATTAGTATAAGCAAGATTTAAGTCAAAATTAGCTGATCATTTTCTACATGGGTTAATCCAAAGAGTTATTTAGTGTGGTTAGATGTTTGAGTCTTACTTCCTGCTGTCATACAGTTCAAATGAGTAACCTATTAATAATAGCTTCCGGAACACAATTAAAAGGAGAAGAAAATTCCTTTGGAATGTGTTACTTAGAGAATTCACAGAATGCCCACACCTGGCAATCTTTCAAGGTAAAATAGGAGAAACTATTTTTCCAAGATGGTTTAATTTTATTAAAAACAAAAAGATGAATAAACTTTCAAAATCTTCTCTTGGAAAGCTCCCCAAGTGACTGAAAAGACCCCCTCTTGGCCAAGAGGACCACAGAGAAACCTTAAAACTACATTCCCAGGGCCATGATGCAATGGGAGATCCCACTCCTTATACCCTCTCCCTTGCTAACCACCATCAGGCTTCCTTCCCTACAGGCAAAACAGAAACCAGCCCTTTCAAAACAATGGCTACACTGCTGATTTTAACTAACCATCTGATGCTCACCCTCCCTTTTGCGGTTTCCACAAAACAACTGACCAGAATATGGATATGACCATAAAACTAGCTCCCAATCCTTTCACTCTGTTTTACACTCTATTATGAGGTCTCAGCCCCCATTTACTCTGCAAGTCCGGTTCTGCTTTTTCTTCTAGCTTATCAGAACTTTTGCTCTACTGGTTTTCTAGATTCTGCTTCCTGTTCTCTAATAGGGTGTATGCATAGATTTATAATCCAGATCACTTTTGGGTGGCCTCATAACATTCTCCAGCCCACTCCCAATTACATGTTTTCTCCTGCTGTTTCAAGTGGTCCAAAACAACAGTCTGGGACCAATGTGACTTTAAATTCTGAGGCAAGAAAAATATTAAGGTTTCCTGTTCTATGTTAGCTACAGAGAGAAATCTCTCCAGCATCAAGGTTGAAATAGCTTTTCTTTTATGCACTGCCTGCAAAGAAATGAAGCTTGAACAATATTTATACCTTTTGAATCTCCTAGTCCAGATGGTCTACAAACTGGGTCCTTTAGTTCTCACCTACATTTCTGTCATCTTTACTAAATTCACATTGCACTTTGGTAGAAGGGATATCTAAAAGTAAGCCTTGAAATAAGGCCTCAAAGAGAAAGAAAAAGTTAAAGTTAAGAAAGACTAAATAGGAGAGAATATACAATAAATAAAAAAAGTATACATATATATGCATATATATTTTTGAGATGGAGTCTTGCTCTGTCGCTCAGGCTGGAGTGCAGTGGCACGATCTCGGCTCACTATGTCCTCCACCTCTGGGGTTCAAGCGATTCTCCTACCTCAGCCTCCCAAGTAGCTGGGACCTCAGGCGCCCACCATCACGCCCAGCTAATTTTGAATTTTTAGTAGAGATGGGGTTTCGCCATGTTGGCCAGCTGACCTCAGGTGATCCACCTGCCTTGGCCTCCCAAAGTGCTGGGATTACAGGCATGAGCCACCACACCCGGCCAAAGAAAAATATTTTTGAAATCTAAGTCATTATATTGAAATACATGAAATGGCTGGGTGAGGTGGCTCATATCTGTAATCCCAATATTTTGGGGGGCCAAAGCAGGAGGATCATTTCAGGCCAAGAGTTCAAGACCAGCCTGGGCAGCATGGTGAGACCCCATCTCTACAAAAATTAGCATGTTCCTGTAGTCCCAGCTACTTGGGAAGCTGAGGTGGAAGGATCACTTGAGACCAGGAGGTCAAGATTGCAGTGAGCCAAGATTTTGCCACTGCACTCCAGCCTGGGCGACAGAGAGCAACCCTGTCTCTCCACCCCCAAAAAAGAAAAAAGAGATATGTAAAATGTATAAAAAATGATTAATTACTAAAAATATGTGGACCAAAAGGAAAAGTATTGAAAGGAAAAAACATCCAATTTGTCATGTGTCAAAATAAGATTGAAAATCAAGCATGATAGGCAAATATTCCAACACACGTTCCCTAAAGAAATTAAACTATTCTATAGGACACCCACCCCACCTCATTCCTGCTGCCAGTATCAGATGATGAAGGTCAAATCTCTTAGAGAGCCACTGGTTAATTTTCACAAATCCAACAAAATGGCATTCAAGGACCTTTGCAGTCTGAACTGTAAATCGTCATTGTTGTATAAGGTAGTAAGACAGTTAATTTCATGTGTGAACTTGTCTGAGCCACAGTGCTCAGATACTTGGTAAAACATCATTCTGGAGTTTCTGAGTAGATGTTTTTAATTTTATTATTTTTTTTAATGGATGAGATTAACGTTTAAATCAGTGTAATTTGAGTAAAGCGTGTTACCTTTTATAAGAGTAGGTGTCATCCAATCAGCTGAAGATCTTAATAGAACACTGATCTCCCCTGAGCAAGAAGGAATTCAGCTAGCAGACTGATTATGGCCTCGAAACTGCCACTCTTCCCTGGGTCTCCAGCCTAGACTGCAGATCTTGGATTTACCAAGCCTCCACAATTGCATGAGCCAATTCCTTAAAATAAATCTCTCTCTCTCTCTGTCTCTCTCTCTCTCTCTCTCTCTCCACACACAGGCACACCCACCCTCCCTGTTGGCTATGTTTCTCAGGAGAACCCCAACATAGAGATAAAATCAAAGATTCTATAATCAGAAATATGGTTTCAGGCCCTGGATCTGCCATCTACTAATTGTATATATTGGGAAAATTACTTTATTTTGGGAGGCCAAGGTGGGTGCATCACCTGAGGTCAGGAGTTCAAGACCAGCCTGGCCAACATGGTGAAACCCCATCTCTACTAAAAATACAAAATTAGCTGGGCATGGTGGTGCATGCCTGTAATCCCAGCTACTTGGGAGGCTGAGGCAGAATAGCTCGAACCCGGGAGGCAGAGGTTGCAGCGAGCCAAGATCGTGCCATTGCACTCCAGCCTGGGCAACAAAAGCGAGACTCCATCACAAAAAACAAACAAACAAGCAAAGAAATAACATGGGAATAAGTGAGGCTGAGTGTGGTGGTGTACACCTATAGTCCCAGCACTTTGGGAGGCTGAGGTGGGAGGACTGCTTGAGACCAGGAGTTTGAGACCAGCCAGGGCAACATAGTGAGACTGTCTCTACAAAAGACATTAGCTGGGCTCCTGCTTGAGCCCAGGAGTTGAGGCTGCAGTGAGCCATAATCACACCACTGCACTCAAGCGCAGGCAACAGAGCAAGACCTTGTCTCCAAATAGTAATGATAATAATGGTAATAAAATAAAATGGGAAGAAGTAATCACCTTAATTCTCTAGCCATGCTAGAGTGCATTCTATGTAATTCTCTTATTATCTCTATTCCTTTGTTTCCGCTACACCCTTTGCCTATCGTATCTGTTCTTGTCTACTTAGATAACCCTTACTTTTCCTTCCATACCTGTGGCAGTTTTAAAAATAGGTCCATGAATTACTTGATACTCTTCAAGTTTAATTCCTCTCCCATTCAGTATAGCCTGGACTTAGTGAGTTGCTTCTACTGAACAGAATATGGCAGCAGTTGCAGCTTCTATCTTGTCTCTCTCTGCCCTCCCACACCATCACTTGTTATATGTGAAGCCAGCTGCCTGATCTTGGACAGCCCTATGGAGAGACCTAGTGGCAAGGAACTGAAGCCTCTGCCAACAGCCACTGAACTGGGTGGCAGATTCTCCAACCCCTCCATGACTTCAGCCCCAGTCAACAAGCTCATTGAAATGTTACAGTAAATAGCTAGTCAGACATGAGCAGAGCAGGAGAGAGGCTCCCACAACAGGAATGTCAGGCAACCATCAGGTGATGGTCAGGCCGTTATTAAACTGTCTCTCTAAAATAATAATTGGTTGCAGCCAGTGCCAGGGAAAGAAAGTCTCCCAATAAACACAAACACCAGAAACTTAGCAGCTTCCCAATAAGATCTCAGGAATTGGGCAAGTGGGCTCAAGCATGCACATTAAGAGGCAAAATGGCAGTTTAACTGATACATGACCTTCTATAAACATTTGACTGGTAAGGAAGAACACCTCAAGCAAGCATGCATACAATGCCAGTGAACACACTGAGCATGCTCCCCTCCCTAGCTCTGGCAGGCCACTGTGCGTGCAGACAGCCCACCCCAAGGAAGAATCAGGGGAGAAGGGACACAAGACCCCAGAAGCATGCCAACATACAAAGCCCTAAGTCAAAAAGTCAAACCGCACATTTCATCTCTCAAGTCGCCCACTTGAGCCTCTTCCAAGTGTACTTCCTTTCATTCCTATTCTAAAGATTTTTAATAAACTTTTTTTTTTTTTTTTGAGACAGAGCTTTGCTCGTTGCCCAGGCTGGAGTGCATGGCGCAATCTCGGCTCACTGCAACCTCCACCTCCCGGGTTCAAGCGATTCTCCTGCCTCGGCCTCCTGAGTAGCTAGGATTACAGGCATGCACCACCACACCCGGCTAATTTTTTTTTTTTTTTTTTTTTTTTTTTTTTTTTTTTTAGTAGAGACGGGGTTTCTCCATGTTGGTCAGGCTGGTCTTGAACTCCCCACCTTAGGTGATACACCCACCTTGGCCTCCCAAAGTGCTGGAATTACAGGCGTGAACCACCGCACCCAGCCTGATTTTTAATAAACTTTCACTCCTGCTCTAAAACTTGCCTCAGTCTCTACCTTTGCCTTATGCCCCTCAGTCAAATTCTTTCTTCTGAGGAGGCAAGAATTGAGGTTGCTGCAGACCTGTGTGGATTTGCCACCACTAACAGTAACCTCATGAAAGATGCTGCGCCAGAACCACCCAGCTAGAGCTCTTGAGCCTCAGAAACTGTATGAGATAATACATATTTGTTGTTTTAAGCAGCTATATTTTGAGGTAGTTTGTTACACAGCAAATCATTAATACCTCACATACTCAAGCCTAGCACATAAAAACCTCTTGCAATAGTTAAGCTAAAAATGAGGGTTTCCTATGTGTCATACATTGTTCTAAGCCTTTTGCAAATATTATCCCATTTAATTGTCATAAAGACTCTATGAGATACATCATTACCTCCATTTTACAGACGACGAAACAGGTCAAGTTATAGAAAGCTGAGTTGGCCATGCGTAGGCCTACTCAGTAGGCCATAATAGGCCTGTAATGCTAACATTTTGGGAGACCAAGGTGGGTGGATCCCTTGAGCCCAGGAGTTTGAGATTAGCTTGGGCAACATGGTGAAACTCCGTCTCTACCAAAAATACAAAAATTATCTGGGCATGGTGGCACAGACCTATAGCCCCAGCTACTCTGGAGGCTGGGGTGGGAGGATCACTTGAACCCAGGAAGTTGAGACTGCATTCCAGGCTGGATGACAGAGCGAGACCCTGTCTCAAAAAACAAAAAACAAACAAACAAAAAAAACAACAACAAAAAGCTGAGTAACTTGCCTCAAGGTCACACGGCTAGCAAATGTTGCTCAATTAAAGAATGAATAATTACGTTTCTTATTAGCAGGTCTATATTTCATTCACCTTAGAATCTCTTTTAGTGCCTAACCCAGCATGCAACTGGGACTCAAATATTTGTTAAATCACTATCTCATAATAAAGGCAGCTTAGTCCATCTTGAATTAATTTTTGCATAAGGTGTAAGGAAGGGATCCAGTTTCAGCTTTCTACATATGGCTAGCCAGTTTTCCCAGCACCATATATTAAATAGGGAATCCTTTCCCCATTTCTTGTTTTTGACAGGTTTGTCAAAGATCAGATAGTTGTAGATATGTGGCATTATTTCTGAGGGCCCTGTTCTGTTCCTTTGGTCTATATCTCTGTTTTGGTACCAGTACCATGTTGTTTTGGTTACTGTAGCCTTGTGGTATAGTTTGAAGTCAGGTAGTGTGATGCCTCCAGCTTTGTTCTTTTGGCTTAGGATTGACTTGGCAATGCGGGCTCTTTTTTGGTTCCATATGAACTTTAAAGTAGTTTTTTCCAATTCTGTGAAGAAAGTCATTGGTAGCTTGATGGGGATGGCATTGAATCTATAAATTACCTTGGGCAGTATGGCCATTTTCACGATATTGATTCTTCCTACCCATGAGCATGGAAAGTTCTTTCATTTGTTTGTATCCTCTTTTATTTCCTTGAGCAGTGGTTTGTAGTTCTCCTTGAAGAGGTCCTTCACATCCCTTGTAAGATGGATTCCTAGGTATTTTATTCTCTTTAAAGCAATTGTGAATGGGAGTTCACTCATGATTTGGCTCTCTGTTTTCCTGTTATTGGTGTATAAGAATGCTTGTGATTTTTGCACATTGATTTTGTATGCTGAGACTTTGCTGAAGTTGCTTATCAGCTTAAGGAGATTTTGGGCTGAGACGATGGGGTTTTCTAGATATACAATCATGTCATCTGCAAAAAGGGACAATTTGACTTCCTCTTTTCCTAATAGGATTAAAGACTTAAATGTTTGACCTAAAACCATAAAAACCCTAGAAGAAAACCTAGGCAATACCATTCAGGACATAGGCATGGACAAGGACTTCATGTCTAAAACACCAAAAGCAATGGCAACAAAAACCAAAATTGACAGATGGGATCTAATTAAACTAAAGAGCTTCTACACAGCAAAAGAAACTACCATCAGAGTGAACAGGCAACCTACAGAATGAGATAAAATTTTTGTAATCTACTCATCTGTCAAAGGGCTACTATCCAGAATCTACAATGAACTCAAACAAATTTACAAGAAAAAAACAAACAACCCCATCAAAAAGTGGGCGAAGGATATGAACAGACACTTCTCAAAAGAAGACATTTATGCAGCCAAAAGACACATGAAAAAATGCTCATCATCACTGGCCATCAGAGAAATGCAAATCAAAACCACAATGAGATACCATCTCACACCAGTTGCAATGGCGATCATTAAAAAGTCAGGAAACAACAGGTGCTGGAGAGGATATGGAGAAATAGGAACACTTTTACACTGTTGGTGGGACTGTAAATTAGTTCAACCATTGTGGAAGACAGTGTGGCGATTCCTCAGGGATCTAGAACTAGAAATACCATTTGACCCAGCCATCCCATTACTGGGTATATACCCAAAGGATTATAAATCATGTTGCTATAAAGACACATGCACAGGTATGTTTATTGCGGCACTATTCACAATAGCAAAGACTTGGAACCAACTCAAATGTCCAACAATGATAGACTGGATTAAGAAAATGTGGCACATATACACCATGGAATACTATGCAGCCATAAAAAAGGATGAGTTCATGTCCTTTGTAGTGACATGGGTGAAGCTGGAAACCATCATTCTCAGCAAACTATCGCAAGGACAAAAAACCAAACACCACATGTTCTCACTCATAGGTGAGAACTGAACAATGAGAACACGTGGACACAGGAAGGGGAACATCACACACCGGGGCCTGTTGTGGGGTCGGGGTGGGGGGAGGGATAGCATTAGGAGATATACCTAATGTTAAATGACGAGATAATGGGTGCAGCACACCAACATGGCACATGTATACATATGTGACAAACCTGCACGTTGTGCACATGTACCCTAAAACTTAAAGTATAAAAAAAAGGCAGCTTAGTTTTTCAAGAATGAAGTCTTAGAAACCCTGATTGTGTATTATTTATTTATTTATTTACTTTGAGACGAGTCTTACTCTGTCATCCATGTTAGAGTGCAGTGGCGAGATCTCTGCTCACTGCAACCTCTAACTCCCAGGTTCAAGTGATCCTCCCACCTCAGCCGCCTCAGACCCCTGAGTAGCTGGGACTACAGGCAGGCACCACCACCCCAGCTAATTTTTTGTATTTTTGGTAGAGACAAGGTTTCACCATGTTGCCCAGGTTGGTCTCCAACACCTGAGCTCAAACAATCCTCCTGCTTTGGCCTCCCAAAGTGCTGGGATTACAGGCATGAGCCACTGCTTCTGGCTTGATTGTGGATAATTTAAATTGACTCCCAAAACATAATTCTTTTCCTTTACTGAGAAGAAATAAGTGTTATAGTAAACATATGTGTGAGGAGACTAAAATAAAACTTGGAGGATTTTTACCCTTCTCTACGCATCTTCCCCCGCAAGTGCTTGATAAGTGTGTGTTGATAGTCTGATTACATGCTGAATTTGGTGGTTCCTGCTTCTGTTAAATAAAAATTACAGGAGGCCATTGTTTTGGACTAAGCTCCTGCACTAGGCCCCAACGGACTAGACTAAAAATCAAAACAGTCACCCATGCTGAAGTTTCATGTCACCAAACTAAGTTGTTATCTGAGAAATCAGGAGAGAGAGGTAACAGCTAATCTCCCAAACAGGCCAGTTTTAATCTGCATGATAATAAAGTCCTCCCTGGTTTAGTTTATTTTCATATTTATTTTTTAAGAGATGCGTTTCATTACCTTCCCCAGACTGACCTTGATCTCCTGAACTCAAGGAATCCTCCTGCCTCAGCCTCCCAAGTGGCTGGGATTACAGTGTGTGCATTCTACCACTCCCAAGAAAATTCCCTCTGTTGTAATCCTTAACCCCAAATAACTTGATGTTAACCAATCAGTCATTTTTCTACTGTTCTCTCTGTCCCTGCTTTACAAGGAAAGCGACTTTGAAATGACCAGTTCTTTCTTTGTTTCTGCTTCAGTCCTTCTCTGCCTATAAAGCCAACCTCTACTACTCAGCTCACTGGGACAGTTAAATTGTATTTTATGGAATAAATTATAAATAATAAAATAAGTGTTGCCTGATTCTAGAATTGCAGTAAAGCCAGTTGAGGTCTTTAAATTTGCTGTTAACTTTGTCCTTTGACAATTCAAAACAGTTCTGGAAAAGAGTAAAATGATACTTTGTTTTAATGATGTATTTTTCTCCCAACTAAAAATAAGTAAATAAAATGTGAGAACTAAACTCTGACCTTTTTCTTCTCTTGCCCAAATTCCTACATAAGGGGCCTGGGGAGTCACGCCCTATAAACCATAAAGTTTCATTAGAGGGGTTTTATTTAACACCAGATAACATGGATTGCTTTCCAACCTAACTGGCATAACGTCACATGACAGACAAAGAGGGAAATCAAAATATTTTAATCCCAAACATGTTTCTTTGCCGTATCTAGAAACAGCCCGGCAAAGCTGTCTCTTGTGGGGAAAATCTACATTCTCTAGAGAATCCCCTTTCCTTTCCAGGACTTTTTCCTAATCCAGGAGAAAATCAACAGAAGTCTCGCACTTTCTAAAATCTGATAAGAAACACTTGCAGACCGTTTTCTCTGAAGCCTGCTGCCTGTAGGCTTTGCCTCATAATGGGAACCTTGGTGTCCACAACCCCTTATCTTAACCCAGACATTCATTTCAACTGATTCTAGGTTTCTAGACAACAATTTAACTCTTTCAACTAATTGCCAATTCAAAAATCCTTGAATCGGCTGTGTGGTGGCTCAAGCTTTTAATCCCAGCACTTTGGAAGGCTGAAGCAACCATGCCAAGAGTTTGAGACCAGCCTGGCCAACATGGTGAAACCCTGTCTCTACTAAAAAAACATGAAAATTAGCTGGGCGTGATGGCACACGCCTGTAATCCCAGCTACTCAGGAGGCTGAGGCAGGAAAACTGAAAATCACTTAAGCCTGGGAGGTGGAGGTTGCAGCGGGGCTGTCATCGTGCCACTGCACTGCAGCCTGGGCGACAGAGTGAGACTCTCTCTCAAAAAAAGAAAAAAAGAAAGGAAGGAAGAAAAAGAAAAAGAGAAAGAAAAGAAAATCCTTGAATTCACTTATTACCTGGAATCCCCTCACCCCCCACCCTCCTTGTTTCCAGTTATCCCACCTTTCTGGACAGACGAATGTACATCATACATGTATTGATGTCTTATATCTCCCTAAATTGTATAAATCCAAGCTACCACCCTAGGCACATGTTCTTAGGACCTCTTGAGACTGCGTCTTGGGCCATTGGTCACTCCTATTTGGATCAGAATAAATCTCTTCAAATGTTTTACAGACTTTGACTCTTCCCCTTGGCAAATGTTTCTACTGAAGTCTTTTGAGATACAACTTTCAAATAGGTGGTTGCTGTTTGATCTCCGTGGCTCCTCTTAATGAAGCATGAAACCAATGATCCCTTCTGGTGAGACTTTCCTAAATCACTCCCTAAATATGAGAAACCTAAAGCTAGTTTATATTGAGTGTTGGCCCAAGTTTAGAAAGCAGCTTGAGGCGGCAGCAGAGCCGCACAGGAAGTGCGGCGCCATCACTAGAGCGGAAGCTGTAGGTGCGTTGTGGGAAGCACTTTATTGTCCAAAGCCAAACCGCCAGTGTGATGAAACTAACCTATAAGAAAAGGGCTGGGTTTTGTAAATGACACAGGCTCTAAAAAGCTTGGAAGCGCTGCAACTTTTGGCAGGAATCAGGGTTAGCAGGACCTCAGTGTCTCACTGCTGCTAAGTGCAGGCTGGCTCTCTGGGTCCTCCAGCGTGAGCTAGAACTGATGTCTCTATGGTCAAGTAAACAGAGCGAGTGCTGTCTTCCCCATGTGGTGGGGTTGTGCCAGATCAGTAGCTGCTACACTAGAAAGACGGTGGATCAAGGGCAAAGAAAAATCCCTTTGGTTCCAGAAAATCTCCTGAAAAAGGTGAAGGCTTATTAAGCCCTCAAAGCCACCCAGGCAAAGCAGGCACTTTTGGCAAAGAAGGAGCAAAGGAAAAGAGCTCAGGTTTAAGCGACTGGAATCATTCCAACATGATTCCTGGTGGCAGAAACATGACAAGCTGCTTCTCAGACAACTAGAAGTGAAACCTCATGCCTTGGAATTGCCAGATGAACATTCCTTGGCCTTTGTTGTGTGCATCAAAAGGATTGATGGTGTGAGTTTACTGGGGCAGAGAACCATTGCAAGACTTCGCCTAAAGAAAATTTTTAATGGTGTCTTTGTAAAAGCCACCCCCAAGAACCTAAAAATGCTGCGTATAGTGGAACCTTATGTGACCTAGGGATTTCCAAATCTGAAGTCTGTCCAGGAATTTTGAATTTTGAAACGTGGACAAGCCAAGGTCAAGAATAAGACCATCTCTCTGACAGAAAACACAGTGATTGAGGAGCACCTGGGGAAGTTTGGTGTCATTTGCTTGGAAGACCTCATTCATGAAATTGCCTTCCCAGGGAAGCATTTCCAGAGAGCTCATGGTTCTTGTGCCCTTTCCACCACTCAGTGGCCCGTCATGCTACCAAAAATAGAGTGGGCTTCCTCAAGGAGATGGGCACAGCTGGCTATCAGGGTGAATGCATCAATCAGCTCATCCGCCAGCTGAACTAGACCCAGGTGCCAAATGGCAGTAAATTTTTGTCAATGAAGTGGAAGCATGTGTTTTTGCTTTTTTGGAAATTTTTATCAAGTATCTTCAGAGAAGATTATTTCCTGCCTTATCTTCAAACACTGGAAAGGAAGGGTCAGAGACAGTAGCTGGCCGGAACAGTGGTTCACGCCTGTAATCCCAGCACTTTGGGAGGCTGAGGTGGGAGGATCACCTGAGGTCGGGAGTTCGAGACCAGCCTGACCAACATGGAGAAACCCTGTCCCTACTAAAAATACAAAAATTAGCTGGGCATGGTAGCACATGCCTGTAATCCCAGCTACTCGGGAGGCTGAGGCAAGAGAATCGCTTGAACCCGGGAGGCAGAGGTTGTGGTGAGCTGAGATCACGCCATTGCACTCCAGCCTGGGCAACAAGAGTGAAACTCTGTCTCAAAAAAAAAAAAAAAAAAAAAAGAAAACAAAAGACAGTAACTTAGGTTCATGGCAAGCACCTCTCATCACAGTCCAGTTCCAAGGAAAAATTTCAGCGTTTTCTACATTGGCTGTCGCCTCGTCTGAAATCAGCATATTCCATGGAAGAAGGAGTCCTGCTTTTGTTGCATCTTCTATCCTAAGGTTTAATGTTGGTAAATGAGTAACTCTAGCATTTGTACAAGGTTCCCTAAGACTCCTGCAGCAGTCTACCAAGCCCAGGGACACAATTGAATCTGGAGATTCCTGGGGCCTTGTTTTGAAAAAGACTTGAAATACACATAGGAAGAAAGGCACAAAAATAAATGTTCACTTGTCTCTTAAAAAAAAAAAAAAAAAAAGGCAGCTTGAGGCTTCCTTGACTTATTCCCTCTGAGCACTTTCCCCACTTAATATTAAGGAGGAGGTCTTTATATTATTTGGTGAATGGGGACTTTTTTTTCTCTTAATATCTTGATGCCAAGTTGGTTTGGGACATTTACTCCTCTTACATTCTATCTCTGTATAGATAAATGAAAAATATTTTAGAAGTTGTTAAAAGAATCCTAAAGTGTGGGCAGATGCTAAGTGATTATGACAGTAAATAATTTCCTTTGTTCCTGTAGGCTTTAACATCTCTCCTACAAGATAGTACCTTCATAAATTGTCTTGTGGAAACATTATCTAAAAATTTCATTTAGGACAAAGGAGAATAGAAGCTTCTGTCATTAAACATGAAACAGCCTTGCTTTCTTTACTCCTAAAAATGTAGGCAGTATTTCTAGAAATATTTAATGATAGCGAACCACTTCCTGGCCATCAATTTGATTCCCTTCCATTTTCCTAGACTTCTGAAGAGGTCTCACTTTACACTATTTTGCATTACAGAACAGTCTTTATACTTCCTTTTTTTTTTTTTTTGACACAGGATGTCACTCTGTCGCCAATGCTGGAGTGCAGTGGCGCTATCTCAGCTCATTGCAACCTCCGCCTCCCAGGTTCAAACGATTCTCCTGACTCAGCCTCCAGAGTAGCTGAGACTACAGGCACACACCACCATGCCCGGCTAACTTTTTGTATTTTTAGTAGAGATGGGGTTTCGCCATGTTGGCCAGGCTGGTCTCAAACTTCTGGCCTCAAGTGATCCGCCCGCCTCAGCCTCCCAAAGTGCTGGGCTTACAGGCATGAGGCATCACACCCGCTCACTGTCTTTATTCTGATAGCTGTTTCTCATGTGCTTCCTTATGCTGCTCCTCTTTGATTTGAAGCAAGGTATAGTTTAATTTCAAGATTTAATATTCTAGTCATGAAATAAAACAAGTCTGAAATCCTTTTCCAGTAAAAATCTACTCTTTGGACACACAAATAACTGCATGTTAGATTTTTAAAAATATTTAAGATTAAACACAAGCCAAAAATCACCACAAGGTGACTATTTTTGTCCTAAAATTTACTGCAAGCCAGAAACTTCCAAGGGAGAGGCAGTAAAGAGTAGTGATTAAAAACATACCATGCTTTGGAGATAGTCAACCTGGGTTTGAATCCTGGCTGTGCCCCTCTAAGCTATGTGACGAACATTGGGATTTACTTTACCTCTTTATCTTTTGTAAAATAGGAACAACAAAAATACCTACTATAGAGGAGTGCTGTGGGGATAAACACAAAAGAATGCAATAAAAATGCTTAGTATAATGTTTGCTACATAGTGAGTGATCAGCATGTATTAGTTATTATTATTCTCTCTCTCCTTTTTTTTTCAGATACAGGGTCTTTCTGTGTTGCCCAGGCTGGTGCAAACTCCTGGGCTTAATGATCCTCCCAGCTTGGCCTCCCAAAGCGATTACAGGCATGAACTACCACACCTAGAAATGCCGTGTAGAATGGTAGTCTAACTTTACTATTTAGAATTACTAAATAGAAGTTATTTACCAATACGCGGATAATATGTTCTCTTTATATGTCTTATTTATTTTCTCAGGGAATTTCATAAACTTTCAATTTTTTACAACTACAATTAATTGTAAAAACAATTATTAGTTATTTAAAAAAATATGGCCTGGCGCAGTGGCTCAAGCCTGTAATCCCAGCACTTTGGAAGGCCGAGGCAGGTGGACTACCTGAGGTTAGGAGTTCGAGACCAGCCTAGCCAACATGGTGAAACCGTCTCTACTAAAAATACAAAAATTACCCAGGCATGGTGGCACGCCTGTAATCTCAGCTACTCGGGAGGCTGAGGCAGAAGAATTGCTTAAACCTGGGATATGGAGGTTGCAGTGAACTGAGATTGCACCATTGCACTCCAGCCTGGGTGACGAGAGAGACACTCTGTCTCAAAAAAAAAAAAAAAAAGTGAATTAAAGTATGGTCTTACAAATGGATACTGAAGAACAAGAATGTCCATATTGGCTGTGCACAGTGGCTCATGCATGTCATCCCAGCACTTTGGGAGGCTGAGGTAGCTGGATTGCTTGAGCTCTGGCATTCGAGATCAGCCTGGGCAACATGACAAAACCCCGTCTCTACAAAAAATACAAAAGTTAGCTGGGCATGGTGGTGCACACCTGTATTCCTAGCTAGTTAGAAGTCTGAGGTGGAAGGATCGCTTGAGCCTAGGAAGTTGAGGCTGCAGTGAGCTGAGATCGCACCACTGCAACCTGGGTGACAGGGCGAGACCTTGTCTCAAAGGAAAAAAAAAAAAGAAAGAAAATATCCATACTTTTTGTTCAGACAACTGCAACTAGTTACTTACCCACCTATTAATTACTTGTAATTATATTTATAGGAGATTAAATTCTCACTGGCAATCTCATAGGCAGTAAGATAGTTTTAATAAGGATAAGTATATAATTAAATGGGAGCTCTTAAAGACTCCTGGTAATATTTTAATTGGTTTAATCTTCTGCCTTACAACTGGCAACTGGTATTCAGTAAAAGCCATAAAATCATAATATTGTTGGACCTAGGAATAGCCCCAAAGAGGTTATGAAGATGTTAATTGAATTATTTTTGTTTTTCATTTTTTGGGTAGCAGCTTTATTATAATTCAAACACCATAGAAGTAATACATTTAAAGTGTACAATTCAATGGTTTTTAGTACAGGTTGCATATCCCTGATACAAAAATCTGAAATGCTCCAAAATCCAAAGCTTTTTGAGTGCCAACATGACACTCAGAGGAAATGCTCATTTTGGATTTTCAGACTAGGTTGCTCAACCAGTAAGTATATAATTTAATGCAAACATTTCCAAAACTGAAAAAAAAAGTTTAAAATTCAAAATACTTCTGGTCTCAAATATTTTGGATAATACTCAACCTAAATATTCACAGTTGCGCAACCATCAACACAATCAATCTCAGAACATTTTTCTCACCTCAAAAAGAAACCTTCAAAAAATCAGTTGGGCATGGAGGCATGCGCCTGTGGTTCCAGCTACACAGGAGGCTGAGGCAGGAGGATTGCTTGATCCTGGAGGTCAAGGCTCCAGTGAGTCATGTTCACACCATTGCACTCCAGCCTGCAGCCTGGGTGACAGAGCAAGGCCCTGTTTCCAAAAAAAAAAAAAAGAAAAGAAAAAAGAAAGAAACCCCCATATCATTTAACTATCATCCCCTAATCCCATGCCTGCCCCTAGCCCTAAGCAACCACTTCCTTACTTTCTGTCTCTATATATTTCCCTATTCTGGACATTCACGTAAGTGGAATCATATAATATGTGGTCTTTTGTGACTGGCTTCTTTCATTTAGCATACTGCTTTCAAAGGTTATGCATGTTATAGCATGTATTAGTATTTTCTTTTTATGGCCCAATAAGATTCCATTGTATAGGTCGGTGTGATGGCTCATGCCTGTAATCCCATCACTTTCAGGCTAAGGAGGGAGAATTGCTAGAGGCCAGGAGTTTGAGACCAGCCTGGACAACATAGGAAGTCTCATGGCACCCCCATCTGCGCCACGGAGCCCATCTCTTAAAAATAAAAATTTGATTGTACATAGATGTATCACATTTGATTTATACAGGCGCCAGCTGATGAACATTTAGGTTGTTTCATCTTTGGCTATTATGAATAATGCTAACGTTTGTAAAAAAGTTTTTGCATGGACAAATATCTTCCTTTCTCTTGGGTATATATTTAGGAGTGGAATTTGCATTATTCTTATTGGAGTGAAAATCAGAAGCAATTTCATGGTCTAACAATGGAATTATGTTACACTCTCAATAGTATTATGCAGAAATGCTACACTCTCAAGAGTAACATGCAGAAAAATGGTGGCTTTTTTGAATGAAGACCATATAATAATAGGCTACATGAAGTGAAAAAAAGAAAAAAAAAGGATACAACCCACTTGAAATCCTCCTAGGGCTTCCCATTCCTTCTTCTGTTCTATGGCATCTGTCCTCTGCTTCCACATCCTGCCTCAGTTGTCTGAGGGCCAGCCACACTAGCTTTCAGAGATTTTTAGAACGTCTCAGCTTCGGAGCCTTTTCACATAACTTCCTCTGCTTGTATCATTCTTTGCCCAGCGGTTTCAAGTCTCATCTTAAATGTCACTTCTTCAGAAAAACCTTCTCTGATATCCCAAACCAGGCGGAAAGGCAAGCGTTTCCACAGCAGCCGGCGATTTTCCATCTTAATGGTTTTAATACCAGAATTGTTTACTTGGTCAAATATTGAGAGCCTTTTATACACAGGGATAGAGGGTGAAACATGCAAGATCCCTGCCGCCTGCGACCTTATATTCTAGGGAGGGGATACATGCACAAGTAAACAAGTAAATGTACTTGGTAATTTTACATAGTGATAATTAGCTCAATGGTTATCCTCTGTTTGGACTGTAAACTCCATGAAGGCAGGAGCTATGTCTGTCTTGGCTACTTCCAGTTTGCTGAGTCTGGCCACTAAATAAACTCAACACATATTTTTTCACTGACAGTTAAAATAACTATATAAAAAACAAATGGAAAAAACAAACGAGACTTCTATAAATGGTTGAGATCTAGCTCTTGCTCTTTCAAAACTCTGTAATACTACATATTTTTAAATAATTAAAACAATCAAAATAGCAAAAAGTTACCGTTTGTACTAACAGAACCCCAAATAAAACCCATTTATGTCACCACACATTCTTTAAGCACCTGGTAATAAAACCTATTTGGAAATACTCAGACGTGTTGGTTGAGGGGATAAAATCCCCTTGGCACATTGCCAAGCAGGTTCCTCGCCGTCAGCAGTATAATTTACAGTGTTTCACTGAGGCCTTAAGCACCCATGATTTGATTCTCCCTAATTTTCCGATTCCTAAAACCCTTTAGAATCTCCCTCCACCCACACAATGTGGCAGTGAGAAAAACCGCAATTCTATTTACATGTCAACGGTAAGAAGAGAACACGTAATACTTTGCTAGGTCAACAAATCTGCAAGATCTCCACCCAAGAGATCAGTAGCCCCTTCCCAGTGAATCCTTCTAAGAGCCTGGGGACGAGTAGGGCTAGATAAAACCAAGCTGCTCTAAAGCTGGACCACAGGAGCGGATCGTGAAATCCCCTCCCCCAAGCGCAGCGCTCGGCCGCTTCTTTCTTCCCCAGGCGCATGCGCAGCGCACTCTCCGGCCACCGCACGCCCCCTCAGTGGGGGCCCAGAGACGCTGACGTCACCGTGCGGTCTGCAAGCAACCCTTCCGCTCCTTCAAGGAAAATGAGTCCACGGACCTTCAGCTTTTCTTAGCCACGAGAAAACGTCCTCCCTCCTTCCATCCTAGTGCCAACGACTTCCCCAGCCCGTCTCCTTTCGGCCGCACTTCTCTGTACTTTCGTTGGACCGGGAAGGCGGCGGGGAGGAACAGGAAGGGTGAAAGACCAAGTCCGCGTAGTTTACAAGGAGTGGGCGAGTCTAGGAATCGGTCCGCGAGGGCGGAGCCGAGGAAGCCGGCACTTCTTCCTCCCTTCCCCTCTCTTCCCCTCCCTCCCCAGCCTTCCCCGCGAGCGGACGCGGCAGCGCCTCTGTCTCGCTTTTTCTTATTTTCCCCCCTTTCCCCTTTCTTTTTTTTTTTTTTCTTTTCTTTTCTCCCCTCCCCCCCTTTCACCATTTCCCCTCGGAGGCGCTTTCCCCGGGCAGGGGCAGAGCCGGTCTCACCCCCCGCCTCTCCCCGGCCCCCGCCGCCCTATGGCGAGAGGGAGCCCCCTCCCCACCCGGGCTCGAGCGGCGGCGGCCTCAGGCCGGGGGTCATCATGGAACTAATTCGCTGACCGACCCAGCGGCCGCAGCCGTCCGTCCCGCTCGAGCGCCAGCGCCCGCGCCCCCCGATCCGCTTCCCCTTCCTCCCTCCTCAGTTGGCCCAGTCGTCCCGCGCGCACCGCCTCCGCGCGCCTATGAGAATGAGGTGGTAACGGGCCCCCGGATGACCCCGCGTCACCACTGTGAGGCCTACAGCTCTGCCGGGGAGGAGGAGGAGGAGGAAGAGGAGGAGAAGGTGAGGGGCGGGGGCGGGGGCTCGACGCGTCTCCGCGGCTGGCGTCGACGCGCTGGGGCCCCGCTGCTCCCCCCGCGCCGCCCCCGTGGCAGCGCCCGTGGCCGCGCGCTGCTCGCCGGAGACCCACCCTCCCGCATCCCCCAGCCCGGGGAACCTCGGGGCCGCCCTCTTGGTCCTCTCCGGCCCAGACAGACCCGTCACCTGCCCACTTGAAAACGGCACTACTGTGTTCCTTTTCGGGCCAATTTTTCTGTCAGCGAGTAACTTTTTTTGTGGCAGCGGCAAATTAGCTACTCTATAGTGCGTGTTGGAGGCTCTACGAGCCCGTGTTAATACACAAAGAAGGGGACACACCCCCACCCTCAGGTTGAACGATTCTGCGGGGACACCAGGAGGATTACTAACTTTGCACGGCAGACTGAATGCCAAATGAATGGGGTGAACCTCCGGTGCTGTGAAATTCGGGGGAGGGCAACGTTACCCAGGGCTTGGGGCGGGTGAGTGGGGGGAATCCGGGGGAGGTGAGATTTGAGTTGTGCTCTAAAGGCTAGATTAAATAACTGGAATTTGAAAGGAGGACAGAGGAGCCTCCGCTGGAGCTAGGGGGCTCCGTTACTGATCCTTTTGGCAGAAGTTGACAATTGGGTATCAAAACAGTGGAAGGTGTTTCGGGAGGTAGGATGGATTCAGACTCTGAAGGGGTTTGAACTAAAATGTTTATGTTTTATTCTGTCAGTGGGGAGCCACTCGACTTAGAGCAGCAGAGCATTACAGTAATGACGTTAAATAACAACATTTGATGAGGCTTATTATCTGCCAGGCATTCTCCTAAGGTGGCTTGCAATTCACTTAATCCCCCCAAGGCTGGTAGTAGGAGCCTCATTTTACAGATGAGGAAAACTGAGACTCCACAAGATTAACTTTCTCCTTAGGTAACGCGGTTAAAACCCAGTAGCCAGAATTAAGTCTGATTCTACGCTGTGTGGTCTCTGTCCTGAAAATGAGTTTGTTGAAATAGCAGTGTTATCTGCTGCTAGCTTTTCCAGGTCATTTGTGGCAGATGAAATAGAAAGGATTGGACAAATAGATTAAGAAATAATGGACGGAATAGATGTAGATTGGCTAATCTGGGACCAGAGAATCTCCGAGAGATTCTGAGCCCCTCTACTAGAAATTTCTTGATACCGATGAAGGGCAGACTAATACCGTCAGCATGTGTTAGGGAAGTTCAGTAAAAATGATCTGCAGTTACAGGTAGTTTATGTGGTATTGTGACATCCTAGTAGGTTAGAATGGAGCTTAGCATGTGTGTTGGTCAAGATTGGAAGCTGAGTGTGTCCGTGTTTTGTTTTGATTGTGTCATACATTAAAAATGAATATTCATCTTCCTATGTATGTTTCTTCGTCTTTAAAATGGGCTTTATGGCTGAAATGGGGGTGTAGTAAGAAAAATAAAAAACTAGAAAAAAAGGGCTTTCCACAGTTTCATCAAATTGTGGGAACATTACATGAGTTAATATGGCATAGCGCTTTGAACAATAGGTAGTCAAATAGTAAGCACTCAGTGCTTTTACTTGTTAAGCTGTTTACAAGTGAAGCTATTAGGCATATGCTCAACTCTGGAGATTAACATCAAAGAATTCATTATTAGGAAAGGCAAGTTTACCAATAGTCTCAAAGCAACTAAATGTAAAGGTAGAATTATGTCCAAGTACAGATGTTGGAAGGCAGGGCACAACTGCACAAATCCAGAGAGTCTTACAGACTGATGGCTACTTTAGGAAGGGAAGTATGAGCTAGAGGACATTTCAAGTTGAAACAGCAGTGCTTGTACAGCCAGGGAGATTGGGAAAGAGCATACACTTGGAATTGCAAATACCTTTAATTCATTGTTTCTAGTGCATAAAGTCAAGGAGGGAATAGTAGAACTTCAGTTTCTTGTACGGCCACATTAATCCCTCCTTTCAGAAGAGGAACTAAGATTCAGAAGTCAGCACTAGTACAGGATTATTAATGGAATTGGTGTGATGATGATAGCAAATACAATAATACATATTAGTGAAGTTGTTTATATTGTATACCCAGCACTGTGCAGCACTTTTCCTCAGAGGAGCAGGGGGCCCTGTATGTATATCTGTAATAGTTATGCTGTACAATAAGCCTTTTATAAACTATTACCTCAGACATTAAGCTATTTGATAACCGTGGAGAAAGGAGAAGCAGCAGCAATTGAGAGAATGGGAGGGGAAATGTGAAACTGGCATAAAGTTTGATGTGTGTGGAATATGCCAACTAAAATAGTCTTTTGTTATTTCCTGCTTTTCTAAAAAAGCATGCAAAGTTGGATGTAACCAACAATAGGCATACAGTAACAAAACTATATAGTTCTGTTAAAACTAAAATTGTATTTTAAATGTTTGCATTTTCTTAGCAGAATTTATTAATTCAACTCAAAATGTGCTTTACCCGTAGAAAATAGGCTTGTGCACTGTCAGTAAAAGAAAAGCCAAGCCCATGCTTTCTGTATCATAGTATGTCTTACTAGTCTTGTCTTTTGTTCTTTTATGTAGAACATACATTATGACCCTATACTGCTAAATATTTCACAAGAATAGTAATATTCTCTTACAGAATCACAGCAAAATTTTCAATTTTGGTAAATTTAGCATTTGATACATTGACTTGTGTAATCTACCGTCCCAATTATCTCATTTGACCCAATAATGACCTTTACACCATTTGTCTCCTTCCAGTACAGGATCTAGTTGAGGGTCAGGTATTGCAGTTTCATTTTTCTTTTCTTTCTTTTCTTTTTTTTTTTTAAGTGATTGGGTCTCACTTTGTTACCCAGGCTGGAGTGAGGTGCTGTAATCATAGCTGACTGCAGCCTCAAGCTCCTGGGCTTACGTAATCCTCCCACCTGAGTCTCCTGAGTAGCTGAGACTACAGGCAGGTGTGTGACATCATGCCTGGCTAGTTTAAATTTTTTGGTTTTTTTTTTTGGTGGAGACAGGGATCTCGCTCTGTTGTCCAGGCTGGTCTCAAACTCCTGGCCTCAAGTGCTCCTCTCCTGCCTCACAAAGTTCTGGGATCACAAGCAGGTGCCACCATGCCCTGCCTTCTGTCCTGTTTTTAAAAGTTTAAGGAAATTTTACCTCGTTTTACTTTTTCTTTGTTAGCTTTCTCTGGAGTGAGCAAAGAGTGATTCTTTTTTTTCCTATTGATAATGTATTGCATTGATTTCTGAATCTTAAAACAAGCTTGCATTCCTGGAACAAATCCCACTTGGTTATAGTATATAATCCTTTTTTTAATATTGCTGGATTCAGTTTGCTAGTATTTTGTTGAGAAATTTTGCATTTATATTCAGAAGAAATACTAATCTGTAGTTTTCTAGTGATGTCTGTCTGGTTTTGGTAGCAGGGTAATAACTGGCTTCAAAGAATAAGTTGGGAAGAATTTGTAAAGATTGCTATTAGTTTTTCTGAAAATGGTTGGTAGAATTAACCAGTGAAGCCATCTGGGCATGGATTTTTCTTTGGCAGTGCTTTAAAAAAATTAACTGTTTAAATCTTTGGTTTTACAAATACTCAGCTTTTTTCTTTCTTTCTTTTTTTCTGTTTTTGTTTTTTTGGAATCATCTCACCAGTGCAGCTTTTTACTTCCTAAGTTTTGGTATTTTGTATTTCTGGGAACTGGACCATTTCATCTAAAATTTCCAATTTAGTTGCACACAGTTGTTCATAAATTCCTTTATAATTCTTTTTATTTCTGTAAGGTAGGTAGTGTCTTCTTTTTAGTCTTGATTTTAGTAATTTGTCCTCTGCATTTTCGTGGTCAGTCTAGCTGGCTAAAGGTTTGTCCATTTTGATCTTTTCAAAGAATCAGCTTCTGGTTTCATTGACTTTTCACTGCTGTTTTTGTATTCTCTACTTCATTAATTTCCATTCTAATATTTAGTATTTCCTTGCTTCTGTCTTGCTTTAGGAACAGTTTACTCTTCTTTTTCCATTACCTTAAGGTGGAAGATTAGGCTCTTGATTTGAGATATCCTTTTTTAGTAGAGGCATTTTCAGGTATTAATTTATTTCTAAGCACTGCTTTAATTGTATCTGGTAAGTTTTGGTATATCTTCATTTTCACTCATCTCAAAGTATTATCTAATTTCCCCTGTGACTCTTCTTTGACCAGATACCTTTGTTTTAAAAAAAGTTATTACAATATAAATATTTGAAAGTCATACTGAGGGCTTTAATTATAGGCGATTGGAGAACGGGAATCCATTGAACCTGATTTACTTCTTTTTACATGATTCTACTTTATGTGTCTCTTTCTGTACCATCTAAACCCCCTAAAAATAATCTTGAAACCTAGTGAAGGAACTTGAGTCACTAGTGACAGTCGGTTGTTGGGATAGCTTGTGAAGGCTGGTGGATCCATTTGGTTGTAGCTAATGGCGTGAAAGAATTATTAAAGTTTTAAGGTTTTTAATAGGAGTTTGGAAGAAACCTTAGAACCTATGAAGTCTAATCTTGACCCAAATAGCTGTTTCTTCTAAATATCTCTTGTCAGATGGTCATCTAGTTTACATTCCATTTCTTTTATATAAAGATTTTCACTGTGTTGCCCAGGCTGGTCGTGAACTACTGGGCTCCTCCTGCCTTGGCCTCCCAAAACTTCGATAGCTCCTCCTGCCTTGGCCTCCCAAAGTGTTGGAATTACAGGAATGAGCCACAGCACCTGGCCTACATTCCATTTCTAGTGTTAATACTTATGTCTGCATTAGAAGAAATTATAGTGAGCTTGCCTACCAAATTGTTGAAGATCTGAGAAAGGCACCAAGGCAACAAAATTGGAATCTCAGAACGTCTCAGCAGTATGCAACAGGGATAGAATATAACAAGATGACCTTTTTTCTTTTTTATAAAGAATATTTTTAAAGTTGTGAACAAGGATGTGTCAAAAAAAAAAAAAAAAAAAAGGAAAGTACCCAAACCTCGCACACAATGGGTTGGGGCAGGTAGGGATAGAACTGGCTTAACAAGGAACCTGAGAAAGTCTCCTAAGAGTTTTTGTTGACCGTAAATTATATCTGAATTGATACCGAGGTGTGGTCTTCAAAAAAAAAAAAAAAAGCTAATGAGGGCCACGAGTGGTGGCTCATGCCAGTACTCCCAGCACTTTGGGAGGCCAAGGCAGGCAGATCACTTGAGGTCAGGAGTTCAAGACCAGCCTGGCCAACATGGTAAAACCTGCCTCTACTAAAAATACAAAAATTAGCCGTGTGTGGTGGTGTGTGCCTGTAATCCCAGCTACTCAGGAGGCTAAGGGAGGAGAATCACTTGAACCCAGGAGGTGGAGGTTGCAGTGAGCCGAGATCGTGCCACTACACTCTAGCCTGGGCAACAGAGTGAGACTCTTGTCTCAAAAAAAAAAAAAAAAAAAACAAAGCCCATGATTTTAGACTGTATTTATGGTAAAACTAAAGCTAATTTAGAAGAGGCAAAATATCGTGAGGAGCTATCGAAGTTTTCAGCTATGGAAAAGATGAATTGGTGAGCATGATAGCACCCTTCAAAGATTGGAAGGATTGCTGTGAAAGAGATTAGATTTTGGTAGGTTAAAGTTGTGAACAAGGATGTATCAAAAAAAGAAGGTACCAAAACCCCACACACAGTGGGTTGGTACAGGTGGGGGTAGAGTTTTTGGTTGTATGTTTTTGTTTGGGGCACCAGTGGTTGAAACTGGAACAATTGGTTGGGTCTCTGTTCCATCGAAGTACTGTGCTGTGGACACAGTGAGTATTAAAAAAAATGAGGACACTTGGACACAGGAAGGGGAACATCACACACCGGGGCCTGTTGTGGGGTGGGGGGAGGGATAGCATTAGGAGATATACCTAATGTAAATGGTGAGTTAATGGGTGCAGCACACCAACATGACACATGTATACATATGTAACAAACCTGCACTTTGTGCACATGTACCCTAGAACTTAAAGTATAATAAAAAAAAATATATATATATATATAAATGATATTGGCAGATGTGACTGCATAGGGATTTCTTTATTTAGAGACAGGGTCTCATTCTGTTGCTGGGGCTGGAGTGCAGTGGCATGATTTTGGCTCACTGCAACCTCAGCCTCCCAAGTAGCTTGGACCACAGGCACGTGCCACCACGCCTGCCTAATTTTTGTATGTTTTATAGAGATGGAGTTTCACCACATTGCCCAGGCTGGCGTCGAACTCCTTGACTCAAGCAATCTGTCCTCCTCAGCCTTCCAAAGTGCAAGGATTACAGGCCGGAGCCGCTGCGCCTGGCCAGGAATTTATAACGTAGTTGGGGAGTTAACAGAAAGCTGCTTTATGACATGATTAAAGAATCAAGAGTTTTTAGAAGAAATTACCTTTGAGATAGGTCTTTTTGGATTAGTATTAGTTCTTTTTCCTCTCTATTTACCCTTTGTCATCTTAGTATGAAGATATTTTATGCTAATTATAGAAGATTTGCAAAAACTCAGGCGTTTAAAGACACAAAAATTAACAAAATCATAATTGTGAGTTAACCAGAATTAGTCTCTAGTAAGTTGAGAAGCAAATAGGTAGCATATGTGGAGTGGTACATAGGAAGAAGGATAGTAGCTGGAGTTGGGATAGAATGTGGAAATTAAAGAAGTGGTTTGCTATTTTTTGCTTTTCCAAATTTTTTATTTTTAAAAAAATTGGAACTTTTTACATGTTAATTCTGGATATTTAAAAAAATTCTTAGAGCCCATGAATCTGAAGTGTGTAATACAGGTACATAGTTTACAGGTACATAGTTGAGAAAGTCAAATTGTTAGTGAAATTTATAATGAAAAACAGCATTCTCCTACGCTAGGCCTTTCTCACCCTTTTCTTACTCTGCAGAGGTTAACTACTCCCAACTCTTTCCTCCTTGTCCCGTTATTTAGCATCACATTTTCAAACAACTTGCTCTGCTGCTGTTTTTTGACATTTCAATTTGAGATATTTATGAATTTCCTACTATGAAACATAAAGATGTGGCTTTTATTTTACCCTCTTCCAATATCCATAGTTATGTCTCCACATCCTCCCAATGTAGTTTTATCATATTGCAATCCCTATCCAGTCTTTTCATTATTATTGCTGTATAAATATTGTGATATATTACTTTCTTAAATTCTTTTTTCTGAAGTTAATTACCTTTTTAGTTGCTTACCTTTCAACAAATCCAGCTAAGCCTTTTCACATTCTTTTTTGTTTGTTTGTTTGTTTTTGAGACGGGGTCTTGCTCTGTCGCCAGGCTGGAGTGCAGTGGTGCAATCTTGGCTCATTGCACCCTCTGTCTCCTGGGTTAAAGCGATTTTCCTGCCTCAGGATTCCAAGTAACTGGGATTACAGGTGCCTGCCACCATGCCTGGCTAAGTTTTGTATTTTTAGTAGAGACGGGGGTCTCACCATGTTTTGTCAGGCTGGTCTGGAACTACTGACCTCGTGATCTGCCCGCCTCCACCTCCCAAAGTGCTGGGATTACAGGTGTGAGCCACCGTGCCCAGCCACCTTTTCACATTCTTTAGCAGTTTCTTAATCCAATTTTCTACACACAATCAAACTTCAAGTCTGTAGTTTGCTGCTTTTTTTTTTTTTTTTTTTTTAAACCTAGAAGCCTGCACAGTGGCTCACACCTGTAACCCCAGTGCTTTGGGAGGCCAAGCCAGGAGGACTGCGTGAGGCTGGGCAACATAGCAAAACTGCATCTCTACAAAAAAAAAAACACAAAATCACCTGGGCTTGGTGATGTGCATCTGTAGTCCCAGCTATTTGGGAGGCTGAGGCAGGAGGATCACCTGAACCCAGGAGTTCGAGGCTGCAGTGAGCCACTACACCACTGTACTCTAACCTGGGCAACAGAGTGGGACTCTTGTTTCCAAATACATATAAACATAAAACCTAGAGACATTTCTCTTGGACTCTATGTTGTCTTGCACTGCTAAACTTGCTATTTAGACATGCTGCTCATTTTAGAGTGCTAGTCAATGTACTGTGGAGCTTTCTAGGTGAGCACTGTTCAGTAGAACTTACTGTATTAATAGGAATGTTCCTTTTGTGCACTGTCCGATATAGTATCCACTAGCCACATCTGGTTATTGAAGTAAGGCTATTGTGACTGAAGAAATACATTTTTTTTTGGTTTGTTTGTTTTTGAGACGGAGTGTCACCCTGTTGCCCAGGCTGGAGTGCAATGGTGTGATCTCAGCTCACTGCAACCTCTGCCTCCCTGGTTCAAACGATTCTCCTGCTTCAGCCTCCTGAGTAGCTGGGATTACAGGCGCCCACCACCATGCCCAGTTAATTTTTGTATTTTCGGTAGTGACGGGGTTTCACCATGTTGGCCAGGCTGGTCTCCAACTCCTGACCTAGTGATCCACCCGCCTCGGCCTCCCAAAATGATGGGATTACAGGCGTGAGCCACCATGCCTGGCCAATTTTTAAATTTTATTCAGCTCATAGTTAAATATCCACATGTGTAGCTAATGGATACTGAATTGGAAGCGCAATTTAAGATGATTTCATACTGGAGGGTATGGTTTCATACTGAAGAAGTGGGAATGGGTAGGATTTAATGTAATATATTTTCTTTTTAATGAAGGAAAAATGTTAGTGGCCCTTATCTGATTAGGTTTTTAAGAGGAATGTTTGGAATAACTACTTCTAAGAATTCCTGGTAAAAAAGCCAGTGACAAAGTTTTGACAATTTGAAACAGTAATAACATGTTTTGATCAGAGTCCAAAGGTTCCATCAATTACATGGCCTTGTTTTTATTCTCTTTATAACTGAATTTCAGATTTCAAGTGTGAATGTTTTAGATAACTGATTATTTTGGTATTTTAATACGATATTTTAAAGAGCTGTAAAATCCTATACTGCCTCATAGCATTCTTATTTTGTTTTATGAGTTGCTTAATTAGTACTTTATATAATGCTACACTTATTCTATAACTAATTTTAAAACTTATTTGATTCTGTAGGTAGCTACAGCAAGCTGGGTAGCAGGCAGATCCAAAGGATATCATGAAGTTTCCAGGGCCTTTGGAAAACCAGAGATTGTCTTTCCTGTTGGAAAAGGCAATCACTAGGGAAGCACAGATGTGGAAAGTGAATGTGCGGAAAATGCCTTCAAATCAGGTAATGATTTTTCTTTTAAGACAGATGAATTTTATTAGAAATAAACATATCACTGCCATACATAATAATATCTTGACACTACATTGGAGGAGTGTGTACCATTTAAGGATGTGCTGTATTTGAGAGACTCTCCCTGTTTCTTTTTTGTGTAACAGGGTCTCACTCTGTCATCCAGTCTGGAGTGCTGTGGCATGATCTCAGCTCACTGCCACCCCTGCCTCCCGGGCTCAAGCGATCCTCTCACCTCAGCCTCCTGAGTAGCTGGGACTACAGGCGCATGCTACCATGCCTGGCTAATTTTTTGTATTTTTGGTAGAGATGGGGTTTCACCATGTTGCCCAGCCTAGTCTGGAAGTCCTGAGCTCAAGCAGTCCACCAGCCTTGGCCTCCCAAAGTGCTAGGATTATAGGCGTGAGCCACCATGCCCGGCCTCTTCTTTTTTAAAAACTCCTGCTCCTACTGTGGCCTTTTATTTCTGAAACAAGAGTTAACTGTTTTTGTTTGTTGACCTGTTTTGTTGTTATCTGAGTTACAGCTTTGGGAAAATAGTTAGGTTTGTTTTCTTTCGTCATAATCTATACTAACAGTAGTAACCTTCTTTAGATATATAGTTTATAGTTAGCCACAGAGGCTGAACATCTTCATACCATTGTCTTTAGTCAACTAAAAACCTACTCTTTCATCATTAGCGGTAAGGAGTTCATGTGAATTACTAAGGTAATACCAATGTTGGAAGCTTTTTAGAAGATAGCCAGCTGGTCTCTTAACTACTGTTAGCTGCATGGTTTTTCTTTTAGAAATGTTTATACTTCTGTCATATATAATTATTTTTCACAAATAACTGTGAACTTTATCCACTCCAAAAGTTTATTGTATAAGATGTCTTATATGTCTTTTATCCTTAATATCTAACATGGTGCTTGGAAAATAGAATAGTGGTCAAATGTTCTTTTAATATGCATGAGTGAATGAATGGCAAATATGTAACTTCCTCATGTGTTGTTTTAGGCTATCCTTTGCTTATTGGTTTTGAAAGCATATATGCCTTTTTAATTCAATTCTAATTTTTCCTACTTATATCATTCTTTCCCACAAGCTAAAGAAATACATTCTTCATTTACTGTTACTTGTCATTTTGCAAACTGATTAGTTAACTTGAATGAGGAGTGTTTATATATATGCTATCTCATTTAATATCTCATTTAATTCTTTGAAAAAGTACTCAGTAGTCCCAATTTGCTCAAGACTTTAATAAGTAATAGAATGATAATTTGGGCTGGACGCAGTGGCTCACGCCTGTAATCCCAGCACTTTGGGAGGCTGAGGTGGGCAGATCACCTGAGGTCAGGTGTTCGAGACCAGCCATGGTCAACATGGCGAAACCCCATCTCTACTAAAAATACAAAAATTAGCTGGGTGTGGTGAGTCATTCCTGTGACCCAGCTACTTGGGAGGCTGAGGTATGAGAATTGCTTGAACCCAGGAGGCAGAGGTTGCAGTGAGCCGAGATCACGTCACTGCACTCCAGCCTGAACGACAGGGTAAGTGAGACTCCGTCTCAAAAAAAAAAAAAAAAAAATATTATAATTCGATCCTTTTCCTAAGGTAGTCCTCTTCCTGTGATATTTTGTGTGTGTGTGTGCGCGCGCGCATGTGTGATTTTTAGATTAGTTGGGAATTCAAGTCATTTAGCAAATGTCTGCTGAGTATCTGCTATACTCTAGGCACTATTCTAGGTATTGGGGATACAACAGGAGAAAATAAATTCCTGTCCTTATGTTGTGACATTCTAGTGAGCCTCAAAACTTCTTTATAGCTGCTTGTAGGACCATTCCTTTCCTCCTCCTGCTATCTCCTTGAGTCAGCATGTAACCAACAATAATATATTTTTACAGCCTGGTCTTTGAAGGTGATATTCTACCTAGATTGTAGTATATTGCTATATTACCAAATAATCTGACCTATTTCTTTTTTTTTTTTTTTGAGAAGGAGTTTTTTTCTCTTTTTGCCCAGGCTGGAGTGCAATGGCATGATCTCGGCTCACTGTAACCTCGGCCTCCCGGGCTCAAGTGATTCTCTTGCCTCAGCTTCCCAAGTAGCTGGAATTAACAGGCACCCGCCACCATACCTGGCTAATTTTTGTATTTTTAGTAGGGACAGGGTTTCACCATGTTGGCCGAGCTGGTCTCGAACTCCTCACCTCAGATGATCTGCCTGCCTCAGCAACCCAAAGTGCTGGGATTACAGGCGTGAGCAACCACACCCAAATCTGGCCTATTTCTGTAGGTGATTTAACGAATACTGGTGTGGTAATAC
Organism: Pan paniscus; assembly: GCF_029289425.2. Taxonomy (NCBI): domain Eukaryota; kingdom Metazoa; phylum Chordata; class Mammalia; order Primates; family Hominidae; genus Pan; species Pan paniscus. Next base: position 53,005,977 of record NC_073252.2, read on the forward strand.
CAGAGAACAGAATAGTATCAGAACTTCTGAGAGAGATCCACTTCTTAAGGATTTGCCTTTAGTAATGCCAAGTAGAAGCCATATTTAATACTTGTAAAATTTGGGTGGCCTTGGTCTGGTGGGGATAGGAGTTAAGAATAGGGGTAAAAGGCTATAGGGGCTTGAGTTGCTTGCCAGGGTAACCCCCAGGGACACTTCTCTATTCTATTTTTTTTTTTTTTTTGGAGACAGAGTCTTGCTCTGCTGCCCAGGCTGGAGTGCACTGGCGCAATCTTGGCTCACTGCAAGCTCCGCCTCCCGGGTTCACGCTATTCTCCTGCCTCAGCCTCCTGTGTAGCTGGGACTACAGGCGCCCGCCACAACGCCCGGCTAATTTTTTGTATTTTTTAGTAGAGACGGGATTTCACCGTGTTAGCCAGGATGGTCTCGATCTCCTGACCTTGTGATCCGGCCTTCCAAAGTGCTGGGATTACAGGCATGAGCCACCGCACCCAGCACCTTCTCTATTCTAGTTCTAACTCTTATTTTCCTCTAAGAGACTGGCTTTTTTTTTTTTTTTTACCTCCCTTTCCACTGTTGCTCTGACTTTTCTAATTTGGTTTTGAAGTGTTGGTAAAAATGGAAAAGTAAGATATTTTTAAGCTTTCTCTTATGCCTTTTTCCTCCAGTTTCCTTCTAACTTCCCCCCTGCCCCAACTATATTTTGAAGTCAGTCTCTTACATAATTCTTGTTTAATTTGCATCCCCTATCCCCAAATTTAGGACAGTGTGGTCAGGCAAGAATATTATGCACCTGTCACTCACCTTCTATGTGTTTCTGCCACACTCTGCTTCCCTTATGACAGCACAAAGTATTATAATTTTCTGGTGATTTGACTGTGAGTTTCCCTGAGGGGTATGGTTGTGTCATTTTTGTTTACTTGCATATAATAGACTCAAAGTAAGCATTTAAGTGAATGGTGATTATCATTTCTTTATGATTCATTCAGGTACCTTACTGTGTTCTTGGCACTTGCAGAGAACTTCTTTTATATTGTGTAATAGTACTTTCAAGTTCATGATAATTTTGTTACATGAATTTGGGGAAAACATTGAAACTGGTCAAAGTGGCACATACTTTCAGGTGTTCTCAATTTATTTTGCCAAAGTGCTTTTGATTTACAAAGATAAAACCCTGCCACAAATTGTTTATATACAGATGATTTTCAGTAGAATTTTAGAACTCTAAGGAATCTTAAAAAGAGGTTGTTAACAGCTTTTCTAGTCATTCTCAACTGGAGTTTAGATTTGCTGCTTCCTACTTCATCAAAGCCAAAAGGAAAAATTTATTATTTTTTTTTTTTCTGAGACAGGGTCTTGCTCTGTCGCCCAGGCTGGGGTGCAGTGGCTCCATCACAGTTCACTGCAGCCTCTATTTCCCAGGCTCAAGTGATCCTCCCACCTCAGCCTCCCAAGTAGCTGAGATAACAGGCACGCACCACCATGCCTAATTTTTTTATTTGTGGAGATGAAGTCTCACTGTGTTACCCAGGCTAGTTTCAAACTCCTGGGCTCAAGCAGTTTTCCTGCCTTGGCCCCCTACAGTACTGGGATTACAATTGTGAGCCATGCCCAGAAATTTAATTTTTAAAAAAATGTTGAACGTTTAACAGGTGTAATGAGATGCTGTGGGAACATAGGAAGGTACTCAGCCCAACTTGAATTATCAGGAAAAGTATCTGGCGGGGAGTAACATCAAAATAGCTCTCAAGAGATACATAATAAGGCAGGTGAGATAGAGAAGGGAGTGCATTCCAGTCAGTAGGAGCAATATGAACAAAGGAGCAGTAACGTAAAATAGCAGGGGCAAGGAAGGATCATCAGTAGAAGTTACTATTACAGCATGAAGTTTAAGACAGAAAGTGATGGAAGATGTCCGAGGTTAAAGAGGTAGGTCATAGCCGGGCATGGTGGCTTGCACCTGTAATCTCAACACTTTGGGAGGCCGAGGCGGGTGGATCACAAGGTCAGGAGATCGAGACTATCCTGGCTAACATGGTGAAACCCCGTCTCTACTAAAAATACAAAAAATTAGCTGGGTGTGGTGGCGGGTGCCTGTAGTCCCAGCTACCCAGGAGGCTGAGGCAGGAGAATGGTGTGAACCTGGGAGGCGGAGCTTGCAGTTAGCCAAGATTGCGCCACTGCACTCCAGCCTGGGTGACAGAGCAAGACTGTCTCAAAAACAAAAAACAAAAACAACAACAACAAAGAAGAGGTAGGTCATAGATTTGTATGCCATGCTGGGGAATTGTACTTAATCTTTTAGGTAATGGTGAACCTTTTAGAGTTTAAAGCTGGGGAGGTTGTATATTTTAAGGAGGAGACTAGCAGCATGTGGAATATAATATATATACAGAATATATATTAATAGCAGTCTATATTTTACCATGTTTGATCAATCCATTATAAATTCTCTTTAGGATTATTTGTTCAACTACTGAATCCTTCTAATCCTATTTAAGCAGTCCATATGAGAAACAGTTCACCTGATGGAATCAGGAAATACTGTTTTGGGCTTTTTCTTTTTCTCTCTCATTCTTTATTTTAGAGGAATAGGAATGAAATGAATTAGGCGCAGAACTTACTATTTGTAATGCTGTCATGATGATATTACTGTTTAGTACATATTTGAATTGATTTGAAAAAGTGACCTTAGACTCAATATTACTTCAGTTAAATTGAGTCTTCTTAAACTGTTATCTTTTGGATTTTAAAAAAATTATTGCTGGTTTTGGCTAGTGATGATAACATTGGCTATGCAGGAATGCTTTTCTTGGCCCTGTTGTTAAATTTTACTATCTGGTATATGGGCCAAACATAGTGGCTTACACCTGTAATCCCAACACTTTGGGAGGCCGAGGTGGGAGGATTGCTTGAGCCTGGGAGTTGAAGACCAGCCTGGGTAACATAGTGAGACCTCGTCTCTACAAAAAGTAAAATTAGGCCGGGCGCAGTGGCTCACGTCTGTAATCCCAGCACTTTGGGAGGCTGAGATGGGTAGATCACTTGAGGTCAGGGATTTGAGACCAGCCTGGCCAACATGGCGAAACCCCATCTCTACTAAAAATACAAAAATTAGCCAGGCGTGATGGCACAAGCCTGTAATCCCAGCTACTTGGGAGGCTGAGGCAGGGAGAATTGCTTGAACCTAGGAGGCGGAGGCTGCAGTGAACTGAGATTGAACCACTGCACTGCAGCCTGGGTGACAGAGCGAGACTCCATCTCAAAAAAAAAAAAAAAATTAGCCGGGCATGGTGGCACGTACCTCTGGTCCTAGCTACTTCAGGATGCTGAGGTGGGAGGATCACTTGGGCCTGGGAGGTCGAGGCTGCAGTGTGCCATGGTTGTGCCACTGTACTCCAGCCTGGGTGACAGAGCAAGACCCTGTCTCAAAAAGTATATGGAATATTAAAGTTCAAAGATATTGTCATGATTTCTTTCATGACTAATTGTTAACAGTGTTTAAAATAACTTCATAGATAATGTTTTGTAAATTTGTTTTTCTGACATTATTAGAGAATTGGGTAGTTTAGAGGTGGGAAAGGAGAACTAATATTTGAGTACGTTTGCATTCCATATATATGCTTTACATTAGTTATGTCATTTAGTTATAACTATATGATAATCTCCATATAACTGTATTCTCTTTTTTTGTATGTTACCTTTGTGATTCTTCTTACAATTGTATGTTTCTGTTATTGTTTAATGCCAAACACCAAATAGTGACATTATTTAATGTAATCTGTCATTCAGGGATTTTTTTTTTCTCCCATACCCCACATTGTATCTCTAACTGAAGGTTGGAGTTAATGGTGTTCTTGTTTTCATAGCTACTGTAAGTCATCGTTCCTTTCATCTCCCTAAAAGCCTTCCCAGTTCCATCAGATTATAACATCACCTACCTCTCCTGGGAATTTATTTCCTTGTTGATGTGTTTGGCTGGCTTAGTTAACATTACTTTTCCTTATTTGTTGTGGCATTTTGGATAAAAGCTCATCTTGATAGGAATTTAATTTCTCTTGAATGCTTAACTCTTCATCCAGAAGTCTTGTGATTGGCTTTACTTGGTTCTCAGGGATTTTTATGGATCCTTAGTCCAGAACTAGATCTTAAAGTAGCCTGGATACAGAATTACAGCTAGATATGAGGAATAACTTCTAGTGTTCCATACCATTGTAGGCTTACTATGGTTAACTTAGGAAATACAAATGAACTATGATAACAGAATGATAGCCCATTTAAAAAACTGAAATCAATATTAATAAGTGAAAGTTACCAGGGGCAACAGATGAATTATACATTTAGAGATGATGAAAAAAAATATTGAACAGGAAATCAACCTGAAGTAAATGACTATTTTGAAAGCTTTCCACAAACACAAAACATTGTTGTTTTAATCTTCCTACATATTATTTGAGTATTCTCCTTGCAGCTCTTTCAAACTGTTTGAAACTACAGTTTGAAAGAGCTGTAAGGAGAATACTGAATGTTCCCAAAATAAACAACCGGTTTTATTTTTTTAATGGCAACTCCAAAACTCAAGAGTAAAAGTTTTCTAATCACTATTACTTTAAAGTGTGTCCCTGCTAAAAATTAAGCCTATACTCAATAGGCTTACAACAACAATAAAACAATAATGTTTTGTGTTTGTGGAAATTTTTCAAAATAGTAATTTACTTCAGATTAATTTCCTGTTCAATATTTTTTCATCATCTCTAAGTGTATAATTCATCTGTTGTCCCTGGTATCTTTTACTTATTACTATTGATTTTAGTTTTTCAAATGGGCTATCATTTCCATTATCATAGTTCATTTATATTTCCTAAGATAAGTTAATGGCTACTTGCTGCGGGAGAAATTCACTATATTTTCTCAATCTTAAGAGGTGGGGTAACTTAACTCCAAATTACTATCAGCTGATAATAGTGTTACTTAAACTTTAAAATGTTATATTCTCTGCGCACCTAAATTTAATTCAACTATGGATATTTGGTGAGATGACATAGTGAAAATTTTAATAAAGAGTAGGAGAATATTGGATATTGATATTAAATATGATAACCAATACATAAAGTTTTATTTTCATGTATCTCAAGTCTGATAGATTTTGAATAACCTTAACATTTTTAAACATATTTTGTAGTATTACCTAACCTTTTATGAGAGAGAATTCTAAACATACTCTTGATGATAGCTCAAACTTTGTCTTCTGTTTTCAAAATTGTTCCCTTATAGAATGTTTCTCCATCCCAGAGAGATGAAGTAATTCAATGGCTGGCCAAACTCAAGTACCAATTCAACCTTTACCCAGAAACATTTGCTCTGGCTAGCAGTCTTTTGGACAGGTTTTTAGCTACCGTAAAGGTAAGTGTTTTAAGATAGACTTACATATAACCTCATTTGAGTGTATGTATGCTAAACTAGAGGCTATTAGTGAACATTCTGTAAGGTAGAAAGAAGTGGAGAACTTTGCTGGAGAATGATGTATGTACCCATAAGAAGACATGGTGATGTCTTCTGCTATTGTTTATTTTATTTTTATTTTTTGATAGTTTTGCTCTGTTGCCCTGGCTGGAGTGTGTCTGCCTCCTGGGTTCAAGCAATTTTTGTGCCTCAGCCTCCCAAGTAGTTGGGACTGCAGACACGTGCCACCATGCCAGTCTAATTTTTGTATTTTTAGTAGAGACAGGGTTTTGCTGTGTTGGCCAGGCTGGTCTTGAACTCCCGATGTCAAGTCATCAGCCTGCCTTGGCCTCCCAAAGTGCTGGGATTACAGGCATGAGCCACCACTCCCGTCTTTCTACTATTGTTTAAAAAGCAGAAGTGTTTTTGGAAGTGTTTCTAATAGTATTCTGTAATTTTCTTTTTGTTACAAGTATTCATAACTTTTTAGCCTATGAAATTTTATATCTCTTGATTTTAGCACAAACCGTATAGCATCAGCAGAATACTTAGTCATTTTCTAACATATTGGTGTACAGAGGTGGACAAGGAATCAGACTAGAATAAAGTATAAGCCTATTGCACGTTTTTCTCTGTCACTACTTATTGAATATCCATACTGTGTGGCTTTCTGAAAAACACAAAGTGCTTTCTATGGGCTTACTTTGGTATATAACAAGATGTCATAAAGCAACTTTGGTATATTTTTGTTGAATGACAGCATACAAATAATTAGGTTTTATATTGTCCCCATTGCCATGTCATTGGCTGTGTCAAGTTAGTAAATAGGCCCTCAACATATTTAAAGCAGAAAACGAGCATTTATTTAATGGCAAGGCATGAAAAAGTAGCATAGTATTTAAACTTTTAGGCATTAGTATGCAAAAGAATATGTAAACTGGGGTAACTGTCAATTAAATGCTTTATTAGGTATACAAAATAGAAGCCAAATAATTACGGAGTGTAAGACTGAATAGCTGCTCAAACTTCTACTCTTAAGACACTTACTAAACACGACAGGACCCAATAAATAAGAAATATGAAAAAAACGAGATATTTGGCAAAATTCTCTAGTTGTTCCAGAAATTTCTCCAACTTTGTTTCAAATGTTTAATAAACACAGCAAGAAACTCATGATAGAAACTACAACAATGTGTTCACTAATAATTTTTGAAAAATGTACTGTCCAAGAAAGGACACTAACCTTAAACTCATCTTTCTGTGGAATTATCTGTGAAAAGTAGGTTAGATGTAGTAGAGAGGGAGGGAGGAGTGATGTGGACTTGTTGCTGAGATAAAAGTAGGCATTTTTCAGATATCCCAGATTGCAAGCAATTAGCTTTAAAAAATGTTTACATACACAAAAATTTTTTTAATTTTGGGAATATTATTTATTAAAAACTTCTAAATCAAGCTTTTTTTCTGCTGGATAGAAATGAACTTTGGTTAATTGGCTTTGGTTGAACTTTGAGCAATGGAATTGATATTATTTTTGTAGAATATCATATGGCTAGGATTGTAATGCTAACAGTTAGTTCTCAGGCCGGGCATGGTGGCTGACGCCTGTAATCCCAGCACTTTGGGAGGCCGAGGCGGGCAGATCACGAGGTCAGGAGATGAGACCATCCTGGCTAACACAGTGAAACCCCCGTCTCTACTAAAAATACAAAAAAAAATTAGCTGGGCGTGGTGGCGGGCGTTGTAGTAGCAGCTACTTGGGAGGCTGAGGCAGGAGAATGGCATGAACCCAGGAGGCGGAGCTTGCAGTGAGCTGACATCGTGCCACTGCACTCCAGCCTGGGCGACAGGCCAAGACTCTGTCTCAAAAAAAAAAAAAAAAAAAAAAAAGTTAGCTCTAGACACACTTGATCTTGCAAGTATACTTTCCTTCCTTTCATTACTGCTCTAAAGCTTTTTAATAAACTTTCTTTCCTGTTCTTAAAGTTAGCTCTGATCTAAAAAGTAATGAGTGGCAGTCACATTAATTGAATTCCATAGTATTTTGTGTATACCTGTCTCATCTGCATATCTAGGTTTTTAAAACAGTTACAAAAAGTTAAACTGTTTTTGAAAAATCACTAAAGTTGCTTTTTCCCTCTTCAAAATTTTAGGCTCATCCAAAATACTTGAGTTGTATTGCAATCAGCTGTTTTTTCCTAGCTGCCAAGACTGTTGAGGAAGATGAGGTAATAAATCCTTTCAAGATAATGTTTCTTCCGTGAAAATTTCTCTCCATATTTATTAACTTGCTTCGTTTGCTAAAACAAAAATCATAAATGAGTTTCTTTTCTGTCCTTTTCTCCCTGTCCCTGTTCCCCTTTGCTTTGGATAGAGAATTCCAGTACTAAAGGTATTGGCAAGAGACAGCTTCTGTGGATGTTCCTCATCTGAAATTTTGAGAATGGAGAGAATTATTCTGGATAAGTTGAATTGGGATCTTCACACAGCCACACCATTGGATTTTCTTCATATTGTAAATATACCTGAAGTCTTTTAGTTTCTTATTTGAGTGTGTAGTTTTCAGTAAATTAAAAAATAGATTGCCTACTCATTTATTTTGTACTGGAAATAGGAAAAAGAAAACTTGATATCCAAGGAAAAATTATAAATTAGTATATATGTCATATCACTGAAGCTTAATTCACAGACTTAGAAATTGAATAGGTTAGGCTGGGCGCGGTGGCTCACGCCTGTAATCCCAGCACTTTGGGAGGCTGAGGCAGGCGGATCACTTGAGGTCAGGAATTTGAGACCAGCCTGGCCAACATGGTGAAACCCTGTCTCTACTAAAAATACAAAAATTAGCCGGCCGTGGTGGCAGGCGCCTGTAATCCCAGCTACTCAGGATGCTGAGGCAGGCAGGAGAATCGCTTGAATCCAGGAAGCGGATGTTGCAGTGAGTTGAGATCATGCTACTGCACTCCAGCCTGGGCAACAGAGTGAGACTCTGTCTCAAAAAAAAAAAAGAAATTGAATAGGTTGCTTCAATTTCTATATGTAATTTCCCAGATATTTAAATAAAGTTAAAATGATGTTCTTGTGATTTTCAGTTCCATGCCATTGCAGTGTCAACTAGGCCTCAGTTACTTTTCAGTTTGCCCAAATTGAGCCCATCTCAACATTTGGCAGCCCTTACCAAGCAACTACTTCACTGTATGGCCTGCAACCAACTTCTGCAATTCAGAGGATCCATGCTTGCTCTGGCCATGGTTAGTCTGGAAATGGAGAAACTCATTCCTGATTGGCTTTCTCTTACAATTGAACTGCTTCAGAAAGCACAGGTAGGTGTCAGTCTAATTAAATAGTGTTCTTTTTAAGTTTTTCTATTATTGGAATACATAGAGTTACCAAACTAAAAGACATTTCTCATGTTGTAATGGCAAACCATTCTTAAGAGTAGACAAGAGTAAAGTATATATTTTAAATTTACGGGCTAGATGATCTCTTTTTTTCATATAAAACTTATATAGTATTTTTAAGATTCCTTTTAACCATTTCTCTTATTTTTAAGAATTCTAAAATGTTCATAAGATTGTCAATACCATATTGTCCTTTAGTTTTTTGTAAAGAAACTTCCTAGCTACATCTGTAGGTTTTAATGTAGTACTTCTTTACTTCACTCATTTTATAACGGATGTCAGGAACAAAAATTAGAATAAGTTGCTTTTTAGACAAGCAAATAATTTATTGTTGGCTAGTAAGTGAAGTATTTATACCAAACTGGCAGGTAGAAGCCACTTTTCTGAAAGAGGTTTTTCCCTGGCAGTTCCATTATTACCTAAGATTAGTTTGTAACTTGTATCTACAGATTATTATAAAATGTATAGGTTGATAAATTATCAACTACCTAAGTAAAATGTAAAGGTTCAGTGGAGAAAATTCTCATTCAAATGGAAAGTTGGTGAGAGTGCTGTATGTTAGCAACTACTTTGAGAGAAGGCTTACTGGTTCTATTCATGTCACCAAATAGAACTTACCGAGTTTAGATCTGCTGCAGACCATTTTCCTGCCACCTGAATCCATAAAAGACTCATGAACCTACTTTCCCTTTATATGGCTATTTATTCTTATTTAACAGTAGTTATTCTGATTTGTTTTATTGGATTTTACTTAGAAGATTGTGAAATTCTAAGCTTAACATTTTGCAATAAACTAATTGTAGCAAAGAACTGCAGTTATTGAGCTAAAAATTTAGATTATTATAAAAGAAAAACATAATAGTTGAATTTGGTGTTTTTCTAAGAAAGTTATAATTGATCTTATAGCAAACATTTTAAGAAGTATGTCTGAAGAAAATGAACCAGGCAAAAAAATAATTTTTTTTTTAAACAAGTATGTCAGTGCTTCCAAGAATTTTAGGCTCTAGTTTGTGAGCAGAGGGGAGCTCAGTCTTTTCATAAAAAGGTTGATGATCAGAGCAGTATGTTAGCTAGAGATCTACCTATGTAGTGTAACATGGGCTGTTTTTTGTTTTGAAGGGATATCTTAATTGTCTTAGATTAAAATAATTAAATGCTGTAATGAGAATAAATCCTAGGAGGTAGTTGCTACTTAGAATTTTTAGAAATTATGATAAACCACCATTTAAATGAATAATATGACACAGAAAATTTACATTGCTTACCCTGGAGTGTTAGAAAGAAAAGTTGAATATTAATCACTCACATTAGACTGTGAAGTAGAGGAATAGGCTTAATAGAAAACCTCCTACATTACATTATTTTTATTGGAACAAATGACATCTCTCTAAATGCCTTCTGACTTGTTCTCTGTGCTTACTCTCAAGATAGTACAGAAAAAGATTGCTCTAAAGTGTTAGTGTCAGAGGACAGATTTTGAAGCATAAATAATAATGTTGTAAATAGCATGTGTATTCTGTAGCTTTGAGATCATGTTTTCCTAGTGAAAAACACTGGAAAATCTGATACTCTTTTGTAAGTTTTCTGGTGCTAGAGAAAGAAAGTATTCACTGAAACTTTTTTTTTTCTTCTTAGCTGAAGGAGTATTGCAAACCTGGGATTTGACAGAATCTGGAGAAATTATTTCATTCACCTCCTTTATTTTATAGCTCTGGTGTAGGGAACTGGAGACTTTCTTAGAGCTGTGTAGAGCTACTTAGTAGTGATTTAAAAGAACCAATGCTTTTTTTCATACCACACAAACCTTAAAAATTCTAGTTCAGTGGTTTTCATAATTTGTTTTAGAAGTGGAACCCTTTCCCAGTCCCCCTTCCCCAAAGAAAATCTTGTACACACACAATCCCAGAATATAGAATAGAAGAATGGAGCTATACTTGTGTTTAAGGGCAGATCTCCACTCAACATAGCGTTTTCCCTTCCATAGCTAGAAATCTACCTATGTAGTGTAGGTTTAGATTATATTATGTAGGTAGTGTTTGGACGTAGTTTGAAAACTGGAAATACAGTGAATTTTTTTTCTTTTTAAGAGATATGCCCCATGTAGTATATAATTGCAGTGGGGAAGTTAGTGAAGAAAAGGAAGGTCATAAATCTTGGTAGAGACTTTTGGGACTTGTTCTAGCAGTTCTCTAACACCAACCCATGTGGTCCAAACATGGATGGCTCCTAGTTCTTTAGGACTCATTTCTGTTTTTGCTAAGTTTGCTGTGTTCAGGTAGGGAACACCAGGTCTAATATCTTTGTGTTTAGACGTGTGACAAGGCCACAATATCAGATTTCTTCCTAGTTTTCTGGTTTTAATATAGGAAATTCTTGCATCAGATTGATGAGATCATGCCAAAATTATTTGCGACATGATTCCCAGTGTCTTGGTTTGAGGAGAGTCCATCACAGACATACCGTGCTGTGAGGAGGCCACTCTCACTAGTTCTGCCTGAGCCCCCACTTTGAGACAAAGTATGGTGAGTGTTCCCAGGTTTGAAAGGCAATCTTCCTTTTGTCCCTGTTAACCTCCCACTACACCCCCTTAAGCTCTTGCGCCACCTGTTGGTCACCATTCTGGGATGGCTAAACCTCTTTCTCTCCTTAGCCTTCTTCTACCCTTGCTCTGTTGTGTGGTTGTGCTCACGTCCTCCTCTTTCTGACTGATGTGGCCCACCCTGATAAACTCAGGCTGTTAACTCTACCTAGATTAGTGTAGTGGTCTTTGTAGTTCCTAGCTGGGCAGTAGTCAAAGTACATGTTCTAGTTTAAAACTAGAGTAGGTGCAGCCATAAAACAGAACAAAATCATGTCCTTTGCAGCAACATGGATGCAGCTGGAGGCCATTATCCTGAGTGAATTAACGCAGGAACAGAAAACCAAATACCACACGTTCTCACTTACAAGTGGGAGCTAAACGTTGGGTACACGCGGACATAAAGATGGCAACAGTAGAAACTGGGGACTACTAGAAGGGGGAGGGAGGGAGGGAGGGGAGCAAGGGTTGAAAAACTGTTGGGTACTGTGCTCACTACCTGGTTGACAGGATCACTTGTACTCCAGACCTCAGCATCATGCAATATATATCTAGGTAATAAACCTGCACATGTACCCCCTAAAAGTAAAAAGAAGCAAATTTAAAAAAAAAAAAAAAAAGCAGACCCCTCCCCACCAGTCTCCTGGTTCTTTTTGAAGGTGGCTGTGGTCAGACTATTCCAGCAGGTTCCTCAGTGCTTCATGCTGTTCATCAAACCTGGATCCATCTGGACCTACCATTTATGTCATTTATTGTTATAAAATAATATTCTCTTGACACCTTATAATTAGAGTTCATTTAAGTCCTTTTTATCAACTCCATTAGAGTACTTGTCTGGTGTCGAGAGTTTTGGTAGTTCCAGTATATGTGCTTGTTTTGTTTCTTCCACTGGATCTCAAGAAGGAACAAATTATTTTGGTGTCTTATAGAACAAATTCAGATTGTACTAGATTAGAAGGAATTTATTTTGATGTTATTTTGGAGAAAAGACTTACTTGGGACTTGGGTGGAAGTGGAGTTCATATGGATGGTTTTGTTTTGAATAATTTCTAAGGTCTTTTCTAGCTCTATCATTTCTTGTCAGTCTCCCACCGCTAAAATATAACTCTCTATTTACTTCGTTTTTTCACACAGAAAGATTATAGTGACATAGTTTTCCTCTTACTTAAATACATGTCTTTTTAGGATTCTGCCATAGTATTGATTCTGCCATGGCATTTATTATGCCCAGTGACCAAGGCATTAGAATATTTGTGGTACCTTTACCTTTCTAGGCCAATAAATATCATTCATTTGCTAAAGAACATTTCATTAAACGAGGTACAGTTGGCTCTCCATATCCATGGGTTTGGCATCTGGATTCAACCAACCGTGAATTGAAAATATTCAGGAAGAAATTTCACAGAGTTCCAAAAAAACCTTGAATTTGTGGCACGCTGAGTACTACATTGAATCTACACAGATGAAGTGATGTGTAGGCATTCTGTTAGGTATTATAAGTAATCTAGGGATGATTTAAAGTACACAGGATGATGCGAGTGGGTTATATGCAAATACTACATTATTTTATATAAGAGACTTGAGCATGTTGGGTTTTGTTATCTTTTGGGGGATCCTAGAACTAATCCCCCATGGATACTGTGGGATGACTGTACTTATTTTTTAGAAATAATTTCTACACTATAGCCCCTTTTTTACTCCCAGTTTCTTTCATTTTTTTTTTTTTTTAGGCTTCCTAAAATATTGGCAGAAGCTCCATCCTTTCTCTGTGCTTTGTTCCAATGTTTTTAGCATGTTTCAGCTTGTTCTACATCCCTGGGATATATAATAAGACCTAGCCTAAATATAAGCTTGATAGTTCAGGGACTATCTTAAGTGTTATGTTAACTTTTTTTCTTTTAAGGGAGGGAGAACAAATTCTAATACTAGTTAATAGTTTCTTACCCACAGTGTGTTATCTAATGCCTTTCAAACTAGGGGAAAAAAATCAGTGAACATTATGGTAGATGCTAAAATCTGCCATTTTCTTGTATATTTCTGACAGTTTCAGTTACTTTGCATTTGTATTATACAATGACTAACATCAGCCTTTTACCATTCTTTCCTCTGGTATTTTTCAGTAACAAATAGTGAATGTATTTAGAGATAAAAATAATTTTGTGACCAAATGTGTTCTTGTAGAGTGCGTTATTTTCCCCAATTTTCTCTGTGGTATTGCAAACAGTCATGGTGAGTGCTGCAGGTTATATGAGGATAAGTAAGACTTGGTCCAGAAATGTTCAGAATACCCAAAACTGGAAAAAAGTGATCCCTGATAGTTAAATGGTCAAGATAGGCTTCCTGAAGGTGATGGTGTTTAGCCAGTCCTGGAAGGAATGGGCAATACAATTTCAACAGGTAGAAATAAGATGATTAAGGGTAAAATAAGAAAGGGGAAGATTAGTGCATCATATAGAGCAGGACTTGAGCAAGAGTGTAGACCACAAGTTGAGAGTATGCTAGGAAATAAGGCTAGAAAAGAAGGTTGAGATCAGATTATGGAGATTCTTATTAATACTAAACTAAGCAGTTTAGCTTATTTCTGGTAGGCATTGGGGTGCCGCTGGAGAGAGGAGGGAAGGAATATATGATGATGCTAACTAAGGTTATTTTGACAATGCTGTAACTGAAAGTGAGGAAGAGTTAGACACTTTACTACAGGTAATAATTTAAAGGCCTTCCATGTACAGTCATTGTGCCAGAAACTTAGGGATAAAAAGATGAATATAATACAATGCCACACCTTTGGTCTTGTAGTCTATAATGGAAAGGCTAAATGGTTCAATAGATTATTATAATGAAATGTGGTAAATACGTTGAAAGGTTTTAGTGTCTTTTTTTTTTTTTTTTAAGACAGAGTCTTGCTCTGTCTGTTGGCCTGGCTGGAATGCAGTGGTTTGATCTCACCTCACTGCAACCTCCACCTCCTGGGCTCAAGCTATTCTCATGCCTCAGCCTCCTGAGTAGCTGGGATTACAGGCATCTGCCACCATGTCCTGCTAATGTTTTGTATTTTTAGTAGAGAAGGGGTTTCGCCATGTTGGCCAGGCTGGTCTGAACTTCTGGCTTCAAGCGATCCACCTGCCTTGGCCTCCCAAAGTGCTAGGATTACAGGCATGAGCCACCACGCCTGGCCATAAATATGTTAAAAGGTTGATATAGAAACAGATGACTGTGGCATTTAGGGTGTTTGGGGTGTTGAGGGAGTCAGGGGTAACTCCAGAAAGGATTGATATCTGTGAATTGTCCTGAAGGGTAAGAAGAAGGAATCAGCAAAACTCCCAAATTAAAAACTTTACCAAAAACATTTCATCTTAGTGCTAGGTCTACTATTTTCTACAAAATACATATTTCTAAATTTTTCATTTACTTTTTTAAAATTCTTAGCTTCCCTCCTCATCCCTGATTAAAAAAAATTTTTTTTTTGCCCTTTGGCTTCTTACATTTTTAATGAATGTATTTATGAGTACTTTGGACTTCACTGAAAAAAATTAGAAGAAGCCAAGAGAGTAGGATGAAGGGCCTTCTAGACAGGGGGAATAGACTGAAAAAAAAAAAAAACAAAACAGACGTTGGATACAAAAAAGTAGTTTCTGTTCTCATGTAAATGTTCAGCATACATTGCAAATACAAAACTCAAGTTCCAAAGATAATTATATTAGAAATACAGATTTGGACCTAATTTCTAAGATGATGATGATGGATGGGTAGCTGGATAAATAGATGAGTTGGAGGTAGATGTGGGGAGTGAAAAGACTCAGCGGGGACGGAAAGCACAGGGAGGAAAAATGGCCACCAGAGATAACAGAGCAGCCTATGTTAATTAATGATCAACTGTGTGTGTGTTTTTTTTTTTTTTCCTGGCCCAGATGGATAGCTCCCAGTTGATCCATTGTCGGGAGCTTGTGGCACATCACCTTTCTACTCTGCAGTCTTCCCTGCCTCTAAATTCCATTTATGTCTACCGTCCCCTCAAGCACACCCTGGTGACCTGTGACAAAGGAGTGTTCAGATTACATCCCTCCTCTGTCCCAGGCCCAGACTTCTCCAAGGACAACAGCAAGCCAGAAGTGCCAGTCAGAGGTACAGCAGCCTTTTACCATCATCTCCCAGCTGCCAGTGGGTGCAAGCAGACCTCTACTAAACGCAAAGTAGAGGAAATGGAAGTGGATGACTTCTATGATGGAATCAAACGGCTCTATAATGAAGATAATGTCTCAGAAAATGTGGGTTCTGTGTGTGGCACTGATTTATCAAGACAAGAGGGACATGCTTCCCCTTGTCCACCTTTGCAGCCTGTTTCTGTCATGTAGTTTCAACAAGTGCTACCTTTGAGTGTAAACTAAGGTAGACTACTTTGGGAATGAGAACATGCAAAATCAGGAAAGGCTGTAGAAGGAAATATACCTTAACAGGCTGATTTGGAGTGAGCCAGAAAAAAAAAAAAAACTCTCATTATTTGTGTGGCTAATTATAATTCAGCGTTATTTAAGCACATAAAGACCAAAAAAAAAAAAAAAAAGAAATCCAAAAGATCCAAACTTTTTTTAAACGTAAAAAGTCTCTTTGTAGTATGTCAGTTGCACTTTTTTTCTGCTATAATGTAACGTAGCTTGCCCCGTCAAAAATTCAATTAAAATTCATGGCCAGCAATCCTGTTCCCCCTCAGCATCCTGATTTAATTTTCCTGTTGCTTTTGCTTGCTTCTCCATTTAATAGTTACTGAACTTTATGCATGTTGATCTATATTGATTTTCACTGCAGTTGAATGAACAAATTATTTCAGTGTGACAGCCATGACTCAAGTTCCAATTAGTCTGAAAAGGGTACTTTGGAATTGTCCCATATTAATCAGAGATGGCAATAGAAAAAGTTCTCATATTACCAGGTTGATTTTGTGTCTCATTTCAAATTTTAATTTAAAATTACGGTTTTCATTTTTGTTTACCTTAAAGTGATGCTTAAAAGTGGCATGTAATTAGGACACTTAGATTTGTTGAAAGCATTTTCGACATTTGTATAAAAGAATTTGTGATAAATATATCCAGGTGCTCACCAAAGAAACATGTATTAACAACTTAAATTAGATTTTTCTAACTGATAGTTTTCACTCATTTATAATCAGTAGGAGAGACTGTCTAGATGTTGGGGCAGCTCTATGATTTAAGTCTGTAACATGTTATAACTGAATTTAGTACCCTAGTTTTGTTAAGCTATTAGGATTTTCTAATAGAACTTACTCCCCCTGCCTCCCCAGCCTTATGTTTCTTTTAATGACTTCTGGATCCTCAGCTCCCTTTGCAGTCTGAAAAAGGTATTGCAGTCAGAACTGTGTACTGATGATAAAAGCCTCTGGTAGCAATAAAAAGTTGTCCTTAACTTTTGTTTTTGTGACTTTTTTCTGGTTGTGAAGAGGTACAGGTTCCTGATTGGCTAGGCACTGCTATTTCAACTAGAGAAAACAATAGAAAGACCAAGAATACACTTACTGAAAATAAAACATGAAGAGGATCTGAATGTGATCGAGGGATATAGGTTTTAGACATAAGAATTTTTCTTTCGTGATATTTTTCACTGGTGCACTGTGAATCCTCCAAATAGTAAATTTACATCTTAATGTGACTGCTTGTGAGAGTAGGCTCAGACCCCTATCTTTAAAATGTCATTTTTAGCCATTTTGTAATGTTCAGATTTAGCAGAACAAGAGTATTTTCAGGTCATCTGATTTGTAAAAAATTCTTGTGGTACGGTTGACTACCTGTTTTATGACCTTAGAATCCAATTAAATGGGAAGCATTTACTCAACATGTCAGTAAAGGGAGTGGGAGGGAAGATAGCAAAGGATTGGCTTCACAGATAGACATTTTAAAAATTTCTCATCCTGACCTTCATCTGTTTAATTCATCTGAATTGTAGGCGCTCTAAGAAGTTTACAACTGCAAATGTTCATAGTATCTGTAAAATGATACAGATACTATGAAACTTCCTCCTATTTAACAGATGAGGACATAGTTGTGTTATGTAGACAGCTAGGGATAAAACTGAGTTTAGAGTCAGTATTTCATTTGTAGTCCAGTAGCTGCAAATTGAGCAGAATGTTAGAGGACAATAGGATTTTCACTTTTCGGTCTTAAGGTTTTCAACATTTACAAATTGCTGGTAAGTTAGTTTGGAACACAGCATTCTTCTCATGGGACACCGAATCAAGTGGGATAGTGGGCTGCTAGCCCTCATGCCTCAGAGCTTATTTAACCCATCGTTCAGTTCAGTGATAGTTTTGGAGACCTGGCCCTCAAAAGCACTGTTAAACCTTGGCCACCATTTCAGAGGCCTGAGCCCACTTCCTCACGACTTACTGTGGGCCCTTAGAGAACTGTGGCTTGTGACAGAAAGAGCCTAGTATTCTTGAACAGTGTAGAACTTTTCATTAAGAATGTTCCGGTCGGGTGTGGTGGCTCACGCATGTAATCCCAGCACTTTGGGAGGCTGAGGCAGGCGGACCACGAGGTCAGGAGTTCAAGACCAGCCTGACCAAGATGCTGAAACCCCATCTTTACTAAAAAATACAAAAATTAACCAGGTGTGTAATCCCAGCTACTCGGGAGGTTGAGGCAGGAGAATCGCTTGAACCCAGGAGGCGATGAGCCGAGATCGTGCCATTGCACTCCAGCCTGGGCAACAGAGGAAGACTATCAAAAAAAAAAAAAAGTTCCTGCTGTTCAATTAGTTCCTTTTACCTGAAACTATTCTCAGCCTGTCCCAAGTTACTTGTGTTAAACTTTGGCATCACATCACAAACTCAAGATCCAGAAACTTGAGCATTCTGCATCATAATTGTCTTGTGCCTCCTGGTGGTTAAAAAACCTGTCGCTCCGTGAGGCCTCTGGAAAGGCAAGGGAATATACTTGATGGGGATAGTAGTTACTCTCTAATCCTCCATTCAACCAAAAAACAAGACAAAACAAAACAAAAAAAACCTAAAGAACATGTTCTAGCCCTTGAAGATCAGACTGGAAGCTAAATATTTTACTTCTTCATTCTCTACGAGATGAATATAAAGTTAGTTATATAGAGAACTATTAAGTTTTCTCTACAGATAGACGATGTATTAGTTTGGAGGGAGAAGGGAAAGCTGGGAATGCAGAATGCTCCCAAATGTCAGTAAAAGGTCAAATATGACTAGTTTGTCATAAATGTTCCTGACGCTACCTTTGGCTGTGAATGAAGGTAGAATGTAGCTCTTCACTCAGCCAAGTTGAAGAGAATCTGAACCTATGTTCTTGAGAGAATTAAGACACTGGTGTTTGTGCCCCCAAGAAATACTATGTATTTTCTCCTGTGTTAGAGTCAGCCACTTGTGTGTGTCCTCTGTGCTCTTTACAAACCTGAATTTTCAAGCTATTAAATTTACTCCTAGATTTCCTGAAGCAAGTTATGCTTGAGCATTAGTGCCCAAAGCAGCATGGTGGCTTTTCACTTGAGAAGAAAATGTGGTTAAGCTACTGATGCACAGCCAACATGATGAGGAGCTTATCTTTATCTAAAGTAGTTTGCACGTTTTCAACTGGAAAGCGAAGATACTATGTCACAGGTTCTCACAACCAACCTGGCAGAATGCATCCCCAGTTTAACAGGGTTCAACTTCTAACTCATCTCAAACGTTTACCCTATTTGACATCATGAAGTTTTGTCTAACATGTAAATGTTACTTCTAAAGCCTCGAAAATTCTTTCAGTCTTTATGTTGAGGAGAATGTCTCCTATACCTGTTATCAAATAATGCTATGAGTTTTGGCCACTAGATGGTGCTTTTAGAAAAATACAGCATCTTTTTCAATTTCTGGGAGAAACTGAGTTGAGTTTACTGTATGTTAGTGAGCAGTTGAACTCATCTGGTTGCTGAGCCAACTGTGTTGGCTTAGTTAGAAGTTCATATTACTTAAGGTACAGGAGGCCTGTGTGTGTGAGAGACAGGGAACTTTGGCAAGATCAGCCAGGGTTAAGGGGCAGATGGTGACTGGATACCACGTTTCAGACCAAGAAAAACCAGAACCAGTCTTACAAATCCCAATTAGTGAGTTGTGTGGTTCTGTAAAGTGGCCTAGAAATACAATTGGGAAGGCTTGAATATAGCCAAGTCCCAAAACCTTGCTGCTTTCAGTTTGAATTGGATTTGGCCAATCATTAGGAGAGAAAAATTGAAGAGCACGCTTACTTAGCACAGCTTGCATCAAGAAATAGCAAGTTTTCCCTCACCATATTTAGTGGCTTTTATGATGTACTCGTATGTAAGACCAATGTCAGACATAACTCTCCCTTGTGCCAGTTTTACTTTAAAAGGCGTAATAAGATAACCAAGAATGTCTTATCAGAGAAATTTGAGAACTCACTTTTTTAGTTCCTAAGAGCCTCTGGAGTTAAGGATGAAATGAGAAGGATGAAATGCCTTTCTCTTATCTCTAGAAGTATAGCCTTCATAGCAGATCAAATGCCAGAATTGTTGACCTTATTGTGTTACACAACAGTAAGGTAGTAGAAAAGCAGTTTGAATAGCCCTAGGCCTAGTGAACTGGTCTCCCATTTCTTGGAAATAGCTTATTTTGTTAGGCAATAGGACACTCCAGAATGAAGGCCAACTTTAGGCAAGCAGCCACGACAAAGTGACTGGTGGGGAGCAGAATCCTTTTTGCTTTTCAGGATATGATCTATCTTCAGCAAACGACTTAGCATAGAAAAGGCTTGCCTTTTCTTTCTTTCACTCTTAACGTTGCTGTGCTTATATGAGTTATACAAGTTCAATTCATAGTGCATGGCTAAATCCCCAGTACCTAATGTAGGCCTGGTGCAGTATACACAATAAAGTATTTGGAAAGAGGGAAGGAGGGGTTGGGGGAAGATGGATGAGTGAATAAGAAAAAAAGACAAGGAAAGCTAGAACTGCAACTCTCCAGAGTTCTAAACACATTGTTCACAGTTAAGCCCAGCTCTTTTGTTTATATAAGAGACAGGGTCTAGGTCTGTTGCCCAGGGTAGAGTGCAGTGGCACGATCCTAGCTCACTGCAGCCTTGAACTCCTGGGCTCAAGCAATCCTCCCACCTCAGCCTCCTGAGTAGCTAGGACTACAGGCACACACCACCATGCCTGGCTAACTTTAAAAATTTTTTTAAAGATAGGGTCTCACTATGTTTCCTAGGCTGGTTTCAAACTCCAGGCCTCAAGTGATCCTTCCACTTCTGCCTTCCAAAGTGCTGGGATTACAGATGTTGAGCCAATGCACCTGTCTAAGCCCAGCTCTTTATGGAATGTTATTCTGCTCCCCGTTCCCCACCCTCAAACACACACATTTATTTGTTCTTTTGTGAGACAGGGACCAAAAAAATCTTGTTATAATAGCCTTTGCCTCCCCGGTCTAGGTGCCATAACTTTGGAAGAAACTTTCCACAATGGACTGAAAGGCTCTTCATCTCACATCCCTACAAGTAACTGATTTGAGGCAGATGTGAAATCTTTTGTACCTCACGTGATGTTCCACTGACAACCAATAGGTCTCATTTATATATAGCTGTTAATCAGGAATAGCAAGGTAGGAAAGGGAGATGAGTAGACACCTAGGCTCCCAATTAGTCTTCTCAAATTAGTACATGCAACCTGGGCACAGTAGCTCATGCCTATAATCTCAGTATTGTGGGCAGCTGAGGTGGAAGGAATGCTTGCGGCTGGGAGTTTGAGACCAGCTTGGGCAACATGAGACCCCATCCCTACAAAAAATAAAAAAATTAGCCAGGCATAGTTGCTGATGTCTATAGTCCTACCTACTCAGGAGGCTGAGGTGGGAGGATTGCTTGAACCAAGGAAGTCAAGGCTGCAGTGAGCTGTGATTATGCCACTGTACTTCAGCCTAAGCAACAGAGTGAGAGTCCAACAAAGAAAAAAAAAATTAATACAAGCAATCCCTTCACCAGCCCTGGGTATGCCAGTTGCTTGCTGGAGATTGACCTGACAGATGGCATCCTTCGCAAAAACTAGATACCGTGGTCTTAAAAATGCAAGCACTAGGAACTCTGAAGTGAGCCACACTGCCATCACTGTCAGTCTCCAGGTGGGAAGATAAGTCAGTTGTGAAACAAAAGGTTTTAAAGGTGGCTTAAAAAAACTTTAATAGTCTTTTGTGTTTTTTATTTTATTATTTTTTTTTGAGACAGAGATGTGCTTTGTCGCCCAGGCTGGAGTGCACTGGGGCGGCCTTGCCTCACTGCAACCTCCGCATCCTGTGTTCAAGCGATTCTCCTGCCTCAGTCTCCTGAGTAGCTGGAATTACAGGCACGCGCCACCATGCCTAGCTAATTTTTGTATTTTTAGTAGACACAGGGTTTTACCATGTTGGTCAGGCTGTTTTCAAACTCCTGACATCAAACAATCCACCGGCCTCAGCCTCCCAACTGCTGGGATTGCAGGTGTGAGCCATCGCACTCAGCCATGTATTTGTTTGATACCAGACCTGTTTACCCATAATCTGGGCCAATAGCGGGCCAAAAATAAATAAATAAATAAATACATAAATGCATAAATAAATAGATAGATAACCAAATAAGAAGGAACTTGATAAGCACTGTTGACGGGAAAAGAAGTTCGGTCAATTATTGGGGGTGAGGACCTGTTTCTATCTGTCCAGCTCAGTGCATAACAATTGAGAAAGTTGGATCTCTCCTTTACACGTGTGCTGGGCTAATCTCAAGGAGACCATCTAGACTATGCTTGTATTAAGGCAGAGTCTGTATCTGAAAAGAACTAATATTTGTTTAAGATTGATGAAGAACAAAAAGCCTATTACCAATGGAAATAGGTTTAGATGGCTCACTTCTCCCTGCTTTGCTTTTCCACAATCTTGTTTGAGATAAGCCAATAATTTTTATTGCTAGTAATTATACCCAAGATGGTTTCACATCCCTTACTTGGTCAGCCAGAAAATCTACCAGTTTTATCAACACTAGAGAAAAAGAACTGCCTATTGTAAAATGCCAAATCAATGGCAATCTATCTTAGGGGAATTGAGATGGCAAGGCACTCAGTTGGCCAGAGGTGTACATGATCAGGTTCCCCTAGGTAACTGGACTGAGGCTAACCTACTGATAATACTCTCAGTTCCCCAACTCCTCCCATTAAGATGGTTCACATTAACTTCCTCTACTCTGGGAGCTAAAATAGAAAAACAAAAAAGGAAATAGCAACAACAGACATACATTTCTTACTTAAATACTGCCTAATTTGATTTTTAAATACTGCTCAAAAAATATTTACAATCTGATGCAGAATTTGTTTTTAAAATGATAGAATAAAGTTAAAATATCAAAACAGGGAGTTTAAGAATAAAGTCACTTATATGTAGTGATGACAGTAGTCTCACACAACAGGAACTACATGTTTAACTTGCAAAACTGATGTCATGCTCTGGCATCAGCTGGTAAGGAGCTGCTATTCCTTTCCCACTCCACTGGTCACATTACTAGCAGATTTCTGTCCTTACAGATTATAGTGTAGAATGAAGGGGATGGCTTTTGATGCTGACATTTTGGTCATTTAATGGCTCACATGTATCTGACTTTACTTACATTTACTTAGTTTCTAAGTAAAGAAAGCAGCTTGCCAACTTGTTCATCCAATTGCTCTAAAAAATCTCTTTCCAGGAATCAAGTGATTCAAGAGGCAGGGACTGTTGCTTCTTCATTTCACTGTCTAAAGGAACCATATGTTACCATTCTTATTCAGAGGGGAACACTCCTGAGGATCTTGATTAAAGGCAACTCATGCCACCAACGGTATTTTTATGATCTACCTACTATGGAGCTGAAAAGTAAAGATGGAAATAAGCCTATCTACAAACAGGTAATGAAATTGAAAGATAACAATATATGTCCATGCTTTATAATACATATGATTTGAAAATTGTCCCTTCACTATGAAAACTGCCCCCAAGAAGTGACTGCTAACTAAAGTAATCTAGCCCTGAATCTGACTCATCACAAACAGGTCAGCATTAGAAATCAGAGCTCACTCAACTAGCAGAAGTATGTGTTTGGATATGGATGCTATTTTAAGTGATCAAGTCTGAATGCTTTGATTCTCAGCAGGTTTTTTTGCAGATATTGTAGAGAAATCCAACTAGGTAACTCTGAGAAGACAATGTGAATCAGAACCATTGTTAATGATGCTGTTATCTGGGAGAAGAGACATGTACTTGTTTGGGGTTCATTTCCCATGGTCCAAGACATATGGGTCCTGGTAAAAAGCTGTGGACACAAGGTACAGAGCTTCACAACAAATAAAAAGGCAGGGATGGGCCAGTAAGTTATTTTAAGGTATCTTTAAATATAAATTGAACCCCAGAGGCAGAAAAGTCATCTACCCAACACCGGCACATTTTAAACATGATTAGGATTTGTAGGTCAAAATCCTGTAACAAAAAAGGGAAGTTTTTGGTTGTTTCCAAAACAAGGAAAGCATGTTAAACAGAATCTTGTGACTTAAACTTCACTCAAGTGAGCTTAAAACTGGCATAATTTTGATACCAAAAGTAAGCTGAATAACCAATACAAAAAACAGAACTAACTGGAGTTTTTCTCCCCCAAAACATAGTCCCAAATCCAAAACAACTTATATAAGGGATGCAAGTAACAGAAAAAGTCAAATAAAACAACAGTGGTTCCTGAATTTAAAGGAAGGATGCCCACTTCTCTCTCTCTCAAGAGGCAGATGGTCAGCTGAAAAATAAAAACATTGTATCAATAGAACACTCCAAAGAAAAAAAATTGCAGCCATCTCTGTTCATGCAATATCAAATGATTTTTTTTTTTTTTTAAAAAACCCCAAACACCAAAACAACCCATAAAACTAACAAAAGGAAGGAAAATGTTGCTCGGATCTTATGACCTGACGGTTGAGGATCCTGATCAGGCTGTTCAGAATGTGGCTCATGGGACAGAAAGGACAGGAGTTACATGAGATCAAGTTTGTGGGCCCTGGGTGTGGTGGCCCCCTCAGGTTAGGGTACACGCTGTCTTCAGTCCATCAGTTCTTGGATCAGCAGCTTCAAGAACATGATAGTTCTAAGCAAGGGGATCCCAGCACAAGACCTTGGGTCTTGGCCCACGTTTTCTGTTTCACTCAATTTCCTTTTTCCTTTTTAATTAATATTATTGAATATGACTATTTTTGGTAGTGGTAAGTCACTTCAGTATCCACTATGGGCAGACATTGACAAATACAAACAGCAGTGCAATATTTGACCCAGACTTTAAAAGAACAGGAGGCGATGGTGGAAATGAGGTAACTCTTCCCCAACACGTGTGAACAGACAGCTCCTGCTCTTCTAATGCTCTATGTCCATTAGGAGAGAGTAGGGCTTGTCAACAGGATGGTTACATAAAGAAGAAGCTACAGAAGAGAAAAAAGAAAGGTTCAGATTCAAATTTGATTCTTAATGGCTTAAGAAAAGAAAAGGAGCTTCTCTACAACAAGCTGTGAAAGAACAGCAGTGTGTCAGTTAATGGGGTGACTTCCTCGAGCTCGACGGGAGGGTGAGAGGCAGCAGGGAAGAGGAGGCCAGTGAAGAAGACGATGCCTCAGCTGGGCACCAAGGCACATGAATTGGCAGGGTGGACAGGGACAGGCATGGGGGAAAAAGGGTGATAACATGATATGTGAAGTACAGGACACCACATGGCACGTATCTTTGAGAAACTGGTGTAACCCAGACGGCAGCCATTTGAAGTCTACCACACGAGGCAGGAAAGCATGAGACTCTTATCCCTATTTCTTTTATCCAGTAAGCACGTGTACATATGCAAACCAAGCAGTGACTAAAAAGAACTCACAAAAAGGGCACACAAATAATGTTTGGGTAAAAATATATTTTCCCCCGCTTTATGTCTTGGCACTAGTGATATATGCATAGATTACCTGTTCACCACTCTCCTACCTTAACAGATGCCAAATTACCAAGCATGTTGCTAAGTGATCACTTTCATATTTGAAAAAATGATATGCTTCACATCAATACAATTACTTTAGTTTAAAAAAGACAAATGTCTAACATGCAGCTTACATATATGACAATTCTGCATTAACAATGAAAGTAGATTACATGACAGTTTTAGAAAACACATTGGTTATTTTCAAACAGCAAAATGACAAGGATCTACAACTACAGTTTAAGGCATATCAGCATATTTTAAAATTAAGAAATAGACAAAGTTCTAATGCTGTTCACAGCTTTTCAATTTATTTAAAAAATTCCCTTCATACCTACATACAAACTAGACTTTGTAGGTCTTAATTCCCACTAAAGAATGTGTCCTGTCAGTGGAACCAGGACTTTTCGAAGCTGAGACCTGACAATTCCAGACTCTTGCAAATGGCAAAGCAAAGGGGTGGGAATGGACAGTTTTTGTAGGACCACACAGAGACAGCAGGACGTGGGTCGGTAACAGCTGAAAAACCTCACCCAATAGTTTGTATGTGAAACAGTCATGGAAATGTCAAGAAAGCAAGGAAACCAAGTCTGTTCATTTGAGGTGCACAAGATGTGGATTGTGTGTGTTACTGCTGGTGAGTCACAAAGCAGAGAAGGAAGATAAGTAATCTGTGCCCACTGTTACATTAAATAATTCCCATTGTTGAAATGCCCTTTTTGGAGAAAACCTTAACCAATTAATAAAGAGCCTAAGTTGGGAAAACACAATCTGAACTGCCAATAAATTCTCATCAATGCTTTTCCATCACATTCTACAGTACATGTGTTATGGAGATCTAAAGTTCAGAAGAAGCAAAAAGATGGTCATTATGTTTGAACAAAAGATATGGGGTAAGGCCAGCTAGTTATG
Organism: Pan paniscus; assembly: GCF_029289425.2. Classification (NCBI taxonomy): domain Eukaryota; kingdom Metazoa; phylum Chordata; class Mammalia; order Primates; family Hominidae; genus Pan; species Pan paniscus. Next base: position 53,032,313 of record NC_073252.2, read on the forward strand.
TAGGCCCCTCAACCCCCAAAAAAGAGGTGGCCACTGTCAGCAGTTAGCACCAGGGAGAGACCATTAAACTAAGATTAAAAAATTAAGTGGTCATAAAGGCATCCTAGCATAAAAATTTTTCTCTTGGTTTTCTCTAGTAGAAGATGGTAATTTCTCATTCTGGCTTTATTTGCCTTGCCAGAATCAAGGGCCCTCTGAGCTATCCAATGATGCCCATGAGGCTATGCAGAGCACAGGCAGGGATTAATAATTTCTTTTTTTTTTTGGAGAGTCTCACTTCATCACCCAGGTTGGAATGCAGTGGTGCAATCTTGGCTCACTGCAACCTCCATCTCCCAAGTTCAAGCAATTCTCCTGACTTAGCCTCCCAAGTAGCTGGGACTACAGGCACGTGCCACCACGCCTGGCTAATTTTTGTATTTTTTGTAGAGACGGGGTTTCACCGTGTTCGCCAAGGTGGTCTTGAACTCCAGGCCTCAAGTGATCTGCCCACCTCGGCCTCTCAAAGTGCTGGGATTACAGGTATGAGCCACCACACCTGGCCTGGATTAGTAATTTCGGATTTCCAAATTCAGGTCAAGAAGTGGAATTTATTATGTGGTTCTTGTGAAAAAAATATAAATGTGGCCTTTTAAATATATTTAGTGTTTTTTTTAAACAAAGGCTACTCAAACCATTACCTTCCTGCCCCCCTTGAAAAGAAAAAAAAAATCTATCCATCCCATTTGCTTTCTCTAATTTTGAAAAGTCAGAAAGATCTCAAAGGTTTCTTACTACCGTACTTACATGCAAAGGCGAAAGCACATCCAATTAGATTTGAGGGTATCATTTATTCCGTGCAGAGCCAAGGACTACTGTGAAAAAAGGCATAGATACAGAAAGAAAAAAGAAAAGCAGCAATAACAAACTAAACAGGGCTAGGGAGCAGTGGCAGAAAAAAGTTCAGAAGCAATACATTTAAAAAAAAAAAAAAGCTTCTATTTGTTTCTTTTGACTTTTTATTCCCTGACTCGCCATATGATTTATTTTGCTGGGAAAAATTTAATGCAAAAAAGTCAATCCAATCAATAATCTTGGAATCAAAAAGTCAGCTGGATGCCTTTCGTTGTTATGCTCATTTTAAAAAAATTTTAGTGATGCAAGAGACAATTTAAAAGTGTACTTTCTGTACAAGCCACAAAAATGCTCACACAAGCGGTGGTTGGAACAAGCATACAACACAAATATTCAAGCTTTTGTCTGATGCACAGCCTATGAGCAAATTCAGCCCATGGTTTGAATCAACATGCCAGCTACTATTTGGCTGCTCCACAGTTAGCTCCAGACTAGAATTATTTTAAAAAACAAAAGCAAAAGCAAGAATGTTGGTCCAGTAGCTCCTAAACCTGTGAAGACTATGACTACTGCTGTGTCTAGTGTGTAGTTTCTATTCCAGCTTTGTTTAGGCTTCCACGAAACTAATTTCCTTACTTTGCTTAATTAAGCATAATCAGTTCATGGAAGACCATTCCTTCTTTCCTCTAAGTATGGTTGAGGACAAAGAAAAGGAGAAAAAATCTTTGCTGAAATCAAAATGGAGACTTGTTCATTCAAAAAAGAAAGTGTGTGTCAGGGGAGATGCAGCATATTCTATCCTATTTACTTAATCTCTAACCAGTGAGGAAAATGCAGAGGGGCAGTGGGTTCATGAGAAATGTTATCCTTTCTACATGTAGAGAGAGAGCTGGGAGGATCTTGTTAGTAGAGGGGAAAAAACAATCACACAGATGAAAGGATAAGCATCAGAAAGGAGCAGTATAGAAAAGAGATTAAATATGCACTCTTCCATACAAATTAGGCATTTAGTACAGGTTCTGGCATATGGGCCAGTTCTAATCCCTGATGAGGCAAGGGCCTTAGACAAAGAGCAGGTGGAGCTAGCCAAGGTGAGGAAAATTCCAGACAATGATTTGAGACTTCAGCTGTTCTATTTCTTCTTTCTTTTATTGCCAAATACTGAAAGGAGACTAAGCAAGGAAGCTGGATATGAAATGTCTACCTTCTTGACTTACGGGTCATGTTGTGGTCCTTCCTATTTCCACCTTAAAATTGACAAGGCCTCGCTCAAATTTGTGCTACCAATGATACAGAGTTTATAGCAAATTTTCTAAGGGAAGTATCTGTGGAAATTTTCTCATGATTCATGAAAAATGTTATTAGAAGTACAAGTATCCTGGAATCAGTCATCAGGTCCTCCCTCTAAGCCCACTGGGAACAAACTGAGGTGTGTTTATGAAAGATTCCTTACTGTTAGTGGTAAGCAGGCTGTAGAAAGCCCATCATCCTTAGTAGAAGATTCTTCTACTAAGCAATGTTATATGATCCAACCTTTAAGACCTCTATCTGTGAGAGGATCAAGGATGCACCAGTAAATGTGAACTAATCATAGTTTTCTCATACCAGTCTACTCCAACTTGGCCAGGATCGAAGGCAGGCATTCAGATGCAGTTTCAAACCATGAGAGGAGAGAGTCTGAACAGACCCACAAGCTCAGGCCAAATAATGTTATTGATTAAAATGAAAATGTCATGCAAGGGTAAAAATAAAATATAATGCTTGCTCACCAGTCTGTCTACGTACAAATCTACCTTGGCTTAGGACAAGTGTGGAGAAAAGACAGTGAGTTCAGGGATTGTGCACTCATGGAGATGAATCATCAAGAAAATGCAAACTCTTGTCATGGCTATTCAGGTTTTTAGTTCAGCTGCTGAGGCGGTGAGAAGTTTTCATGTCAGACGTACAGGTAGCATTTTACCCCACTTTCCTCTGTCCAAAGCGACATACAAGTAACAGGCCTGCTTCGTGCTGCCATTCAGAACAGGCATAAAAAGCAAATCATTTACTTTCCGGAAACAGAGTCCAGCTGCACAGAGCATTTGCGGTTATTCCCTTGTTCTATCATTTTCTACCACCCAACAACATTCAGCAAAACGAGTTAATAATAGTTACTGGTGTTTGAGGAAGGGTAAAAAAATAAAATAAAATAAAACTAAAGAACACACATGGCAGAGATACGATATTACTGCAAAAGCAGGTGAATGCGGGAACATCCTTGGCTTGCCAGGCTTTATGTGAAGCTTGCACTGCAAGTTAAAAAACAAAACAAAAAAGTTAGAAATAATAATAAATTAAAAAGAAAGGAAAATTAGGAGCGACAGCACCAGCATTCAGTGATGGTGAATGCTCATGCAATGATTATGGAATTGACAGAAATTAAAACCAAAAATTTGAGAAGGCTACTCTACATGACAAGCAAAAGCAAAATTTAATACTGAATTAAAGACATACGGTTAGTTTCCATTTGTATGTAATTTAGAATTCACAAGTGACTTCTTGAAACCACTGCATGTCTAGTGGGAGGATTTACTGTTTGGCTTTTGTTTTCTCAAATAACACAAAACCATTATCTATTAGGTTTGGGTGTCCCATTAGTACTGAATAGGAGCTTCATTTTCCACTTCTGAGCTGCTGAAGGAGTCAGAGAATAAATATACAATAAATGCCTTTGTACAACTGACTTGAAGAAAAGGTCTAAAGCACTTTAGGGATTGAAATTACATAGTGAATGGAGGACATGCTATTAATCTAGTTGGGTAGGGGAAAAAAAGGACAATCACTGGAATGGTTACAGCTACAGCAATGCCAGGAGCTTTCCCCCTCTTTTAGGTACAAAGTAATGCCAAACCCACGGTCCACGTGTCTAATTTTAGGCAACTGCAAAACATGCAACCTTATTCCTTAGCAAGAATCAAAACGATTTTTTTTTAAAAGATGAGTGGATGGTTGGGTAAACTGTAGTTATTAGATGCCAAGTATGGTTTTAAAATGATGAATTTTAAAACTGTTTGCATCTTAATCAGCAAATGCCTGCTGGCAATTGTGCAGACAGTTTTCAGAAAAGAGGAACACTGTCCACTGACCAACTTACCCCTGGGCGTCCCACCACTGTGGTATAGCCGCAAACAAGGAAAGTGACTTCGTGGCCAGAGATGGCAGAAGGTGGGGTCCAGCTAATGGCAGTGCCAGGGTTAGTTCTACTTTGCCTGTCATCTTAGGAAATGTTATATACTCTCATGCCACTACAGGTCAAGGAGAAGTATAAAGCCTTACCTACATTAAAAAAGGAGCGTGTCATTAGAATAGAAAAAAGAGAATTTAAAACTATTAGAAAAACTAAGTTAGGCTTGGAGGTGGAAGCATAGCAGGTAAATAAGTAAGCATCTGCCTTTTCATTTTCTACCTATAACAAAGTCAGTTCCTGAATGGCAACTCCCACATCTGTTCCAGCTATGCTAGGAGGCATCTTCCCAGCTCTTTTCAAAGTGCTGCTCTGTCTAGCCTGGCCACTGTCTTTCTGCGGTCCCTCTAACCAAAACACTCCACTACCACTGGCAGTAAGAGGTGTGATTTTTTTTTTTCTTGGACATTTCAGGCCTCCACTGGCAGTTGCTTTCACTGTACAAATGTAAAGTGTGGAAAAGGGTAAGGACCTAGAAAAAGTTATACAAAAAATATGTGCCATTGTCAGGTGCAAAACCTGGCGACTACTCTGAACCAAATTAAGTATAATATCCTTCAAAATAAATGAGAATATATAAATAAGCTAAAATAGAATCCACACAGGCTTCATAGAAATTTTGAAAGCATTACACATTGGTAAGGCCCCAGGATAGGAAGAAAATAACCTAACATGTTCAAAAGGGCAAGGAAAAACCTCCCTACACTGGGAAGTTTGTTACTAAATAAACTTTTCTAAAATGGAGGCACAATAATGATCAGCTCTTGGAATTTCTATTGCTTAAAGGCACGTCTAGTATACACAAAATACTCTTTTAACATTGCTGGTCTTTTGGAAACATTCTTAGTTTTAAAACTTGAACCTTTATGCACTGAGTGCCTCAGGGTGAAAAGAAAAACTTGACTTTGCATTTCCTAAGCTGTAAGTCAGCAGCTTTTTGTCTCATTCATACCTATAGATGTATGTGTACATACACACAAACACACACACACAGACACATACACACCCCTATATCCTTGGTTAGTTTAGCTTGGATTAACAAAGGTACAATGCCAAATGGCTTTCATCTGTCTTCACTGGAAGAGTCACTGTAATCTGAGTCTCTGCATGGGAAACATCACCATTAGTGTTAGATGCTCTCCTGACACGCATAGCTACAAAGGGTTTTCTTAGATTATAATCCATGTGCTTGTTACTCTCAGAATTAATCCAGCATAACTAAATTTTGGGCCTTGAACTCCTTTGGTCACTTGGATCTGTGCCAACTCCAAATAAAATCACAACCACTTCAATTATTGTTCAGAACATTTGCCTCCTCCCTTGCTCTGGTGATACATTTTCTGCTGTCTCAGAGCTCAGAATGTCAAAGTTTGTAAAGCATGATTTAAAACTCTCTCAGTATGTCATTGTAGCAGTCCATTTTTATTTTTACTGCAGGCAACATGAGATTCCTTAGGGGTGAGCCTACTGCACATTCACCAAGACTAAGTGGACAATAGCACTGTGCTCACTTCTCCCTATAACACATCTCAATTACTGTGCAGAGACTTGATCCTATGTACTCTATGTTTAAAGAATGTAATTCTTTATGTGCTTGAGCATCAGTGTTTTTACTTATGGTCAGCTTTTTCCCTAGAACCTTGGCATGTAAGGCGAAAGAGCAAGACTTCCTGAAACAAGTTCTGAGTTTCTTTATATTAAATAGCTGCCGTAAAGCACCATACATTAGACAAAGGAGGGTGGCATCTGCATATTTGTCATTGAGACACCACAAAGGTTTTCGTTAGTGGTATTCTTACCATCGTGCTTCCTGTCAAAACCGATAGCTATTGACATAAAACTAGGCTTTATGATGATTCAAAGGAGAGCTTCAAATCACAGGAGAATGTCAAGGGAGGCCTAAATCTCCCACTGGTTTCAGGCAGCTGCTACTGGAGTATCATAGGAAGTGACCAACTCAAGAGCAGAATCTGACCCTTTGGCACATGACATTAAGACCCTATTTTAAAAAACCTTTTATGAGTGGGTTTAGGTTTGGCTTGAGGTTGGCAGAGGTGTCAACTGGATAGGCATTTGGATCCCATTTCACAATAAAACAATTCATCATAGTGAATTTAGAGGAAACTAGTGGCCACTAGCAGCTCTTCCAAATGTTTCATTTTGGGAACGAGACTTTCAGTGACTGGCTTACGAAGTCTTACAACACAGAATAGGAAAATAATTTTAACAATTGTGATTTTAGGATGCTCTCTATCAAGAGTCATGAGAATTGTCTTCAGAGGGTGCTGAAGAGACATCAACCTGTCTTCTTTGAGACTCCTAGTGTTGGTGTGGAAGATGCTACTGGAGACAACAGGTTCCTCCAGGCCTGATTGCTTGGTCAATTGTGGTAAAGTTTTATAAATTAATCTTTGTGTATCTTTTAAAAAATTTTAAAAACCTTCATCATCTTCCCTGCACTGTAGAGAAAATACTTGCTTTTATCTTTCTGGTAAAGGACCAGTTTCCAGTCTGTAAATGGGAAAAGTAGAGACATGCAAGAGGAATAAATTGTTAGAGGTCCCCGATACAGGGGGGTGACACCTGCTTACTTTTTCTTATCCTTGTCTTTCTTGGTTTGCTGGGCCCCAGATTGCTGGGCCTGGGACTGTAGTAACTGAGCCGCTGCTTTCTTCTTCTGGAAGTTGTTCACCTCCTCCTCAAGCTCCTTCTTCTTGTCTTCCACTTTCTTCTTTTCTTCTTGGTGTGTCCGCTTTAGAAGGTCAAATTTCTCGTGAAGCTGGAGAGAAAAAGAAAACAGGCTTGGTGAACGGAATGAAAATCCTTTTGATGTAAAGTTCTTTGGATCTGTTCAAAAAACAAAACATGGCCAGGCACGGTGGCTCACACCTGTAATTTCAGCACTTTGGGAGGCCGAGGTGGGTGGATCACGAGGTCAGGAGTTCAAGACCAGCCTGGCCAAGATGGTGAAACCCCATCTCTACTAAAAATACAAAAATTAGCCAGGCGTGGTGGCGGGTGCCTGTAATCCCTGCTACTCAAGAGGCTGAGGCAGAGAATTGCTTGAACCTGGGAGGCGGAGGTTGCAGTGAGCTGAGATCGTACCACTGCACTCCAGCCTGGGTGACAGAGACTCCGTCTCAAAAGAAAAGAAAACAAACAAACATGTGTCATGTGGCTGCACTGGCTTTAATACAGGTGTAAAGTACCATTTTGCTGACTTCCTGGAGGAGCTGAGCTGGGATGCTGAAGAGCATCCCTCAGAGTCCCAGACTCCTGTGACACTAGAACTCCTTGGGACTAAAAATTCCTTCGCTCTGTTGCCCAGGCTGGAGAGTAGTGACACAATCTCAGCTCACTGCAACCTCTGTCTCCTGGGTTCAAGCAATTCTCCTGCTTCAGCCTCTTGAGTAGCTGGGATTATGGGCATGCGTCACCACACCCAGCTAATTTTTGTATCTTTAGTAGAGACGGGGTTTCACCATATTGCCCAGGCTGGTCTCGAACTCCTGACCTCGTGATCCTCCCACCTTGGCATCCCAAGGTGCTGGGATTACAGGCGTGAACCACTGCACCTGGCCAAAAATAATTATGATCCCAACAAAAAACTCACCCTAGTGGTAAAAGTGGTTCTTTACCTCTGGTCCTTTTTCGAAATGTATAAAAAACATTTACTTAGAAATATATACAATGACTACATACATGTATGTGTTTGTATATATATACACATATATGTGTATGTATATATGTGTGTATATGTGTGTGTGTATATATATGTGTGTGTGTGTGTGTGTGTGTGTATATATATATATGCATTATGTATTAGCTACTTAAATAATGTGTTGGGAAATTTCTGGCCCTTGAGGGAAGGAAGGGGAAGAAGAAAAGCAAAGGAAGAAGAAAGAAAATGAAAAAGAAAAGGAAAGGAAGGAATTCTAGACAATTTTAGATTTTTTACCCAGCATCCCCTTGGTTCTTGAAGCCAACAGCAAATAAGGCTCAACTTTCTCTGCAGCAAAACCATCTTGAGTGCTTAGCTATTTAAATAGCCTCTAAATTTCAGTAGTTTTTAGACAAAATAAATTAAAACAAGAAAATGGGGAAATTTATTTAAATGATTTCACTTAGAAACATATAGAGACATTGGTCAAACACTTCAGATACTCATTATTGACCAGCAGAAATAGACATTATGCACACAAGCGCACATACACACACACACACACACACACTCAAATACAATGGGATGAATGTTATAGTATAAATCTATGTTAACTTCTAGGAAGCAGTTAATCTGGCCAGGGGAGGGGACTAAGGTAAGGCTGAAGCAGGGAGTGCGAGCCCCGTGAGGGCAGAAGCATGGGCGCAGATGTGGAGTGCAGGCTTTGTGTCAGATCGTTGTCCCCCAGACACTGCCAAAGTCTAGCTGAGTTGGCTGATAGACTAAGATGATAATAATAGTCGCAGAATCCCAAATCTCATGTTTTAAGACTTGTAAATTGAAGAAACACAGAGCTACACAGGCCATGTGATCAGATCTGGAGACCTAAGATCTAGTTTTGGTCTCGGTTTTGCTGCTAACTAGGTATGTGACTGCAAAAATAGTTTTAACTTTTATAACCTGTTTATCATCTGTAAGACAGGGATGAGAATATCTGACCCATTTTCCTGGCCAGGTTGGCAGGTCACTCGTGACAAAATGCATGTAGAAAGTACTTGGACCATCATGAAGTCCTCTAAAGCGTGATGTATTTAGAAAATCTCTCTCTTACAAATCTTTCCCTTGAAGCAGGACAGATGGCTTACCTCTTTCTCTGCCTCCTTAAGTTCAGCTTCTTTCTCCTTCACTCTCATAACAAACATTTGTCTCATTTCTTCTTCTTTCTTCTGCAGTTCTCCCAGGAATTCATTCCTTTTTGCTTCATATGTCTCCTGAAGACTATTGAAAATCCACAAACGAAGGACAGCATCATGAAATTGTATACTAAGAAATTTCAGTTCACATAATTTCTACCTATCTACTTTCAAAACATAGATAAAGCTGCTGCTTGCCAGATCAAAGCATAAGTAGAATGACACTGTTTTGCTTTTAGTTATGCTGTGGTTGGAAAGACAAGTGCATCAAGAACTAGAAATCAGTCAGTAAGCACGACACAGCACTAAAGGTGTGTCTCTGACTAGCCAAGTTTTATCTTACATATATTCATACAAGGAAAACCTGGGCTGAGGAGGTGGAGGTGGTATAGAATTTGAGAAGATGGAGAAGGCCTGCTATAGGGGGAGAAATGAAGAGGGACTGGAGTCCCACAGATCCGGATTTGAATTTGGGCCGTACTAAGTAACCGGCTGTTCTTAGAAAAGCACAGCCTCCCTCAGCCTCCAAGGTCTAAGACGTGGATACAGTGACACTTACCTTCTAGGGATATGACCCTGAGAATGAAATGAGGGGAAGGGAATAAAACATCGAACATATAGTCAGTGCCCACTAAATGGTACCCTCCCCTCTCATCTCCCTCCAGCCCCCAATGTGGAAAATAGACCCAGCAAGTAAACTAAAGAGACAACATTACCTTTAAAGGTACTGTAGAAAATTGCTACTTTTCAAGTTATATTACCAGTTGTAAATAGAGCAGGGAGAAGTTTAATTTTTATTTTCAATTCTATCTTCCTCCTGACTGTCTCGGAAGTTAGAGCCCAATATTCTACATTGAATGCTACAGCTCAGCTTTATCTCTAAGTCAAAACAAATATATTTACAGAGAAATCACTTTGGTAACACAGCTTAAGAAAATACACCCCCACTGCCACCCCCACATACACACAGAAACATTTGCTGATATTTTATAAAGTGCTATTTCTCTCTTTGTCTTGTAGTTTCCCTACAACAATTGTTGTATATTAACCATCTGCAGTATATCTGCCTTTCCCATGGACTAAATTCATCCAAAGTGTAGACTACAAACTGGATAGCCACTCTGCACGATCCCTGGCACCATGCAGACCACCACATATCATTTACATCTGTCCATTTACACGAAGAAAAAGGAAATTCAGGTGATAGGAGCATACGTGCATGTAGATACACACATCTATAATGAACCACACAACTAGTTTAGTATTAGAAAATGTATTAGGCCAAGCATGGTGGTTCACACCTGTAATCCCAGCACTTTGGGAGGCCGAGGCAGGAGGATCACCTGAGGTCAAGAGTTCGAGACCAGCCTGGCCAATATGGTGAAACTCCATCTCTACTAAAAATACAAAAATTAGCTGGATGTGGTGATGAGCACCTGTAATCCCAGCTACTTGGGAGGCTGGGGCAGGAGGATCACTTGAACCCAGGAATTGGAGGTTGCAGTGAGCTGAGACCATGCCATTGCACTCCAGCCTGGGCAACAGAGCAAGACTCCATCTCGAAAAAAGAAAACATATTAATTAGGCTGGTTTATACTTCAATAATTAACACGGTTATTAGTTTATTAAAAGTAAGTTCTCTTGCCCTTGCCACTATCAATAGTACCTGTTTATGAACAATCAAGTGTTTTGAGTTTCCAGAGGTACATTTCGCTTTCACATTATCTTACAAGATAAAAACATGCTTGGCCAATGTTAGTGTTGGCTAATATTAATAGCAATAGTTGGACTTCAAGTTTAAGATCTATAGCAATGGAGATATAGAGAAGTGTACTCATAACAGAACTATAAAATAATTCATGAAATTTTGCATATTAGCTTATAATAAACTCTTGATCACTATTATTTAGGTCAGAATTGCCAAAGGTAGAGGATGACTCATCCCTCTTATGAAATTTTACAGAAAACTCAGTTTTTGTTGATTTTAGAATAATGAATATATCTCCCTCTTCTTTCTAACAAACAATGGAAATTTTGATAGAAACACCACCGAAAGTGTATTCCAGAGACCACCAATTTCAAGAAAGGATCTCCAAAACAGGGGCTCCAACGTCAAAAGACGGAAGGGAGAATGGTGCCCCTGATATCCTTTTAGCAGATTCACAGTGCATGGTGGATCTCAACCTTGGCCATACAGCAGGGTCACTAGGCACATTTTGTTGCATACACTTCCCTAAATACAGAGTCCAAAGTTCAGTCCTGGAGAGGCTGATTCAGGATGTCTGGTAAGGCAAAATGGTCTAGTTTTAAATGCTTTCCAGGTCATTTGATGCAACTAGTTTGCTAGTTTTAAATGCTTCCCATGTGATTTGATATAACTAGTTTGCTAACTACTGCTTGTCTTAAATGCTCTGAGTAGCCCTTCAGTAAAAGAATCTATTCAACTTGATTGTCTTAGAATCCTCCAAATTTGTCTGATCATGGAAAATTTAGGCAGTTCACTGATAGAATGTGCTCTGGGTAATGCTACGCTAAATGCTGAGAACTCACTAAATGACTCTGCCTTATCCAGTCCCAACCACAAGCCATCTTATGAAACTATGAATCACAACTCAGTTGTGGGTCTTAACCAGTACGTTAAAAAGTTTAAGAGTAGGCATTACTACACAAAATGTGTATGCTGGATCATGATGGAAAATGCTTTTTATAGTGAAGCCTGCAGTCCAAAATTGGAAAGCCTAGTCCCAGAGAAAGCCTAAGGAGCAACTTTGCCATTGGCAACATTAGCTTCAGACATGAGTCTGGAAGCAGTTTTGACACCCTGGGCCAGAGCAGGCAAATGGGCTCAACAAATGCTACTTCTTATATCATTGTGTCTTAGGATGTGAGCCAGCTTTTGAACTCTGACATTGGAAACAATGATCAGGAACATAAGACAGAAGCCATAAAACCTTACCCCAAGGAATCATAACTGTAATTAGTTACTTACAAATAACTTAGAACCATAGCATCCACAGAATCAGATTCCCAGCCCCTCTGCCAGTTGAGTTGTCCACTAGAGATACCACAAGCCCTCACTAATATTTCCAGTCATTGAAGACCAGTTCAGAAGGAACTGGCTCATATTCAGTAAAGATATCCAAAGTGATTTTACATCTTTTTTTTTTTTTTTGAGACAGGCTCCTACTGTCTCACCCAGGCTGGAGTGCAGGAGCAGGATCATAGCTCACTATATGCTCGAACTCCTGGGCTCAAGCGATCTTCCCACTTCAGCTTTTCGAGTAGTTGGGACCAAACACAAGCATGTGCCACCATGCCCAGCTAATTTTTTTTTAAATTTTTTGTTGAGATGAAGTCTCCCTATGTTGCCCAGGCTGGTCTTAAATTCCTGAGCTCAGATGATCCTCCTACCTCAGCCTCCCGGAGTGCTGGGATTTCAGGTGTGAGCCACTGCACGCATCCCTTTAGTGGTATCTTTTGCAACTTTTAGTTCTTCAAACTTAATTTTTAATTACAGTTATTAATACCCTTTTCTAAGTGAGAAATGTGTAACTTTTCCACAAGATTTTAGATTGATTTGAAATTGAGGATTTTATCTTGTAATTTCCTCTTAACAGCCCTTGGGAGAGGCAGGTTTTGCTTGTTGAAGTCAAAGGAAGAGAGAACGAACACAGACACTTCAGTTCATCCTTCATTCTGGTGATTCACACAGCACGATTCTCTCTCTGTTCTTATCTAAAAGCATCTAGTGGAGGGCAGGCCAGAGTATGATCATCTCCACCAGCTTTTGTGGAGTGGAGCAATACACATGTGAATTCATTTAATCCTTACAACAACCCAATAAGGTAGCCATTACTATCACCTCCCACTTTATAGATGGGGAAACTTGGACACACAGGTAATTTGACCAGGTCACACCACAAAGAAGTAACAGAGCCAGGACTGAGACCAGGCTGCCTTGCTCAGATAAGAACTCCATCTCCTGCACTGCATGGCTGGTGTACAGAGGCCCAGGCACTCCTAAAAACAAGTGAGTCTCTGGGGCCTGGACCTCGTTGGCCTCTGAGAAAATGGTGGTAACTGAGTGCTTCGTGTGAGTTGAACGGGGGTGAAGCAAGGAGACAGTGGTGTTCTGAGGTGAGATGGGAGCAGCTTGGGCAGGTACTGTTAGGAAAAGTGCTGTGGCCTCTCAGGAGAAAGGAAGCAGGGAGTGGCTCATGGGAGACACGTGACGTCTCCTCTTCTACCCTATAATGCCAGCCAGAAAGGGGCTGGGGTCTGGAGGAAGGAGACGCCTGGGTCCAGGGAAGCATGGGTGCTCTGGGTGGTAGAAGCATGAGTTTCAAGGCTTCAGGGCAGCAGCCGGGCATGCACAGGGGGCGGATAAAGATGGGCTTGGGAAAGAGCAGAGGAATGTCTGGTTATATACATATTCTGCCACAAGACAATAAAGACGCAAGTGTGAATGCAGGCAGGTTTAAAGGCAACCCAGGGACGGGCTCCGCTAGCTTTACTGCCGTGGTGTGCTGCCAAGGCTTGAATACGGCGTTTCTGTGCGCGCACTACTCCTCCTTTTGCCTCACGCTGTGTAACATACACAGTGGCACTGCCTCTTACTAGACTTGGTGTTAGAGGTCACTCTCTGTTTTACAAACATGTACTGTAAACACAAGTGGGGCCCAGAGGACAAATGGTGAACGAGGGTGCTCACTGGGAAGGATGAACTTCACTGCACACCCATGCAGAAATCCTGTGCTTTGAGAATATAATAAAACCTTAAGCCCTTGATTTATACTCCTCCAAGCTCAGCCTAAATTCACACGGAAGATCCATCTTCCAAGCACATCCAGGAATGGTGACTTTGCAGATGAAATTCTGGAAAATCACTTCAATCAATTGTGGCTTCTGCTTTTCCTTAACTCTGTCATCCTTCAAACAGAGTCACCTCACTCCATTCCTCCCGCTCAGGTGCACAGGAAGTGCTGAGGGTGCCCGAAATTCTTCAAAGGGAAAGGCCGAGCCCTTTTAAAAGTAGTGGTTTCCAAGAAAAGGAAAATCAAATTCATTTTGTATCACTATTTACCAAGACATGTGATTCAAAGCCAACTTTTGGTACCAAGTAATCTTCCCTAAACCAGGAGGGACATCAGAGTTTGAATGAGTGGTCTAAGAGGAGAAATTGTTTCCAGTTGAAATGGAAAACCTGGTTCCAGTTATCGAGATGTTGGAAGGTATTTATTTTTAGAAGGTCCACTTTTTTCTAATTTTCTTATATATGGAAAAAAGTAAAGGCCTTGGTAATATATATGTGTGTGTATATATATTATATGTGTATATATTATATATTATTATATAATTATATCATATATTAGTAATATATGATATAATTAATATATATTATTTCATATATATATTGTGTGTGTGTGTGTGTGTGTGTGTGTGTGTGTGTGTGTATACATTTTCCCTTTTCATCATCAAAAAGCAAAACTCAGGCCAGGGGAAATGGATCCAAGTGGGGAGGGGAGACATGGATAAAGCACGCTCTCTAAGCGTCAGGCAGCCTCGGTGATATCCCTCACCAATCCTGAAGCCCCTGAAACAGGGAGAACAAAGCAGTGGGCTTGCCCAGCAGCTGTCCCTTGCAGAAGCCCTGCTGGGCCTACCCAGCTCGACCTCCTCCTGGTGGGCAGTTACTCTGGGCTTGCAGGAAATGCCTTAATTAAAATGCTGGCCACACAGACAACTTAGCAGGCTGTGCGTCTGCAGCAGCAGGAAATCCTTACAATCCCCAGGCTCCCAGGGATCCTAAGGAACCCAGTCAAGATGGTGGAAGGACTTGGTCTTGCCTGTCCCAGTAGGCAAACTTAGGCCACTGGGCCCTTCCTGGTGGTGTAGATAGCTAAGGATAGCATCATAGACTCTTCAAATTCCACAGATTCCTGAGTTGAAAGAAACACAACTATGCCAAATGGCTCTGAACATTTTGAGAAGTAAAACACTTTGGGAGGTAAATGACCTCTAACAAACTCAAGAAGCAGTCACATGCATTCTAACTTTTGCAGGCAGTTCACAGGCTCCAAGTTATGATCTCGTCTAGGGGTTGGGAAACTACAGCCTGAGGACCAAATCTGGCCCCCCATCTGTTTTTGTAAATGAAGTTTTACCGGAACACAGCCATGCCCATTCATTTACAGTATGGTCTATGGCTGCTTTCGGACGACAAGGGCAGAACTGAATAGTTGTGACAGAGACCGTTTGGCCTGCAGAACCTAAAATATTTACTGTCTAACCCAGTATGGAAAAAAATTTTTTTTTACTGGATCTAATTATTCCCTGATCTGGATCAGCTCCTCATTTCACAGATGAAGAAACTCAGGCCCAGATGGGTTAAGAACTTGTAGCGTAGCAGGACCAAGAACTGAACCCAAACTCCTGACTCCTAGCCCAGTGCTCTTCAACACTGTCTGGATTTGAATGAAGGTGAGGGGAAAATGAATTCAATTTTATGGCAGTTCCTTTTGTTCCATATCTCTTTGCATGAAAACAAATATTTTATGTAATACTGAAGACGGCCTTTCCCACACAGAAACCATTTCATCAGGTTTAGTAACCATAAAGTGGACTTGATTTTGTAAGGATTATTTTCTGGTAAATGCATTTCAAGGTTCAATTAGCTAAACCTGTGTACACAAAAAGGTGTCCTACACCTCGCCTCAGAACATGACTTTCACATGGTTGGAGATGGTCAGTTTTGCAAGCCGTCAGGGCAGAAGTGAATGATGCAATCTTGGCTAGAAGTTAACTTCTTGGTATGCCCCTTGTCTGGGTTCTGCATTTGTTCTCACTGCATACACACATGCTCATGGAACTCCTCAGCAGCACAGTGCCAGGCGACAAGCCCAGGCATTCCTAAACTATCTCTAAAGCAATTGCAAGAAAATAAACTCCCTCCTACAGACCCACGGGGACAGAATCTGCTGTGCACAGGCTGCCTCCGGTTCTATTGTCAGCCAGCTTGTAGACATCAGAGTGTGTTGTAGGCCGAAGAGGAGAAAGACAGGTTTTTTTTCCCCAAGGAACTATGGCCCTCAGTTTGTAAAGGCACAGAGCCCAGACACACCTCACACCACCTGAATTCAAATCCCCATTAAGAAACAGCTTGGGGGCCAGGCGCGGTGGCTCACGCCTGTAATCCCAGCACTTTGGGAGGCCAAGGCACTCCAGCCTGGTGACAGAGCAAGGCTCCGTCTCAAACAAAAAAAAAGAAAGAAAACTGCTTGGGCACCATCTGGACAATCCTCTCCTCGACCAGGAGGTGGTGAACCTGGCCTGGCAGCCTCACCCCACACCTTTACCCAGAACCACCCCATGACTCACTACGGTGTGGGCAACAGCACCCCAGCCTTGCCAACCCTATCCCTACCACTGGATTCTGACGGGGTCTGGGCTTCGGCTAGGATATTAATTCTACATCCATTTCTCCCCTTCACATTTTGCGTCTCCACCCGTCAGTGATATAAGAAAATACATAGATCTCCTAAAAGCTATTCTCCTTTCCTCCTGATTCTTTGTTGTTAGAATTTTACCGAACCACTGAAAGCTAATAGTAAAAGTGCTTGACAAAGGAAGAGCCTCCGGAAGTTAAAGGTGTTTGGCAAAAATGAATGGGGCAAACTGTAATCAGCAGCCGCACCTTTGTAAATATATCGACCAGGCTCTGTACCTCTGCAAGAGAACTGGCAGAAACCTGGGCTCAGGACCCAGATGGCAAGAGCTCAACACCACACCATTGTTTACTACTTGGAGGACCTTGGGCAGTTTGTTTACACTTTCAGTGCCTTTGTTTCCTCATCTGTAAAATGTGGATAATAATGACATCAACTAGGTAAGTTAGTTGAGATAATGCAAATAAAGCAATTATCGCAATGCCTGACAACATATGTATTAATCTTCACCCACCAGATCCTTCCATCATCACCATCTCAATCCAGCAAGCATTTCTGTGATGTACCACCATGCCACTCTCGCCACTGTCTGGGAGACACCTGATTGCTAGATGCCTTCATACCTGAAGGGTTTGCTGTCAGGGTCAGTGTCCTTGAACCCCATCTCTTCAAGCTTACAGCGTCGGTACAATTCATAGTGGCGGGTGTGAGTCTGCTCTCGCAAGTCCTCCATGTTCACCCGGATCAGCATCTCTCGAAGTTTCACAAAATCGCAATGATTTTCATTCTCAACTACAAGAGAGGGGGGAAATGGCGGAAGTGGGATTAGCAATGATGTCACTGAAATATCTGCAGTGATGCTTCCAAGATGTTATTACCATCACTCCTGAAATCTCTGGGGTCTCAAGACCATCTGAAGATCCTTTACTGGATTCACCTTACATTCCTGACGAAGACAAGATTTCTGACAACATTGACCATAATACTGATGACAACGCTGACTGCTGAGTGCCTACTCAGCACAGAGCACAGAGGGAGGAGCTTGAAAACAAATATTGTCTTTACCCTTCATAATAACTCTGCCAACTAGATGTCATGACTCTTGCTTTGCAGACGCAGGAGCTTGGTGAGCAAGCTGACCTCCCAAAGAGAGGTAGCAGGGTCTAGATTCAAATGCCAGAACATCTGGCCCAAAGCCAGATGTATTTGTACCACTCCATGCTGTCTATAACTGTGCAGGGCCACTTTTACATACCACTTCATTTAATTTTATCAACAACACAAGGAAGAAAGGAGTTTTCTTATTGTAGAGAAATTAGTAAGAGTAAGAAAAATTGTATTTTTCCCAGGGATCTCAAAGGTACTGTTTCTTCTCACAGCTTTATTGCCTTTATTCAAAACAGAGGAAAAGGAGGTCTGATACATCTTAAACCAGTGAAGAACTTTCTGTAGCCATCCTGCTTAATCCATAGCACTGGATGTCCTCCTTCAGAACACAAGAGTAGGTCATAGAGTCCTTGTCCTTCAAAGTGACACACCTGACAAGCTTTCAGGTGAGACTGTGGCCATGTCCCACAGTGCCAAATATAGATCAAATATTCTCCTAAGTCTCAGATTTACTAAGATAACATTTTATTAGAAGACATTTTTTGCATAGTTGATGGAGAAAAAAGTACCCTCTTGTTTGCAAGAAACTTTTTGCTGCTTTTTAATACTTGGCTCATGAAACGAGCTCCAACTCCTAGGGAAGAACTATTTTTCAATCAGGACTTTATATTAATTCCCTACACAACCCAGCATCCTTGAGGGGTTACCTCAAGGGCTTGGCAGCCATGTCTCTCCATTGTCTACCTAGCTGATTACTTTTTCTTTCTTCCTCACCTCCACGATTGTCACATGTGGAGCCCCACCACTCCCTCCCACTGCCAGCCCACTGTTGAGGGCCTCCCTAAACAAGACGGAAAATGAACAAACACGGCCATTCACATAGGGGCTAAATATGAAGACTCCATCTCCCATGCTGTGCACATACCCTGCACCACACCCCAGGGGTACTGCCTGGCCTTTGCCATCTTGTTGCCAATCTTCACCTCTTCGGTGCTGCCAACCACTGCAAATGGGAGATGGACCTGCCAAGCAAAAGGACAGAGAATAGTTACTTTCCCCTGCTCTGACAGACTGGTTTCCACCAGTCTCTATCTTCTCCCTCCTTCTGCAGGCCTCTACTTGGTGACAAGGGAAAAGCAGGCTGCAGTTTGGTGGGTGGATGTCACGTATCCCACCCCCCTTATAACCAAACACTGAGTATGAGACATGAGCTAGATTCAAGGGAAAAGTGTATGAGTCTTTGCAACTATAAAGTAAGCTTAAGACTTGTGCTAGCCGATGCAGTAGCCACTAACTATATGTGACTGTTGAGCACCTGAAATACAGCTTGTAGGAACAAGAAATTGAATATCTAACTTTTAATTAGTTTACATCTAAATTTAAAATGGAAGCAACGTAAAATATTTTTCAATTAAATGCAACTTTATTGTTTTGGCAAAACTGCATTTCACTTTGCTTCAAACTCAAATCTTCTGAAAAAGAAGACCAAGGTAGATGGCAAGGTAGACACAAAGATTAAAGATAAAGTATCTTTTTGGCACTTATTTCATATTGAAAATCTTTAAGGTATGTTAGGAGAAACCTGTATGTAAATTTAACTTTTTAGTTGTGAATTTTATAAAATGTAAATACAGATAAAATATTTTTGGTGAAAATTCAGTCCACGATGAGATATGCTGTCATTGTAAAATATACACTGGATCTCAAAGACCTACATTAAAATATCTTTTTTTTTTTTTTTTGAGATGGAGTCTCGCTCTGTTGCCCAGGCTGGAGTGCAGTGGCGCGATCTCGGCTCACTGCAAGCTCTGCCCTCCGGGTTCACGCCATTCTCCTGCCTCAGCGTCCCGAACAGCTGCGACTACAGGCACCGGCCACCATGCCCAACTAATTTTTGTATTTTTAGTAGAAACGGGGTTTCACCGTGTTAGCCAGGATGGTCTCGATCTCCTGACCTTGTGATCCACCCGCCTTGGCCTCCGAAAGTGCTGGGATTACTCCGAAAGTGCTGGCGTGAGCCACCGTGCCCAGCCTAAAATATCTAATAATTTTTATATTGAATACATGTTGAAATTATATTTTGCAACATATTGGGTTAAGTCCTTAAAATTAATTTCACATTTCTTTTTACTTTTTTTAAGGTAGCTACTAGAAAATTTTAAAATACTTGTGTGTCTCACATTATAGTTCTATTTGAACAACACTGCTTTAGACAGTTGACTATTGCACAAATTCTAAGTCAGAAACACACTTTAGCCCAAATTACTGGCTCAAGCTATGCACCCAGATTTATCTGCACAAATTCTAAGTCAGAAACACACTTTAGCCCAAATTACTGGCTCAAGCTATGCACCCAGATTTATCTGAAGTAGAGATGGTGTCCAAGACAACTGACTCTTTCACATTGGTTTATTTGGTAGTTATCACTGCATTCTGAGTGAGGGAGGAAATAATAATCCTATCTTTTTTTCTATTAGCATGTAAGAATAAGATTTGAAATAGCTGCTCCAAGAATTATTATTTAGAGTTCCTTGATCCAGTGTTCTTCCACTATAGATACACTGAGAAAGAAGATAAAGTTTTCAAGCCAATTCCTCTCCTACAGAGAACTTGGCATAATCATTGGCTCAGATTGCCCAAGTAGCATTTTGTTGGACGCTCAAGATATTGAAATGTTCTAGTTCATCTCACACCCTAAGAAGGAAAGAAAGCACATTATCTTTCTCAAACAAGTCTGAGTTTCAGACCTGAACCCTATTGTTTCCCCTGAAGTTGAGGAGCAACAGGACCTTTCTGGTCAATATTTTGGTGTAATGACCAAGGAAATTTCTCCACTCAAATGTAACAAAAGCAACTGCCAGTGGAATCTGTTTTCCTCAGACATTACGTGGAATTTGATCAGCAAGAATAGTTTGTAATGAAGAGCCTAAAAGAAAATTTCTTTAAAGAGCAGGATTAATTTGGAATGTCAGAGATTCAGTTCTATTAATCTGATAAAGAGAGAAAGAGAGCAAAAATTCTTGGGTATTTTATTTCCAATAAGTTTAACACAGATATAGTTCCATGACTAGAAAATAATGAAAAATTATCTAGAAGGATAGGAATATAAAGAAAAATTACATAGCAGTCATTCATGATACTTCCTGAATCCCACACTGACACCCCAAATTACAGTTCTACAGCAGAATAAAGGAGTGCCATCTCAGTTTGAGATTTTGACCTTCCTATAAAAAAGTACAGACCTCCTGCAGTATCCACAGGGTACTGGTTCCAGGACTGTCCATGGACACTGAAATCTGCAGGTGCTCAAATCTCTGATATAAAATGGTATAGTATTTACAAATAACCTATGCACATCCTCCTGTATACTTTAAATCATCTCTAAATTACTTATAACATCTAAGACAATGTAAACGCTATATAAATAGTTATTATACTCTATTTAAAAAAATTTTTTTTGTAGAATTTATTTTTTATTTTCTTGCTATGTTGACCAGGCTGGTCTTGAGCCCCTGGCCTCAAGTGATCCTCCCTCCTCGGCCTTACAAAGTGCTGGGATTACAGGTATGAGCCACTGTGCCTGACCATATATATATGTATTTTATATATATATATGTGTGTGTGTGTGTGTGTATGCTATATATATATAAAATATATATATAGCTATATATATAAAATATGTAGCTATATATATGCTATATATGTTATAAAAACAATACAAAATATATATATGCTATATATATACACATATATATATATTTTGTATTATTGTTTTTATTGTTGCATTTTTTTTTTCCAAATATCTTTGGTCCATGGTTGGTGAAATCCATGGATGCCGAGGCTGATGGTACACTGCTCTGCTCGGGCGGTAGTACACAGGGTGAGAGTGTAGCCTGACAGCCAAAGCCTGGGTTCCAATTCTACCTCCACTACCCACAGCCGTGCAATCTTAGGTGCTGTGCTGCAGTCTCCTCATATATGAGGTAGGAATAATAACAGCACCTACCTATGCAACTGTTGTGAGGATTAAATGGAAAGTCTTGAACAGTTCCTGGTGCATAGTAAATGCTCCAGAAATGTGAAAAATGTCAGGTGCTATTATTATTATGTAGCTCTCAATACCCACAACCAGAGAATTTTAGAGGTGGAAGAGATCTTGCTTATTATACGTTCAATCCTGCTTAAGAATTCCTGCTACAGTATCTCTTCCAAGTGGACTGAAACAGGGTCTGTTATCTACTAACCACTGGCGATGGGAACTCACTACTTCCCAAGAAGTAAGGTGTATCTTCCATCTCAGTGGCTCTACTAGTTAAACACTCACTTCGTAATGGGACCAAAACCCCTTGGTGATCTTTTGTCCATTCATTCTTTTGCACAAGTCTAGCCATTTTCCCTTGTGGCAACCTTCCTTTCACACCCCATCATGCCTATTTCCTGGGAAGAATCTGCTTTCCAGATTCTTCCAACAATTCTAGAGCCTTTACTACTTTGAATTCCAACAACCATCATTGGGCCTCCACTATATGCAAAGCATGTGGCTTTCATGGATGTTATGCATTCCCAAAGGGAAAAAAAGATGTGCAGAGTCATTGCAGCTCACAGCTGAGCTATGGGCTGTGAGACACACAAAAGAGCAGTGAAACAGACTTGAGCATCAACCGGCAGGATGGAGACTCACCAGGAGGGATTACATCACAATCACACAGGGAACCACTGTCACTTTAATCATTTATCACCTGACTAGTTCCTCTCTGTGATGTGGAAATTGTATCCTCAACTGCCAGTTTACCTAATGATTAGAAAAGTATAGGGAAAATAGAAAGGAGGGAAGGGCAGGATCCAATCACCAAAGCAAAATTGGGACAAGCTAATGTATTTCTGCCAAGATTGGTAGAAACAAGCACAGATCTATTTACTTTGAGCTGCTTTTTATGAAATGGTACTGGGCTGGCATTTCCTTCTCACAAGATTTGCTGTAGAAATCGTAACTGTTAGAGTGGGAAGGAAATTTGAGATCATCTTGTCTAAAGCTCCCATTTGACAGATGGAGAAACGGAGGAGCAGACTGGTTAAATGAGTTGAAGTGGTGGCAAAGCTGGACTACAGCTGAAGTCATCAGGTTCCTAGTCAGTCCAGTGCTCCAGCCACTCTACAATGCTGCTACTAAGACAGGCGTTCATAAAAATCACTTGTTCCCATTTGACTTGAGGACTTACACTCATTGTTGCGTTAATCTCTGCCACCGTTTCTTCATCAGTGGGAAACTGATATATCTGGACCCCATTGCTGACCAGTTCACTCATGATCTTACTCTTGAATTTGTGCAGTTCATTCTTGGCAATGGTGTCAGCTTTTGCAATTATTGGAATGATGTTCACCTGTAAAACAGACATGTCCATTTTTACACAATTCCAACATAAGAAAAATAGACAAGTGAATAAAACATAGCAAACAAACAAATAAAAATTGCAAAACCTTACTGTAAAAAATAAAGATGTTTCCTACTTATATCAAAACATCTCATGTACCCCATAAATAAATACGCCTCCTATGTACCTACAATTTTTTTTTTTGGGGTAGAGATGATAATGAAAATCAGACTTTCTACCTAGGTGGAAAATTAAGAAGACCTGAGATAAACTTTTAGTTCCATATTCAAATACTTTTACTTCCTCCCATCCTGCACTGAAAGTATACTTGTAATTTCCTCTCCTATGCCACCTCATTTTTCTTTACAGAGTAAAGGAAGTGTTACTCTTCTATGACAAATAGTGATAACAAAGGAGCTTATTCTTTGAATGATCAACCACTCCTTTTAGACCCCTCCCATCTACTTTAGGCTCTTGAGTTTGCACACCCTAACAGTATAATAGCAAAGTTTTTGTAAGAGCAGTGGAGTATTCAGTTCTATGCAGCCCAACATCCTTTCTTTCTTCTGATGACCTGAAAATTGCTGAGAGGAGAACCTATGTATTAACCAAAACAAAAATGGTGTTGCCTACTGTAAAATTTTTCAAAATCACACCAACTAATTCTTTTGAAAATCAGTAATTCCATCAAATTACTCCTTCATGCCAGAATAAAATCGAGCGCCAAAGGCAAGGCTCACTTTCACAGCATCAGTTACAAAGAACAGGGGAGAACTCAGAATTTGACATTAGTGGCAGGAAGCCCAGAAAGGGAGCCAAGGATACCCCAGAGCACAACTTCCAAACCCCATGTGGACATTCTTTCCCCGGCTGCCCCCAGCCCTGTGCACAGAACACATTTCTTAAATTCACATTTTAAGATTAACTTTCCCCTAATCCCTGTAAACACAGGTTTCAATAAGACGTTACTGACATCCGATATATAGAACTATGATCTTCACCCAGTTCAGGTGAGAGAAAACAGACTCGGTAAGGAAGCTGTCCTAGCCAGGGAACAGAGAGTCTTTCGGGAGGTGTTCAGGTCCCATCTGCATGCCTTTGCTTCTCCTTTTATCCAAAGGCCAAATTAGAAATCCTGATAAACCCGAATGAGATGACATGCTGACAGAAAGACCTATTCTTCAACCTATTCCTCAACCTGCTCCTAAGCTCACCATGCTTGGGCTTCCTCCAGCAAGTTGCAGACTAAGAAAAACATCATTGATGGTGGGGGAAATGTTTGGATCAGGACCAGAGGAACAAGAAACTTCCTATTGTTCTTATTGGCTATCTTTTATATACATTTAGTATTTAATTAATGTCAACATAGACAAAATGGCAGAGATTCACTCTTTCTTGGCCAAATTGATCAGAGGAGATAGAGAAATCAAGCAATTTAGTTTTAAAACCTCTTTTTCCTCACTAGCCGGACTTGAAAGTCTTTTCTGAAATGACCATACATTTGCTTAACCCTTCCCTTTACTTGTATAAATAAAACTTTGATATTATCATTTTCAGATGCTAGCTAGCTCTCCAACTCTCCAACAATATCACTTCTTTGAAAGTTTAACCTGCTTTATGGTTGACTGTTTGCTTTTATTAGTTGTGCCTGTTTTGCCTTTTTCTTTTCCATTTTCAATGAACTCTATTAAACATAATAATAGTGTTGGATATTATCCGGCTGGGTCTGCATACTCAGCCCTCGATTAGGAAGCCTCCTCACTCTACTTCCTTCAGAATGTCTGTGGAGAACGGGGCACTCT
Source organism: Pan paniscus (assembly GCF_029289425.2). NCBI lineage: Eukaryota > Metazoa > Chordata > Mammalia > Primates > Hominidae > Pan > Pan paniscus. The sequence goes on from NC_073252.2 coordinate 53,056,950, forward strand.
TGAGAACAGGGAGGTCTGCCCCTGCTTCCAAGGACACAACAGACCCAGAAGCGGCCCTCACTGCCCGTGATCTCTCCACTATCATGGCTAATGGCACAGCTCCCAGGGAGCTGAGGAATCAGATGGGATGAAGGAGGGTTTCTATTTATTCTGCGAAGAGTACTCTAGCTGCAGTGATCCTTCCAGGCCATTAGAAGATTTTTCTGTAAACTACTGTGTCTGCGCCTGCTGGAAGCCAAAGGAGCCTGGCTTGGCTTCAGCCTCTCCAGCCCTTTAAAGGACAGTTCAGACAGAGGCCTTGGGGACAGGCTGATCTTCTGAGCATTCTCTCACTGTTTTGTCCCTCTGGAGAGACAGCATCTTTATCAGTGTTGTTTAGATAAAATCATAGTAACAACACCCAGCAGAGTCCTCTAAAGAGCTTTATCATCTGATAAGACTTTTCTGTGAATGCAAAAGGGGTTTTGAATCTAACGGTAAATACCATCCACAGCTTAGTTTTGTGGTTGTTCTTGTTGCCATTTGTTTCATCCTTATTTCAGAATGTATTGTCTTCTATTTATTTCAAAATGGAAAGTCTAATTAATATATAGTAAGGTGCAAAATTTTATCAAACTTACCAGTCTCTTCCTTCATGTGTTGTGAAAAAGAGAAGGTATAAATGTGGCAAGCTCAGGGATCACACTGAAATTAAGACTTTGCTTTACTTGAACACACATGTGCAGTTCAGTTTTAAAATTGAAGAAGCTGGACCATTATCATCACAGAGACAAAAATTTAACCTTTTATTCCATTGTAAACTTTGAATTAAAACCAAACCTCTAAACACCTTTTAGAGAAAGTTTTTTTTTAAGAAAGTAAACAAACCTGGAAGTTATATTTCAACCTCCCATTTAAGAATTAAAAATACTTCCTGGAAAGCAACTTGACTTTTTTTTTTTTTTTGCTAGTTTTGTTTTGTTTTATTTTATTTTTGTCTAACAGGCAAGAGGTTTTGAAGTGTTTTTCTCATGCTGTCAAACACTGTTCCTGTAATCCAGGAAAAAAAATCACATTGAAAGCAGAGAACAAATTAGGGCATTAGGATAAAGAAGATCTAAAAGGAGAGTGGATGATAATCAGAATGGCAGCAAGTACCTTACTGTCCAGCTTTTTCATGGTGACCAGATCCAGGGACTTTAGTGAATGTCCAGTAGGGGCAATAAAGTAGAGGCAGGCATGGATCCTCGTGTCATGGTAGTTGAAGAGAGAACGTTTAATCTTCAATTCCTCTTGCAGGTAGGCCTCGAACTGGGCATCAATATATTCTACTATCGGCTTATAGCTAGAATGCAGAAACAGCATGTTTCTAGTCTCAAACCTCTTTCACAGGACAATCCTCCATTCAACATCACAATGGCTTCTTCTTTCCTAAGGGCTAAAGCCCAAGTCCTTACCTAGGTATCCAGGCCTTCCATCACCTGATCCCTGAACAGCGCTCCAGGCTCACCTCTCCTGTCCCAGCCACGCCCAATCATTTGTAGCAGCCCGCCCCCCACCCGTGTCAAGCCCTTATTTCCTCTGTGTCTTTGCTCACGCTGGCCCTTCTGCGAGAAACCTGTCTTTTTCCTACTCTTCTCCTGGCTAACATTCATCCTCTAAAACAGAGACTGTACATATGTGGAGCTGACTGCCACTCCCCCAAGGGGTATCCGTGGAAGATATTGCTAAGAGACTGTGGCATTCTTTCCTGCTGGGCCAAAACTGGGCCTCAAAAATCCATCTGAGAAAAGTGACTCTGATAGCCTCTCCCTGCTGATTGCCACTGGTGCACAAAATGAAACTGGTGTGTGGTTTCAGGATATGACACCACCACCTACTGCGAGCTATTCCCTGGTCATCTGCCCTATTCCTCCAGAGATGGGGGCTGTCTGTGCTCCCATAGCCCTGTGCATAATCCATAACTCACCTAGGAACTGAGGCGCCTAGACTATTATGATCTTCAAGATTCCTTTCAACTCAAAATCTTCATGATTTAAAGGTAAATGTCGTAACCCTCTCTTCTCACCAAATCATTCAAATCTGTTTTGGATAATTATGTGTAATCCTATTAACTGACCATAAACACAATGACTAATAGCATATTGGGGATACACATTCCATAAACCACATGTCCAGGAAGTAAGTAGTATATTAGGTCATTGTGGGAAACCCACTAATTCTTTCTGGTCTCCAAAGGGACTACTCAGAAGAAGGTCGTTTTAGCAACAAAGAGACTGTTCTATTAGGAATACGAAGAGTTAATTCTCCCCAAACTTTATTGCCTTTCCGAAGATACAAGTTTTAAGAAAAATAAAAACCTTTCAACACCCAAATCCCATACCCATAAGTTAAACTGAAACCCTTGAAAGGGAACCACAAATCTTTTATAATAAAAATGACGCAGACATCCTAAGAAAAACAAACATCCCCAAAATAAACAATAACAACAAAGAAACTTATGAGCAAAACTGAAAGCAGTCATAAAAAGCTTTTTGATATTTTTCTTTGGTGATTTTATCACAATATATTGGTTCAATTAGAGTAGACAAAATCTCTAGAGGCTTTAAAAAAAAAAGAGGTAGGATGTACCTCAGCAATAATAAAGTTCCAAATCATGACAGGCAAAATTCCAATAAGAAGAATGAATGAGCAATAAGATTCTTCTATATTTTCTAATCTTGAAATATAGACATATATTGCATAATAATAATAATATTTAATGAGATAGTTATAGAGGATGGTGGTTAGAAACATGGATTCAAGCCTAAAACCATAATACAGCCGCACAACTTACTGGCTGCACAGCCTTAAGCAAGTCACTAAACCTCTCTGTGTCTCAATTTCCTCACAGGTAAATCAGAGACAAAAATAGTAGTTCTATCAGAGAGCTATTGTGACAAATAAATGAGCCAATACATGCAATAAATGTAAAGGGCTGGCACATAAAAGTCAGATATAACTATTTCATAATTATATAATAAACAACCACCACTATAGAATCAAGCCTGACTTTAGAAAAACCTAAGGAAAAAAAAAGGAACTTTACATTCACCCAGTTCTCTGCTGGTTATCTGTTCTGCTATGGAGCTCATGTCCAGTAGGGAAGTAGAGCAGGCCACTCCAGTGAGGTCCACCCATGCCCTTTGCCCTTTGAGTCTGGGGCTGATCCTTCTGTCTCCTGACACTGAGGCAGATTTGGGGATTAGGGCTCTTCCCCAGCAGCCTCTTATCCCAAAGGGTAAGAGAAGCAGCTCACAGCAATTGCTCCCCTGCCTCCCCTGTGTCTGATTTTTAGCTTTTAGCACCTCCTCCTCTCAATAGTAGTCCAAATATGGTTCTGTTTTCTATTAATTTCCCTTCTTGCCTCTGGTTTTGATTCTGATCCTCCAAAGATAATGAGAAGCATAACAACACTCATTTTGCAGTGAGGAATGCTTTCCGCACTGGATTCAAGATATCTTTTGTTCTCTAATATCTCAGGCTTCCTTCTACCTGTTCTTATTAGAGAGTCCTGGCCAATCATTCAGTCTCCCTTCTTTTCACTCTATGTATTCCCTCTAGAAAATCATACTCATTCCTGTGTTCCACTCACCATCTATCTGATGACAAGTCATAAATCTCTACCTCCAACCCAGATCTTTCCTCTGAGCTTCAGACCCATCCACAATTGGTTATCCTATATTTTCAACTGCTTCTCCAACTAAATACATCCAAAATTGAACTATTCATCCTGCCTTCAAACCCTCACTTTCCCTGTATTCCTTAGCATGGTGGGCCACCACCCACACCACTGGCCAAGTCAGAAACCTGGGATTCAACCTGGAGCCTCCTTCTCTTATGTCATACACATAATAAATATGAAATCCCATCTACTTTACCTTCCATACCATTATTAACCAATAAAAAGAAATGTATTCCTGGACAACAATTTACCAAAACCGCTATTCCCTATGTCAAAGATTTAATTATGCTGATGAAATAATTTCTTCTTGATGAGACTCAAGCCAGCCAAGTGGTTTTGTACTCCTCATCATCATCCTGTAGATGAGATGAATTATCTGCCTCTTCCTCCAAATCCTTTCCACTTCTCCATCTAAAGTGAGAAAGATAGGAAGCTTAATCCCAACTTAGCTTTTTGCTAGCTCCATTCCTACTAACACTTATTTATATTTTTTTTGCCAATTAAAACTTCCCTGAATTGTGGCCATATCAATCAGAGGAAAGACAGGAGGACAAATCCAATCTAGCCCTTATGTTTTCACATAATTTTCTTTTAAGGCATGGAGATATTCCTTGTTACACAGCACTCATTTTTTTTTCCATATACCTCCGGCCATAAAACATACACACACACAAAAATGACAGAGGCTAACCCTAAAACCGATGGAAAAAGATACTTAGACAATGTGTTCCATCCATCCAACCTACCCACTGATCATTCTTGCAAAATGGCCAATGCCATCATTCAGGGACTGACTTTCCACTTCATATACAACCAAATACTTACCATCTTTTTCCCTTATCTTGCTGTCTGTTAGCCAATTTTCCTTATCCCTTGACTACCTCCACCAGAAAGTGTGATTAAAAACTTAAAATTTAAAGGCCAAACAGTCCATCTCACTACTGTTTTATAACTCTGATAAAGATTTGGTGAGGTTGAAATTCCGTCTCAGGGGATTTCAATTATCTCTGCCTTTGAGGGCTAACTATCATTACAGCTAGTGATACGCCATGGACAGCTCACCTCCCATCTCCCCAGTGTGGGGCAAACTAATTATTCTATTTCCAATTGAACAACAAAACTTGCTTTCCCTTCTTCCCCAGGCCCCTTTCTTTCTCCACTGAAGAGTACAAACAGCCAAAACAAGGAAGCCCTTAAATAACAAAGAGTGAAATGTGCTTTTAAACATAACAGGAAACCTTACCAGATCTCTCTTCCTGCCTCCTTCTAGCTAGCCTGGTCTGAGGCAGATAATAATACAGGAATGTTGACATGTCTAAAGCCTACATAAACAAACTGGGACATTCTTGAAGTCTTGCATCTATGGCAGAAAAGCTTGCCTAATCCCCAAAGTAGGTAAAAATCAACATGGGCATAGAGAAATACCACATCCCTTCCCATATGGTTACATATTGATGCAGAAATGAATATCCCACTTCCAGTTTCTTGAGGGAGGCAGAGCCTGTCCAAATAACAATTTGTGAACAAGTAATTTGGCTTTACAGTCAACGTGTCAACAATACCTTCTGAGGCACAGGGTAACAGAGAGTTTTAAGTGCCATTTAAAGAGGTTATGCAATAGCTGTCAAGAAATTTCAGAGGAAAAAAAATATTTGGTATCTAGGTTAAGTTAATATCACACTTCCTCTCTTCTAAATCTCCTTGGAAACTATTATTTGACCCAAATGAGTCAGATAATTTCTTAAGGAGGGCTCCAGCTGCAAATATGAGGATATGCATTGTCCTGTTTGCTGCTGAGTGCTGATTGGGGAGTGAAAAGCCACCAGCAGCCCGAGGGAAAGTCCCAGTTTAGGGGAGAGGCAAAAATTGAGTGGCAGCACTGCGGCAACCCCAGTGAGCTGGAAGAGCACAGGGAATCTCAGCAAGAGGCTATGTGGAGGATGGTTCTCATTCCTGGGGGGAGGGATCCTGAAAAAGTACAGTTGCTGTCTTCCAATCAAGGAATGGACGAGCAAGATTTTTCCTAACGCCAGTGAGAAAATCTATACCAGTCTGAGAGGTGGAGAACAGGCCTTGCTCTGGGTATGTTCTGTAAAGTATGCAATGATTGGAACCCCCGGCTCTCTTCCCAGCTCCCACAATGCACTTGTGTCCCTTTCCTTATGACCAGGCCTTTCTCTTCATTTACTGCTCTTGGCATTACAAACAGCCTTCAGGCAGGGGCCTCTCCATCATTCCCTGTCATTGAGGTCATATATTAAGAGCAACTGCTCAGCTGCCATGTCAGAGCTGAACTTGTTCCCTGCCTCAGCACAATGTACAGATAGTCCATTTTGGTATGCAAAATAAAATCTTTCTCACTCTATCTACCAATTGTTCCTGTTATCACGGGACAATGTCTACTGAAGAGCATTTAAAGTGCTTTGTAGATAAAATAAAGAGCTTGGTGCTCAGCTAAAGAATGAATTAAACATTTATCTGTCATTACTGTGGTGCTCATACTTATATCAGGCATAGATAAAATATATCTAGGCAATACGCATTTCTAGATAAAAATAGTCGAGTTCCTCTTTACAAAACACATGTGTATAATATACAGTTTTGAGGAATATGGGAAAAAAATCCTGATACAAGCAAAGTGTCTGAGCTGTAAGCAAACACACCCTAACTTACTGATTTGTTGTTCATGTCTACATGTTGGTCACACTAAGCAGGTAGACACTTATGCCCATAATGTTGTAACTGCTCAAAGATGTTTCTGGAAGCCCCATTCTACAATCACCTTTGGACCTGGGGCAGTTTTATTTTAACTTTCTCAAACTTCTTTTGAGAATGAATGTACTATGTAAAATAGTCATAAGACATCTGAGGTTGAGACTGATGAACAATTGGTGCTCTTGAGAAGGAATGTGAACAAAATCCTGAGACTAAGACTAACATGGGTTGTATGCCACGAAATTTTAAGAATTGAAAACTTCCCTCAAATAAGGGCAAAAGATAACTCATGGTAAAGACCCAAACTTACATGGCTTTATAAATGGGGTACATTATAAAAACTCAGTGTACTATTTTATCATTATATAGCAAGCCATGGTGAAGGCATTTGATTACCTGGGGCAGAGTTGGTGGAGCTTCTAGAGACCTCCCCTCTAGTGTCCTGGCTTCCCAAGCAGTATGAAGTGATTGATGGCTGGGGTTTCTGCTAAAACTGTTCTGTAGGGTGGCTGGGTGTTTCTCTAGATTGCTTTTCCTGGTAGGAAAGCCCCAAACCTGGTTTCATGGCCTTTGTGGAAAGATGTTGTAAGCTAATTTAGTCCCTCTAATAAAGCCCCTTTCTGATCCTACTAGCTGGGATCAATTTTGATGTCTGATTCTGACCTCAAGGAAGAATATTCTCAGAAAAATTCTCAGAGGACAAGAATATCACACCTTTTAGGCAATAGAGGACCAAGCCCCACAACTAAAAAACCCCCAAAACATTTGGCCTTTAAATTTACCTGGGATGGATCCTGCTATCTCCTCATCCATTCAGGTCCCCCCATAATCCCAAGATGTACCTGTCATCTTTATTTATCTGGTCTCCAAATCCCACGGTGTCAACAATGGTTAACTTCAGCCGTACATTGCTTTCCTGAAGCTCATAACTTCTGGCTTTTAACCGAACACCTGGTTCATTGTGAGTAGCTGGGTCACTTTCAAATTTGGTGTTGAACAAAGTGTCCATTAACGTGGATTTGCCAATGCCTGTCTCACCTACATAACCACAAAAGAAAAATCAGAGAATGTGTCAATGTCTCTCAGACATCAGTTCAATTCATCAGTATTTTATTAGTCATGATTATAAAGTTTAAAAAAGAAAACCGTCACCAGAAATGTCACTGTGAAGAGATAATTCTTTCTATGTGTAATCTATGGAATACTTTCCTAAAAATGCCTCAATGAATTTCAGAAACTATTTAGCAGAGAGATTTCAAATTTACAGATCAAGAGATTCTTCTTTACCTCTGAATAGAAAAATTGTACTTGTAAGATTGCCTGTGCTCAGTTTGTATATTACAAGAACAAGAACATGAACTTTGTCTCTTTCTCTCCTAAATGTTAGAGTATAAAACTATATTACTTAAGGGATAAAAGACTATACTGTTGAATTTCTGTTACTTGAAACAAGTGATTCCATTTACACTGAATTACCTAAAAGATCAGTTAATTCAACATCAATATGATACCATGTCGTAGAAAAGAATTACATTATTCAAAATAACACTCTTGATGACAATAATCACTAACATCACTGAGTGCTCACTTTGTGCCAACCCCGGTGGCAAGAGCTTCTAGTGCATTATCTCCTTTATGTATGTATGTATATATGTATTTATTTATTCACTTTTGAGACAGAGTCTCGCTCTGTCCCCCAGGCTGGAGTGCAGTGGCGCGATCTCGGCTCACTGCAACCTTCATCTCCTGGATTCAAGTGATCCTCCCAGATCAGCCTCCTGAGAAGCTAGGATTACAGGCACATGTCACCACGCCTGGCTAATTTTTGTATTTTTAGTAGAGACGGGGTTTCACCATGTTGGCTGAGCTGGTCTTGAACTCTTGACCTCAAATAGTCCACCTGCCTTGGCCTCCTAAAGTGCTGGGATTACAGGCATGAGCCACCACGCCCGGCTACATTATCTCATTTAAACCCTAGTACTACTCCCATGAAATAGGTACTACTGTTTCCTCCATGTTCAAGATGGAACACTAGGCTTAGATAAGATTTATGAGTAACTTGCCTAAAGTCATTGCTAAGTGGTGGAACCAGGGTTCTAACTCAAGTCTGTATGGTTCCAACACCTGCACTCAACCAAGACAGCAGCCTGATTTTACTATTACACAGAAAACTGACTGCCTAACATTTTCCAGTTATGGTTATATTAATCTCTCCATATTGTTTTTATTTTTCTTTATCCAGCTGGAGTCAAGAAGCCAAACATTTGTGGCTTCTTAGATAGTTTTCCCAGCTTCAGTGTGAAGTTTGTGACAATGAAAGTAAATGATGTCAAATGACCTTATTTACACTGATAATTCAACTCAGTAAGTGTTTACTGAGACCTCCCATGTGCAAAGCAGAGTAGCAGGTATCTGGAACCACTGTACGAATCACATGATGACACCCAAATGTGGAGCTATGAAGAACTGCAGCCCAACCCTCAAAATAACACCAAGCAACTACTCTCTTAATTCTAATTCTTATTGTTGAGTCAAAGACAGTTGGCAATGAGAAAAAAACAGCCTTATGTTCGTGGTGGTGGTGGCTGAGCATATGATGATGGAGAGAAGCAGGTAGAAATCCAGAAACATTAGCCCTAGGGATACCGTTTTTCTTTCTTAATCTGGAAAATTTTTCAATTAGATTTCCAGCTCAATTTAAACTTGCCAATATAGAACAGCCCTTTCAACAACTTCTAATCCCAATATGTTCCTAGGAGCATCCCCTCTTCTAAGGACTGCTATAATGACTTTAAGGATGGTAGTGTTCTATGGAAAAAAGAAAAGCTCTGGGCAACCCTCCCACTATAATGACAAAATCTACTTACTAGTTATAAATTCTGTATTGTATACTCATTGCTTTCCAACATAATACAAAAGTGAAGGAGGATGAAGTCTTTCTGGATTTGAGCTTTCTCTGATTAGAAAAGCCTTATATGGCTTGCCTGTAACTATGATGATTCACTTATAGGATAAAAGTTGGTCAAGTATATTCATCTTACTCTTTAACCTTTCCTGTGTGTCCCTGAACATCTAAGATCACAGAATTTCCTCTTTAGGCAACCATCATTCAGCCAGTATTTTTCCAGTGCCTACTATATACAAGTTCTGTGCCAAGTTCTGAGAATTCAAGAAACTAGCCTGATAGGGTGTTCTCCCACATCTTAGAATCTGGTCTAGAACATGACTGAATAATACCAGTCAGACTCTAATTTATAATTATGGGAACACCATTCTAAGTGTTTGTCATAACCGCTTTCCTCTTATAAGCAAGACCATCCTTTACATCCATGGCCCTGCTAGTTGGCCACAGACAACCAGACCATGGCTAGGTCCCTGACCTCAAGGCAACAACAGAAGCCCAATCATTTCACTATGAGCTGGGGCTCCACATTGGAGAGTGGTCTATCTAATCACAGTTTTTCTCTTTGGGTATTTGAATGAGATACATGCAATCCCCACACAGCGTGATGGCATGAAAAAGAAACAATATACAAAGAGAGGTAAGTAAGCAGAAACCATGAGGCAGCAAAGGCTGTGTAAGTAAACAGAAGCCATGCTGCAGACAGAATGTAGGCTGGGAATACAGGAAAGAGCAGATAGATGGGGTAGAGCATTGGAAATCCATCATGAAATTAATGCTTGGGCGCTCACTGTGTGACAAGCATAGGTGCAGGGATGAAGTAATGAATAAAAACAGACACTGACACTGTTTGCACTTTTGTAACATCCTGAATGTCATTCCAGATCTCTATGGGGTCTGGCTGTGCAGCAGTTGAGATGGTTTCCTGTCTTCCTTACTTTCCTGAATAGTCTTAGAAAAAAAAAACCCTCCATAAAAGCAATATAAAACCAGTCTCTGCTCCCTAACCTAAAAGAGTTTAACAAGTTCACACTCACCATTCATGGCTTAACAAATTAACTTTGAGCAAAACAAAGTTACTGTGTAGTGGATACAGAAATAAAACAGAGTTCTCACTGCCAGTCAATACCGAAGGTACTTGAGTCATTTTAAGTACATGCTACAAGTGTAACATTCTCAAGCAGAGCCAACTTCTTTTCAGGATTTACCTATTTTTAGAACACAAAAGGCACAGAAGCAGATCTGCCGTATAAAAGTTTCTCCTTCATGGGAAAGGCTCTGTCAGTAGAAAGTGACCTACTTAACTTTCATCTTCTTCCCTAAGAATAGCAATAAAGACTTCAATTACATGGCAAGCATTCCAGGTTACCTGAACAAGACTGAAGTTATCATCTTATTTTACTAGGTTGAAAATTGCTTAAGCACCCATGTGAATCAGGAACACCATACTTTTTAAAGGCATGGTAATTTTAATTATCATTTACATTAAGGTGGAAATTACAAACAATTAGCATACCAGGCCCTACTTACAGCACAGGGTTAATCAATGGGTTGAAAAAAACCACTGTTCCTCTAAACTTTGGTGTGCTTTGCTTTCCATTTCTATGGTCTGTGCTTTTAAGAGCTGTAATTAGACACGGCAACTCCAGCAGCAGTGTGATTCACCAAAAGCAGTTCAGCAGGAAATGACAGCTTTTGGAATAAAAGGAACTCTAGAAGAACTAGGGAAGTTTTTCAATGCATTAGCTTTTTTTCTTTAACAGACAGGGTCTCACTGTGTTCCCCATGCTAGTCTCAGACTCCTGGGCTCAAGCAATTCTCCTGCCTTGGCCTCCTGAAGCACTGGGATTAGTTTTTGAGGCTTCTCTCTAATCTTTGTAAGCGGAATCTCATCTATATTTTTGAGGACCCATAAGACAAAAATTTCTTTCTAATTGAATAACTAAAAGCCTACTAGGCATAGGTTCCAATTCAAACCAAACAACCTAATAATATTTTCAGAAAAGTCAATGACTAACTTTAAAGTATTTCAAAACTCCCTAGCAGAATGCCTGGCACAAAGGAGACATTTATTAAAAGTTAATTGCAGGCCAGGCACGGTGGCTCACGCCTGTAATCTCAACACTCTGGGAGGCTGAGGCAGGCGGATCACCTGAGGTCAGGAGTTCGAGACCATCCTGGCCAACATGGTGAAACCCCGTCTCTACTAAAAATACAAAAATTAGCCAGGTGTGGTGGTGGGCACCTGTAATCCCAGCTACTTGGAAGGCTGAGGCAGAAGAATCCGTTGAACCTGGGAGGCGGAGGTTGCAGTCAGTGGAGATTGCACCACTGCACTCCAGCCTGGGCGACAGAGTGAGAGACTCCATCTTTAAAAAAAAAAAAGTTAATTGAAAACAAAAATGATCATGGTGATGATTTATACAGAGATATGCCACTGTGATAGATTTTTTTCAGAGTTTGTTGTTTATTTTATCATAAATTCATCTGCCTAAACACTCTATTGCTACAGTAATTAGAGACCTTATTAAAGTGCTATCTGGGACTTCTGTTTTTCCTATTCCTGCCAATGCTAGTAAACATGATGCCCACATCACAGGGGAAAGCAGTCCTACCTTTTCCATTCTATCCTCAGGCTTATTTAACCTACGAGCTCTAAGGTGAACAAGGCGGGGGAAAAACAGAGGGATTGTATTATTAATTAGAAGGCAACGGTAGATTGAACAAATTGTTGATCTGTGATTCAGCATCTTTCACTCTAATTGCCAAGACTGGCTACTTGAGTAAGTAACTGTGCATGGGGATCTGCCTGCCTTCCCTAATTATTCTAGATTTTACTCTTGGATGGAATCAGAGAGTCAGAAAGCTACATACTTAAGTTGCGTTGTTCTTGTTCCTCATAGAATCACCTTTGATGAAACATACTCCGGCATAAGATGAGCCAGCGTGTGGCACCTGGCATTTCATTAAACAATTGCACTGACTTAGAGAATGCCCAGGAACCCAGACCACTACATACACCAAATCTCTTTTCTGAAAATCCATGGAGAAATTTTTCCAGGTAAAGCTGTGTTTCATCTGGAGCAATCATTTTGTTTTTACTTTATAGATACTATAAATCTGTCATATGTTAAACTTTTTGCTTGTGTTTAGCATATAACACATGCTCACTAAATATCTGCTAATGAATGAGTGAATTAATAAATTTTCTCCATGCTCTGTCCACTAAGCTGAGAGAAAAATGTAATACTTCATCAATTAATTGCTATAGGCAGGCCTGATGGCACACTTTGAGTACTGACTCTATCCCTGGCTTCACCTTTATTTTCTGGGGTTAATTTTATCTTCATTCGTTTTACCCTATAAGCCATTTACATCCTTTCCTGGAAAAACAAGACGGGATAAAAAGTTTAAGATTTGATTATAAATTTCCACAATTTATGTTGACACTATAGCCTTGGCTAAGATGGTCTTACACTTACCTGTTTTCAATTCCTGTTCTCTCATCCCCTCAAAACAATTAAGGTTGAATTGTGGACAAATTTTCTATTTCAAAATGTATTACTAATTTACTTTGACTCTACTATCAAACTGGTTCTTCTTCAAAAGCAGAGATGTTACAATATCTTATTCACCTTTGTATGTTTACAAGACAGCTGGATCAATGTGGATGAGGTTTTTTCGTAGAGTTAGTATCATTTTGGAAAATGGATGAGAAAGACATACAAATTTAAAATTATGAAAAAAGGCTAAATGCTAATTTAGATCTAATTTAGATTCTCTGGAGAATTACAGCATGGGTAAAATATGAAAGGCTTTATTTAAACTAAAATGTAGCTTCAGGAGTGATTTAGGTGTGTTGTAGCAAAACAGAGAGTAGGGGAATGATGAACTCCTGGGTGTTCTGTTATCTCATTTAACATCAGAATTCTCTTCCCAGTGAAATGAAAACTATTCTTCCTCTATTACATGCCTTCCCAGGACCAACAGAGATGGGTTCTAGCAGCATACATTTAATTCATTATCTCTGAAACTAGACTTAGTTCATGCCAGGACCATTTTCTGCCCTGTTTTATGTCCTCTGCTTTCTTTCAACCTACAGGTTCACGCCACAAAACAAAATTACAATTCTGAGACATTTTTGGTAAAAATTTTCCTTACCAGGATCATAATTTTATTTTTTTATCCTTAATTCCCTCCCATATTTATCACAAAAATGTAAATTCACACTATAAATATCACACATGTGCATACTGTGCAAAAAAATACAAATGGGCAGTAAGAGGAAGGGAGTAAGTAAGGAGGAAAAATTACCATGGATGCTGTTAAGTTAAATATAACACCTCCTCCTCTACGTGGCTGTCCAAATATTTTGATCTACTTTTTATAGACTTATTTTAAAAATAGATGGACCATTGATTGACAGTAAGTTTTTTCTTATAAAGATATTATGCTATAAAATATGTATGGCAAAGGGATTTGATATTCAACTCTCTGAGGATGATCTTTAATGCTGACACTCCTATCTCCCAAAGAGCTCACGCTGGCCCCAAACAAGGGGCTCCAAAGGGTTATGGAAAACGACCTGGAGAGTTAGATATGCTGACAACGAAGGATATCCAGGATTCCTTGTGGAGTGAAAAAAGGAAAATGCACAGGATGAACAACATGATCTCATTTGTGTAAAAGCAAAACAAGAAAGCACCTATGTAACTGTGAGAAAGCTGTTTTTATCTGTCCAGTGTGTCTCTCTCCCAAGCCCTGTCTCCTTTCTGATCCTGTCTTCTTGCCTATGGGGAACCTTGTATGTTTTGGAGTGAACTGACTCCATCTTCCCCCCAGGCTGAGCGTGTAACTAAGTCCTGGCCAATCAGTGAAATCCTGACTGTTTGGTGAGACGTGTCAGGAATGCCTTGTTCCTTCCCCTGAGGTTGCTCGGCTGGTGATGCTGACAGAGCCAGACTGCTGTCATGAGGAAAATGCCTGAATGTGAAGCAAGCAGAAGCAGGATCAAGAACCAGAGACAGAGGCCTGATGGGGCTCGTTGAACCCCTGGAGCCAGCTGCTCTTAATTACCCAATTCATGATATTACCTTTTCAGTGTGTGTTGGAGGGTGGGGGAGAGTCTTAACTGGGTTTAAGCTGTATTTCTGCAATTCTCTGTGGAAAATTTCCTGACACAAGAATACTAAAAGAGCGATGCAACGTGACTGGCTTTGAGAATGGATGGAAGGAGCCAAGAGCCAAGGAATGCAGGCAGCTTCCAGAAGCTGGAAAAGGCGCGCACTCTCCCTAAAGGTTCCAGGAAGGAATGCAGCCCTGCGGACCCATACTGGACTCCTACCTACAGAACTGTAAGCCACCAAAAGCAATTTCCTAATACAGAAAGATGTCAAAAGTTTCTAGAAGGATCCCACAGTGTTATCTCTGTGAAATGGAAATGGGGGTGGGAGATGAAAGGGAAGTGTTTTATAACATTTTAAACAACAAATATATATTATGTTCATTAGTTTGAAAAACTAATTTTAAACATGTTTAAGAATAGAACCTGACAAATATCTAAGAATCACAGGTATTGTAACCCACCCAGGAGACTCCAAATAGGACTGCTTTACACGTCTAACAGGGCAGCATCAATTTGGTCTCTGAGGAATTCAGCATCTGAATTGTCTTATTTAACACAAGGAGTCAGCCCCTGAGCCAGCACACCCCACTGCACACCACATACCCAGTTAAACCAGGATCCCACCAGAAGGCTTTCCCCTACTGTCCCCTGCAGGAGCCAGGACAGAACTCTCAGACATGTTCTTAGAGCTGATTTTGGAGACAGGGCTGGGGAGGCACTGAAGAGAAGCCAGAATAGTAATTGGCCTGCGATTACAATTTAGCATACTTTTCAATAGAAACCCAACAAATCGCCAACAAATTGCTATGCTAATGAAGAATTGCCCTGCTCTGCAATGAGCATTTATCATGAGAGAAAGGACAACCCATTCACGCCACTCTGTAGAACTAGCTGCCATTCGGGAGGTCTCCTGCTGAATTTTAAAAGGCTTCACGTAGGGAAAAGGGGAAAGCATGAGATGAGAGTTGGCTGTGTTCTCTCCAGTCTTTCTCTTATCCAGTGCTTAAGATACAATGCCAGGGAGCAAGTTGGTGTAGCGTGCCTGCCAATTGTGGCTTTCTACTAATGAATGCCCAGCACAGAGGCTACATGCAGTAGAGTCATCAAGAAGTTCAAGAAGTTTTTAAAAAAGAAAAATATCTGCACTCCCCCCAACTTCCATAACTGACAAATAAGCAAATGGTGGTTCTCACATTGAACACACACCTTTTCTAAATTCTCTTTGCTTTACTTGGACAAGAAAAGTAAGTCTGACACATTCTGCCAAGCTTAGGGAAAAGACAGTCCACTTGGCTACATACAGAATTCTTTGATCTGTCTCAAAGTGATGTCTCAGAGGGAAATGCCCAGAGGACAATGCCAACAGATCAACACAGCCCAAACCACTTCACTGCTGTTTCACCTGCCATTCATCAGGCGTGATGGGGAGAGAGAGGAACAGCCATCTGTTCCACACACACTTTTTTTATATTTTGATTTTCTTTATCCCCCTTCCTTTCCACCTTCCTCTTCTTAGTCCAAAAAGGATATGGCATACAAAAAATTAGCTGGGCATGGTGGCTACTGTAATCCCAGCTACTCAGGAGGCTGAGGCAGGAGAATTGCTTGAACCCGGGAGGCAGAGGTTGCAGTGAGCCAAGATCGCCCCACTGCACTCCAGCCTGGGCAACAGGGCAAGACTCCTCAAAAAAAAAAAAAAAAAAAGATATGGCTAGAGGGGTGAAGAAAAATACCAAGGCAGAGGCCTAGTCCAAAGTAAAATGTTTAAGGGATCTTAACAATATTGTAATGATCAGTTGTTTAACTGTGTGACAGAAATACTAATAGTAATTTGAGTAACATGACAAAACATACAACGCATTTACCTAAATACAGCTCTCAATCTTTATAACTTGTGACATGTATAAGGCAGATATTTTGCCTTGTTTTACTGATGAAAGAAAGAGAATAAACATGTCATTCTTATTTCACTGAAGCATGTCTCTCCGACAGTTACCTGTCAATATCTAAGGATCAAATTTCTTGCTGTGTGGGTGATGAATAACTTACCAACACAAAGGATGTTGAAACAGAATCCTTGAGAAGTAGACTTGTTGACCAGCTGGTCAGGGAGGCTGTCAAATCCCACATGGCCAGACAAAGACAAGTTTCGAAGCTCTTCATTCTGCAATTTCAGGGGAGAAAGATTTGAGTGTCCATGAACCATGCCACCTGGATATCACATATCACAAACATTACATTCTTTCTTCTTCTTCCCTTGACATACATGGAAAAAGGAGACCCCCGACAGCTGCCTTGGCTTCTACACAGCTGAGGGCACTAACAACTCCAAAGCCAAGCTCTTTCCACAAAAGTCACAGTCTCCCAAAGCAGACCATCTCCCTGAGCATCTCATTCCTTGTTACAAGTGTACTGGTCCAGGGAAATTTGAGCTTCTAGAGGTGACTATTTCAGATATGCATTAAGTGACCAAAAAAACACAAAAACCTCCAGTCATTTTGATCACTTTCATTATTCAAGAAAAGCTTTCAATTTACTGTCAACTCATAGTGAAAAAATATTTAACACTCTTCCAGATACATAAAAGAACTTTGAAAAGCTCACAGTGGAGGATTCATACTCCTTACAATGATGACAATGCTCTACCTACCATAAATCCAGCATATTTAAAACTTCTCAGCACATGAGCTGGTTTCCTCTCCTCCATTAGTTTTACAGGTTTCTTGAGTCTTCTTCCCCCTCTTCACCCTGTAGCTCCTAGCACAGGCTCTGTAACTGCTGGAGTTTTGCAGAGTTTACCGATGTAGACTGGGGTAAGGTAGTTATCATACATTTTAAAATCACATAGGATATGGCTGGAAGCTAAAGTAAAATCATTGGGTGATTTATGCTGTTATATAAAATGGTACTGGCTGCCCCCACAACTTTGAATGCATCCCGTGGGTGTTGGAGATAATCTGTGAAACCTTTTTTTCTCAAGATGCAGAGATCAGCTACAGTCCCTCAGTTATAATATCATGGTTACGGTTTGCAATTTCAGAAATTAGACACTGAAAGTCTTCTCCTTGGAGACAGGACTCCTAGTGTTCTGGCTGTGTTGTCAATGAACTTTATATTCAAAATACTGGAGTCCAGGTGAGAAAATGATCCTCAAAGCTCCATTTTTATTTTTATTATTTATTATTTTTATTTTTATTATTTATTTTTTGAGATGGAGTCTCACTCTGTCGCCAGGTTGGAGTGTAGTGGCACGATCTCAGCTCACTGCAACCTCTGCCTCCTAGGTTCAAGTGATTCTAGTGCCTCAGCCTCCCGAATAGCTGGGATTATAGGCACGTGCCACCACGCCCAGCTAATTTTTGTATGTTTAGTAGAGACAGGGTGTCACCATGTTAGCCAGGCTGGTCTTGAACTCCTGACCTCGTGATCCACCCGCGTCGGCCTCCCAAAGTGCTGGGATTACAGGCATGAGCCACCACACCCAGCCATTTTTTTTTTTTTTTTTTTTTTAGAGACAGGGTTGCACTGTCACTCAGGCTGGAGTGCAGTGGTGTGATCATAGCTCACTGCAGCTTCAAACTCCTGGGCTCAGCCAGCTTCAGCCTCCCAAGTAGCTGTGACTACAGGCATGTGCCACCACTCCCAGCTTCAAAGTTCCATTTTATTTAAAAAAAAAAAAAAAAAAAAAAAAAGCTTTGTACAGGATCACTTAGTCAATGTTTTCAAAAGACTGGTTTTCATCATCCTATTTTTATGTTACATAATCAAGAGGGTGATTTCTTTTAATAAGCAAGGACTAAGACCCCATTTCAAATGTTTGTGGTCACTATATAGGCACAGAAATGTGACTCCAGAAATGCAGTGATTTTAAAGGACTTCAATGGTTTTATTAATAATAAAATGTCTAAAGTCCATATCAGCTCTAAAATTCTGATTCTGTGAAATAAGACTAAAAGCCACCACACTGCCTGAATACCATGGTGGCAGCTGCAGATTTGAGGTCAATGGGACAGACAACAGATGTCTAGTCTATGAATAGTTTCCTTGAAACCTGCCAACAGTGAATATGAGACTCAAGAGTAGGCACTTATCCTTGAACAGGATGGCATGGTAGGCAGCTCACCAAACAGCTTCGAGGGCAGGCCCCAGTAGGCAGCAGTCCTTGTAGCTGGGCAAGCCTTCCAACAATACTGTACTTCTTCCAGCCCCAATCCTTGTACCTGCCCCTTCCTCTTTAGATACCTCAAAGGTTCAGACAGCAGGTGTTTTTAAGGTGTTTACCACATCCGCCAAGACTTGGGGGAGGAGGGTTTGAAATGAGTCCTGGGTTATTTTTAGAACTCTTTCCACCTAGCTGTGCAGTAGCTGTTGTGTATCAGGCTAGGAGAAGCCATGGCACCAGCCTTCATTTCTGCTACATCACTGACTTCAACCGTTCGTGAACAGTATGAAAGAGACAACGCAGGGCAGAACTATCATCCCACATTCCCTCTCTCCACCGCCACATAATTCTGTTAATTTCAGGGGGAGGGGAGAATGGTTTATTGCTCTGGATTCTGGATCGCTGGGTTTTTAGATACCAGATATCCACCTATGAACCAATCCTGGGAAAGAATCAGAGTTAGTAATTATAGCTCTCATCCCAGAACCCAAAGCTCAGCATCTCATATTCTCACCGTTTCCAAAACATGAGAAGCCACCCACACACCCACTAAGTATTTTTATACCCATTGAAAACCACATACAAAATGAAGGGTTATAAAACAGTTTGGTCTTGACATTTTTGAAATTTAAAGTTGTATCTTTAGAGTCTGTCTTCTAACACTGTAATATAGAATATGTAAATTTTATAATACAGTTTTTACATTTCATAATTTGAGCCTAATTCTCTGCCCAGTATTAAAGGAAACCTGAGAGTCACTGCCCATCAGTATGTCATGGGGGAAAGGGAAAAAGAAGTTCCTCCTCTGGTTTATGAACAGGCTTAAAAACTGGAGAGAACGGCACTGGAGGACATGCACAGGGCAGCTCTGAGCACCTTACCCAGTGCCTCCAGCACAGCAGCTGAACCGCATCCCTCCAGTCCAGCATTTTATAGCTCTTCCCTTAGCTACCACAAGCCAAGGATTGAGGGGTCTTTTTTGAGTCTCCAGGCCCAGTTTCAGGGAACTGCATATATTCCATGTCGTTAACACTAACACATCTGGAAACGACTCTCTGAATTTATCTCTAATATTGAACTCTGCTTGGCATCCAGTTCTGAATTTCTATCAGAGGAACACTTCTCTTGGGTTGTCCCATCTGTACTTCAAACTTGATGTTCATGAAACTGAAATCATATTCTTCTATCCCAAACTCGCCCCTTCTCCAGAGTTCCCTATTTCTGTTAACAGTACTTAGCCATGCTTGAGACCAGCTCCCCTCCCACCATCAACTCTGAAGTCTTATCAATACTACATCCTCCACATTTCTATTCCTACTAATTCAACAGCCTCCCAACTGGCCTCCCTGACTTGATCTCACCCTCTCTAATACTTCCTCCCTCCACCTTGCCATCAAGGGGATCTCGGTACTCAAGGTCCCCAATCCAAACTCCTTGGCCTGTCATTTCAGGGCCCCATGGGCTAACCCCAAGTCTCCATTCCTACTGAATCTCCCACTTCTCCCCAGGGAGCACCTTACACTGCAGTTAAATTAAATGACCACTCTTCTTGGGACAAACCCAGGTTTCTTCCCATCAGAATTTACTCACATTATTTCCTCTATGTGAAAGGCCCTTACAGCCAGTGTTTACATATCCAAATCTTCCAGATCCCAATAAAATTATACCTCCATCATTGTCTTTATTATGAAATCTTGGGGAAAATTTCACCAAACATTCTTCTGACCAATAAAAGGAAAATACTGATTGAAAAGCTGCTCAAGCTATTTGGAATTCCACCATGATAATAACAGCTAACATTTATCCCTTCCAATGCTCCAGAAAAGCCCTAATTTCTCTCTCTTAATAATTCTATAAATTAGTTACATTGTTACCCAAACTCAATTTACAGATGAGAAAACAGAGGCACCGTTTAGTAACTTGCCCAAGGTTTCCCAACTAGTAAAGTCAAGGTGCTGAAATTGGAACCCAGGAAGTCAGGTTCCAGAGTTGTCGAACATAGTCATTGCTGTCTCATGAAACTGAAATTTATCTCATGAACTGAATATTAAGTTCCCAGGTAGCCCCAGACAGCATAATTATTTCAGCTGTTATAAAAATCCAATACATTAAAATAGAAGGAAAAAAATACTCTGAAACCATGATTCTCTGGCAACCTTAAGAGGTGGAAATTGAGAATTAGAACTGGCAAAGTAGCTCCAAGTATATTTTCACTGATCCTGGCAATGCCAAGACCAAATATGATTTTTGTAGTGATGGCACATGAAACCCATAATATAATGCTTAGTTTTAACCATTTTTGAAAAGAAAGTGCCAACACAGAACCACTAAGTAAGTAACTATAAGACCTTAATTGATTTAGCCCTGCATTTGCTAATCTACCTAGTGAGGATTTGTAATTAGGTAATTTCTATAGCCCACTCCTTCTTGAAATGGATTATGACTAACCTTTATGGTGTAAAATAAACTTGTTTTTCACTTGACAATTTCACTTTTCTCTTTTTAGAACATATCCTCTTAGATACAATTATTTATTTGTTCATTCAAAAATACCCACTGCTCAAAGCACTAAGAAAGCTAAAATAAGTTATTTTTATAATTCATTGAAGAACACTGCAGTTCTGACCCTTAAGAGGTTTTACAATGTAGTAGTAGAGCTAGGACAGATGTAAATGTAGGACTATGAAGGATAAAAGTCATGAATACCATGGCGTCAACTATGGGAAGGCATGGAGGAGAAGTAGTTTTTGTCTAGGGAAATTCAGGGGGTACCTTTTAGGAAAGCTAAAGTTCCCCAAATCTATCAGTGAAACAAAAGCCCAGCTTGCAGAACCCTTCCGGATAAATGTTATCTATGCCCAAAAGGTCACTTTCTTATGAATGTATACCTGAAGGGTATAACTGGTAGTTTTTCAGAAAATTCCCAGCTGACTTCATTATTGAGATAATTATAAAACAAATTATGTAAGAATATGTGCCACCACCTACATTCTGAGCGCTGCTGTAAAATATGTTCCACAATTCCAAATCTTGCTTCACCAGAGAAGGGCAGCAAAAGGCTTAGAGTCAGACAGACATGGGTTTGAATCCCAGCTTTGCTTTCTACTTGCTTTAGTCTCTATTCTGCCCTCAGTAAAAACAGGAAGAGGTGCTAGGCTCTCTCATACATATCTCCTTGGCAGGGTTGTTGGGAGGAGATAAAGAGGTATGGATGAGAGTGCCTAGCACTTAACAGGTCTTCTGAAACTTGGACTTCCTTTACCTACAGTAGTTGGGAGGAAGAGGCAACTATCATTTAAAAATCTGAAATTAATCAGAAGTTCTATTACAGCTGCTAGGCATTCCAGGAGAAGCTGCTGACCAGCAGGGCTCTCGGACATATGAATAAGGTAAAATCACAATAAAAATAAAGTGAACAGAAAGAAATAAAAAACGAGAAGGATGATTCTAGCATGAAGAAAATCCATTCCTAAAGAGAAAACTCATTTACAAAGCTGGAGGAAAAGCCACAGAATCACATTCCTGTTTGCAGAATCAGCAGTTAGCAGAATCCACATCCTCCCCAGCTGGGGAAGCATTCTGGATTCCCCATCACTTTTGCTTCTGCAGTCATGCACCACTTTGTGATGAGTAAACATTCTGAGAAACATGCCAGTAGGTGATTTTGTTCTTGTGTGAACATTCTAGAGCAGTGGTCCCCAACTGTTGTGGCACCAGGGACCAGTTTGTGGAAGACCATTTTTCCACGGACAGGGTTGGTTTGGGGATGAAACCGCTCTACCTCAGATCTTTAAGCATTAGATTCTCATAAGGAACGCACAACCTAGATCTCTCCCATGCACAGTTCACAACAGGGCTCAGGCTCCTATGATAATCTAATGCCTGAAGCTGATCTGAAGGAGGCAGAACTCAGGCGGTAATGCTGACTAGCCCATCACTCGCCTCCTGCTGGCCAGCCCAGTTCCGGACAGGCCACGGACTGGTCTCAGTTGGCAGCCTGGGGATTGGGGACTCCATCCTAGAGTGTACTTGTGAGACGTGAAGCCAGCTGGACTTCCTGGGTCGAGTGGAGACTTGGAGAACTTTTCTTACAAGAGGATTGTAAAACACACCAATCAGCACTCTGTAGCTAGCAAGGGGATTGTAAAATGCACCAATCAGTGCTCTGTAAAAACACACCAATCAGTGCTGTAGCTAGCAAGAGGATTATAAAATGCACCAATCAGTGCTCTGTAAAAACACACCAATCAGTACTCTGTAGCAAAAGGATTGTAAAATGCACCAATCAGCACTCTGTAAAATGCACCAATCAGGAGGAGTCTAAAAGTAGCCAATCGCGGGGAGGATTGAAAAAAGGGCACTCTGATACAACAGAAACAGAACATGGCAGGGACAAATAAGGGAATAAAAGCTGGCCACCCAAGCCAGCAGCGGCAACCCGCTCAGGTCCCCTTTCACGCTGTGGAAGCTTTGTTCTTTTGCTCTTCACAATAAATCTTGCCGCTGCGCACTCTTTGAGTCCGTGCCACCTTTAAGAGCTGCAACACTCACCGTGAAGGTCTGCGGCTTCATTCTTGAAGTCAGCAAGACCACAAACCAACCGGCAGGAACAAACTCCAGATACACTTACACAAACCTAGATGGTATAGCCTACTAGACACTTGGATATATGGGATAGCCTATTGCTCCTTGGCTATAAACCTGTACAGAATATTACTGTACTGAATGCTGTAGGCAACTGTAACACAATGGTAAATATTTGTATATCTAAACATAGAAATGGTACAGTAAAAGTGCAGTTTTATAATCTTACAGAACCACGGTTGTATATGCGGTCCATTGTTGACTGAGAGTTTGTAAAGCAGTACATGACTGTATTTTAATCCAGCCCTGGGTCTACTGAAATTAACAAGCTCGGTGTGCCCAGATGGATTTTATTCACCATACTTAAACTGAAGTGATATCCCTTTTCTTTACTTTTAAAAATGAAGTGTTTCGGTAGATGTGGTTAGGTAGGCCATAGCCTCTGATCCTTATCAGCAGGCGGAAGCAAGACAGCATGTTACCAAGGTGATATTTGAATTGTTTAATCCAAACAAATTAAAATTACGTTTCCATTTGAAAGCAATATTTAATTTTTACCTTTAAAATCAGGTATTACAATTTAAGTTTAGAAAGATTTTTCTCTTTAAAATTTATTTTTTTTTTAATTTAAGAGATAACATTTATATATTCAGGTGGAGAGCTGGAGATTTTTATTAACAAGACATGGTGATTACATTTTTCTCAACGCCTCAGATTATGGATAAATAAAGTATACTGATCCAAGTCACTTAATCCTCGGGCTTATGTTTCCTCCTCTGTAAAATGAGGAGATTTAATCAAATTACCTCTAAACAAAGTCTCTGGTTCTTTGTTTTTTCTAATTCTAAGGCTTCTTAATCTGGATGTTAGAGATGCATAAATCCAATTCCGTCATTTTGCTTAAGGAAAGCCAACACAGGGTGAAAAATTCCTGGTAGCATATTTGCTCTGGCCAGATCAAGATGGCTCAAGTTTTAATTGACCCATGAAAGGGAGTTTCTATCAGTTATGCTGGGAAACTCCAAACCAAATGGAAATCTGTGTGCATAACCTCTGTGTTTTCCACCTCAACTTTTAATTTCTGCTTAACTACAATACATATGAATTAGCTAAGAAAGTTATGTACCCACTCTTTACAAATGCCCTGCTTAAAAGCAATTTCTTTTTGTTTGGCTACATCTCCAGTCATCCACGAGATTTTTGAAAAGTGGATTTATATCCTCAAAACAAAACCTAGGGCTGGGCGCAATGGCTCATGCCTATAATCCCAGCTACTTGGGAGGCTGAGGCAGGAGGATCTTGCTTAAGCTCAGGAGTTAGAGGCTGCAATGAGCCAGGATTGTGCCACTGTACTCCAGCCTGGGTGACAGAGTGATATACTTTATCTCAAAAATAAAAAACAAACAAAAAACCTAGGAAATGACTTCTCTGTATAAGTTAGTTATCTGTTCTCAAAAAGAAAAGTAAATCTTTATTCATGCTTTCATTCATTCAGCAAATATTCATCGAGTACCAGTGCGGGTAGAACACTGTGTTAAATGCTAAGGATACCATGATGAAAAAACAAAGCCTCCCCAACTCATGGAGCGTACAGGGTAATAGGGCACACAGATGTCAATCAAATAGTCACAAATACATAACCATA
This sequence comes from Pan paniscus, assembly GCF_029289425.2. NCBI lineage: Eukaryota > Metazoa > Chordata > Mammalia > Primates > Hominidae > Pan > Pan paniscus. The sequence continues at coordinate 53,081,786 of NC_073252.2, forward strand.
AAGCTATCCAAAGGACAGGATGCTGTGTAGCCTTATAACTCATGTGATTAACTACTCATTCTTTGAGTGAATTCACCAGCCTATAGTATGTAAAAATATGTATTAGTCCAAAGCACTGTTGAATATTAATTTAATAGGCGGCCCCTGTGTACAGCTGATGTGCAGGTTTCACATATTCAGATGAAAACAAATAGTCTTTCTGAGCAGCAGTACCTGATGGGAGAAGGTAGAAATATCAGAACTCAGGTTTCAAGGGAACAGATGTCCAATTTTAAAGAGAGCTGAGATGAAACCATGGGGCAGCAGAGGGCAGAGGAGACATGTACAGTACACTCCTTTGAGCTCTGTCTTTTCTCCTTACAGAATACCCACTTGGAAAAGAGAAGAAGTACATACCCCTTCATCTTAGGTCATGTCTTTTCCTGAGGTCCTATTTCAGTAGTACAGATGCCTCTGAGCTGAAGAGAGGTAAAGAAAAGAACATGCTGTCTTGCACACAAAATCTTTGACTGACCACCAGCCACCTCCCAGTATCTGGAGAAATTCTGGCCTCACGAACTGTCCACAAAGTAAGTTTTATTTAAGTACCCTGATTAATCATTTCTGTAGATACACACTCTTATCTGACTGCATTCTAGAAAGTATTGAATTGGTTTCACATTCTCTTTTAAAAAAAGAAGGTTAATGGGAAGATGGGAAACGCCCTCAGTTCTCATGCAAAAGGGAAAACACTGGAATGCAAAGTTTTGACCCAAACCACAGCTATGAAGCCAGCATCGGGATGCTTTCAAAGCTAAGCATTGCTGGGGTAACTTTCATAATATAAAATGTCTGGACCATCTCATTACCAATGAGAATTGCATTCTTTAAAGATGATTTGAACAACATTTGCTACTCTGCTTGTCATCTATACCATGAAATCCCATGCCTAGAGCCAAGAAAACCCCCAAGGAAATTGTCTCACACAAGCAGCAGAACAGAGAGCGCCAGGCGGCAGTGAGGAACTGTTAAGAGAAAAACCTTATGGTAATACAAGGAAAGAACAACTTCTCAGTGCGGCCCAACTGGAAGCTGAGACTAAGGAGGAGCATCCAGGGGCCAGCCCCTAGGTCACAAAGCCAGGTAGATAAGCTCAGAATGCCAAACCCAGGGAGCCACTCTGGAAAACACATCATATAACCAAAAAAGCACTTGATTAATACTGAATAATTGTCCCAATTCCAAGTGCTATCTCCAAGTAACTTTCTCCAAAAGACTCCCAGTAGAGGAACACATTTTGCTTTTCCAGATCCTTACAAAATTAATGCCGTGTGGGGGTTTTCTTTGGGGCTGGTAAGATTTTCGGGAAATGTTACCTTTTAATGGTTTTGTTTCTGTAACATTTGAATTATTACAAAAGAAAAAAAAAGCTGTAGTTTTATAATAGAAAATATATAAGATTTTTAAAATCCAGGAACATCAATAACAATAATACTAAATTAATAAAGATCTTTTTTGAGGAGGTAAGCCCACAATATTTATTGTAGCTAATAGGTAGGTTAACAGAGTAAAATAGGAGAACTTAATTTTTCCAATAGTAGAACCAAGTCATGTTGAAAGTGACAGGAGGAATCGGAAAAGTGGAAAAGTGTAGTGGAAGGTGCCCGACATGTGAAGTCAAGACAAGAGCACCTCTTTCATAGTTTAGCTGTGTGACCTAGGGTATTTAACTTTGCCTCAGTTTTGTCAGCTTTAAGACACATTCTCTCACAGGGCTGTTGTAAAGAATTAATTAACATATTTATCTTTTGTCAGCTCATTTTACACACTTTTCTTGCCCATCCTTGCCCATGACTTTAATAGCCAACCATAAGCTAACAACTCCCTTTGTCATGACCCACAGCCCAATCTCCTCTGCTGGGCTTCCTACTGTACAGCATGGCCCAGGCATCTCTAAGCCAACATCTCGGTGGAACTCAGCCTATCCCCATTCTCAATTCAAATAAGTCCTCCTATTTTTTTCACGCCAAATAGCAGCAATGTCTACTTCAAGGTATAAGAGAGTCCCCCAGAATAACATGTATTAGCATGCATCTGATAAAATCTGCACAGTTATAGATCTCCACCCTCTTGCAGGAGAAAAAAAGCCCACTGTTTAATCAGCTTAAACCCTCCCCTATCCTCTGAATTGGACAGTGAAGACTTGAAGTCATCAGTATCATGTTAGCTTTTCTCCTCTGTGCCCTGATGTATACCTCTAACATTTACTGGTCACCCACCACACTCTTTTCAGCCAAATTTTTCCCACTCTGCCCTTTGGACATAACTACAACCAGTCTACTACCAGCTGGTTTCCATCCCTAAGCCCTGAAATCCAATGACTAACTTTGATATTTCTCTTAACGCTGCCCTCATTCGACTTCACCAAAATTTGTAAGCGCCTTGTTGTTTCAACAGAAGTCATACTCTCCAACCTTCTCATTTTCAGATAAGGAAACAGGTACAATGGCTACTTGACTAGTGTTCTTTATGCATGGGCCAGGTGGAGACAGAGTGAGGCGCGGGAGAACCCAGGACCCTGGTGCCTGGCCCACCTTCCCTCCATTACACTTAGGCCCGCTTTGCAGATAAGAACTCACATTGGTTGTGGATGAAGCCGAATCTAAAAGGCCTGGAAATACCATGCTGCATTCGTTCTTGTTCTTCCACCTAGACCTGCAGCCCCCTTTCTGTCTCTACAGCCTACCCAGGTTTACCTGGGACTAGAGTTTCACCTTCATTCCATCAGAAATTAAATTTCTCATATGCCCTTAGGAAAAACTCTGTTGAAAAGCAGTCCCCAGAAACAGGTATCCGAAGTGAACAGAGCCCCAGAGGCTGCTTACAACCCCAGATAGGGGGAGGAGGGGAATCACTAGCAAAACAGCATTTCAGCAAACAACCACCAAGTGTGAAAATCCAAAAATTGTACAAAGCTAGAGCACTTTTTTCTTAGAGACAGAATGTTTTTCTAAAAGTCTGTGTAAACTCTTGAGAAGTTAAATCTAACTGGATGCCAAGAATTAACAACAACAAAAAAGACATTTTCTTCAGTTTCCAAAGACCACAGTCTCTCTCTGAGCACAAGTGACTAATGCCTGTAACAGCCGAACATTACAAAGTGCTGACCAGCAGAAAGTCTGTTTGGGAATGACAAGGTCCACGTGTGCATTCCAGGGACGCTTACAGATTCTGCAGTACTCCAAGGAAGACAGGGTGGGAGGGAAGCAATGTGACAAATAGGCAAGAAGTATTTATAAAGGCACGACCCAATTAGAAACAGATGTTGCAGCTGCTCTCTCGCACTGGCCCACATCAGAGATGATGAGAAGCCCGTCACCCAGCAGCCACCTAGGAACACTAATGAGCAAAGCAAGCGGGGAAGTGGGGAAGAGGTCATAAACCATTTCAAAACCCTCTTGCTGTCCAGTGGGTCCCAAACAACCCAGTTCCATTTAAGACATATCACGTCTCTTGCAGAGCATAAAACCACCCACTTGTCTCACTGTTGTTTATTTGGGTCATTTTTGTCCCTCCTGCCCTGTCTTTATCCTATGGAATATCTTCAAAACAGTGACGAATAGGAGGTCAAATAGAATTAAGAGGCTCAAAGCAGTTGGAAGTTTTTTCCTCAACTTTTTATGTCCTGTGCTACTCATATTCACACATCTATTCCTCAGTATTTCCTGTTTGAGAAATATTGTGGCTCAGTTCATCTATTTCTATTCACTGAATGCATTCATCAGCAAATAATGAAATATGGATGGGACGCTTCCTTCCTGATGCCACCATTTCTATCACCGGATATAAATTAGCCACTTCCTTTCTGAAAGATACCATATATTTCTGTGCCTTTCTGAAAAGGCAGGGGATTTTCAGTTACAGTAATGGCCATGTGATGGCAGTCTCTGTGAGAGAAGAAAAAAAAAAAATCCAATCCAGTTCCAAGCAAGTCATGAACAAAAGCACCAGGGCTGTTTCCCCTAGTCACAACCTGGCTGCTTTCTCCTCCCAAAGCATGTTCAGTTCCTAATCCAGGCTGACCTAGAACATCTGAGTCCAGTGACACATTTCCAGCACCTGAAAATTGAGGAATTATACCAGAAATGACCAAAACCATGATACATATTGAGGAAATAAACATACCAATTAACATCTGGTCTTGCTCTACAAATATTACTAAACAATTATGGCCAAAATCCTCAAGTCTTCCTAAGAGTTCTTTTTTTCTTTTTTTCTTTTCCCTGAAATGGAGTCTTGCTCTGTCGCCTAGGCTGGAGTGCAATAGCGCGATCTCGGCTCAATGCAACCTCCGCCTCCAGGGTTCAAGCAATTCTCCTGCCTCAGCTTCCGAGTAGCTGGGATTACAGGCACCTGCCACCACGCCCAGCTAATTTTTGTATTTTTAGTAGACACGGGGTTTCACCACGTTGGCCAGGCTGGTTTTGAACTCCTGACCTTGTGATCTGCCTGCCTCGGCCTCCCAAAGTGCTGGGATTACGGGCATGAGCCACCACACCTGGCCTCTAAGAGTTCTACTGTGACTTAATCTCAACCCTGGATAAAACAATATCAGGATGGAATAGAGGTTGTTTACATAAATGTGGGGCATGTGCTAGTTTTCTACTGCCATATAACAAATTATCACAAATTTAGTGGCTTGAAACAACATCCATGTATTAGCAGTCAGTTTCATAGGTCACAAGTTTGGGCATGGTGTAGCTGGACTTTCTGCCTGGGTTATCACACGGCTGAAATCAAAGTGTGGGCCAAGCTAAGGAGGTTGTCCTCTCAAGGCTCTGGGGAAATACCCTCTTCCAAGCTCATTCCAGATGTGGGCAGACTCAATTCCTTGCAGCTGTAGGACTGAGGGCCTTCTTTCCTTACTCGCTGTCAGAGGCTGCACTCAGCTCCAAAAAGTCACTGACGGTTCCAAGCCACGAGGTCACCTCTGTCTTCAAAGTCAGCAATGAAAAATCTCCCTGTGTCCCTCTCACATGTCAAATATCCTTCTTCAGGAACAGTCTGGTCCCTTTTAAGAGACTGCTTAATGAGGTAAGGTCCACCCAGGTCAATCTCCATTTCTAAACGACAGCTGTGCCATAACCTACCTGTGGGAGTGATATTCACAAGTTCTGGGGATTATGCAGAGCGTGTACACCAGGGGGCTGGGATCTTGGGGCCATTTTCGGATTCTGCCTACCAAAGTATACATTATTTCAACATCCCTATTTCTCCTGTGTAACTTTAGGATAAGATATAATAATGAATATTGGCATTTCCCCAGCTAAAAAAAAAACAAAAACAAAAAACAACAAAAAAAACACACAACTGTCTCCAGGAGAAAAAAGATAGATATTAGTAAAAGCATGGTAAACTAGATCCCTCTCAGGCTACCAAGGCAAACCTTTTACACTGAATCTGATAAGGGCAGCTAACCACAAACTAGCTAGCCTTTGGAGGAAGCCTTCCAATAATGAAAGTAAACTGCAAATGTTTAGGTGTTGTGTTTGTAACAAGAATTCTAGGAAATACAAAAGATTCTTAAGGAATTTGAGTCTTATTAGGGAGATAAGTTATTGAGGTAAAATGGAAGATGATTTTGAAATGTTTCATGATGAAATATACTACAAAGATTACAGGGTTAGACAATGGAGATGAATGTGGACCAGAGCAAAAATGTAAAACTCTCTTAAAGCAGGTCAGTTTTGCCCTAGGTTATGGTAAGATGAAATAAGATCTGGGCCGGGGGTGGTGGCTTATGCCTGTAATCCCAACACTTTGGGAGGCTGAGGCAGGCAATGACTAGAGGCCAGGAGTTTGAGACCAGCCTGGCCAACATGGCGAAACCCCGTATCTACTAAAAATACAAAAATTAGCCAGCCATGGTGGCACCCGCCTGTAATCCCAGCTACTAAGGAGGCTGAGGTGGGAGAATCGCTTCAACCCAGGAGGCGGAGGTTACAATGAGCCAAGATCACACCACTGCACTCCAGTCTGGGCAACAGCAAGACTCCATTTCAATAAAAAAAAAAAAGATTTGAATAGTTGCAGAAAGGGAATGAAGATGGATGGAAAGAAAGAGGTAGAATCTATCAAGGAAGGCAGCAGGAAAAGGAAAGAGGCCCAAAGGGCAGGGAAATCAATGAACTGGGAAAACTAAGAGTAGAGGATGTAAGACTTTAAAACTGATTCTTTTTCAGTTTACTGGAAATAGTCCTTAAATGGGGAGCATTATGCCCAGGATGTGCTACTAAGTATTCGAGTGTCACTTGGGGGAGAGATCTAGAAACAATCACTGAGCAGCCACGTCATGAAAGACTTTTCTGTTTCCCACTCCCTAGTGTACTTACAAACATATCTTCCCACCAGACCAGCACACCAAGGGATCATGAGTATAGAATTGCCTCAGTCAAGGTTTTAACCCAGATTACCAGCTGGGGCAACCATCCAAATGGTAAGCTATTTGATGCAAACTTCTGCAGAGCATGAAAAAAAAAAATGCATATCTTGCAGAGAAGCTAATAAACAGACTCTATTTGTTACCGCTACAAGTTCAGCCATTCTAATCAAGCTAAAGCTTTCTTACTCCTTCCTTACTCTGTTCTCCTTCTCAAAAAATAGGACCAAATAACCCCTAATAAATCAATAAATACTCCCACTAGCAGAGACAACTTTCTGCCTTACAGAAAGTTAACTGCACATTGTAGAAGCATCCATCTAGGTGTAAGAGAAAGTTGGTTTAGAGTTTTTCTCACACATACTGTTGTGCTTAGGAAAGCAGACCCAAGAGGCTGTATTACAATTTTCCTCTTTTCTCAAAGTTCTCCTATTGATAGAAGATTTTATATGCTGGCTTTCTTGGCTTGATCAGTTAATGCAAAACAAACCTTTTCACATGCTGCGGCTCACAAGAATGTTCCCACAGTCCTCTCCACCCCCTCCATTGTCCACTAAAAATGTCTCTTTAAGAGCCATTTTCTTTATCATTATCATCATGTTGATATGTCTGAATAATCAAGTAGGGCCCAAGTAGAACACAGGGAAAACGCAACTGCATACAACAATCTGTTATAAATCCCATCAGCTCTCAAAAAGAGATGATAAAATATGTGCAAGAGCACAGGTTACATTTTTACTCATGTTGTTACCACAAAGCACAAAAGGTTTGGGTCAGCAGCCCAGACTTCTCAGCAAGATCGGGTCCAATTCCACATCAATGCTCCTAGATTGATAGATTAAGAGTATGGGATATGTGAATGGGAATATGTTTCTGACAGTCTTGATAGCATGATTACAGGGAAGCATTAAGCTAAAATCAAAACTTGAAAGATTATAGCTTGGCAAGAGATCCTTGCTGTAATCCATACAATCTGTAGGAAGGAAAAACTGAAGTTAAATGAGACTCAGGGTGAAAGACAAACCAGAATTAGCAAAAATCTTAGGCACTGATCCAGGTGGCTGCCATTAAACACTCCCAAAGCCTAATGGTCCATTTGAATAATTATTACTCACATAGATAAAATGAATGGCAAGCTAAGGGAAATAAGTGATGATTACACTGGCAAAAACAAGAACTACTTTCCCATTTGAATTTGAGAAAAATCCAAGCCTCAAATCCCTTCCCACATAGAGAGGGTCAGACCACGTATCTCACTGTAATCATGGCTACACAGAGTTAAGCCTCTTTTGCCACAACTGCACCAAATGTACACACTTAGGTTGCTTATTACCGGGAGTGGGTTTAGCGCAATGTGGCAGCTGCAGCCACCGATATAAGGAAACAAGGCTTGGCAGCAATTCCCCATGATTCCTTCTCAGTTCCACTTCCTATCCACCCTTTAGCCCGGATATTAATAATTCAGAAGACAGTGTGACAGCCACAAGTCACATGCATGAACACCCAAGAAATAATCACTGTAAAACCTGATGTATTTGGACAGACAAACTTGTGAAGCTTTAGTCCCCATGGAGAACAGAGCACCAATAAATGTACCTCATACTTCACCTCATATTCTGGGATCAAGGTGGAAAAGTAGATCACTATCTTTTCAAAGTATCAGTTTAAAGTTGCTGGGAGTACCTATATGATGAAGGTTAAAATACCCAGAGAAGGAAAAAAGGCAACAGGCTCTACCACTTTTTTATCCACAGAACAAAAAAAGAGGGGTATGCCATTTCCCTAGATCAATCAATCAAAAAACAATTTTATCAAACATTTATGAAAAGACCACAATACTAAGTATGGTTTAGCAAAAACAAACAAGGCATTCAAAGGTCACCATGCTTGATGCTTGGTCTACACTTCAAGCTTCTCAATATGTCCCTCCTTCCACTCCAGCCATCAGGAAAATAATGTTTATTGGGTGCTTGTTTGCCCCCACCTTTTTTTTTTTTTTTTTTTGACATGGAGTTTCTCGGCTCACTGCAACCTCTTTCTCCCGGGTTTAAGCAATTCTCCAGCCTCAGCATCCCAACCAGCTGGGATTACAGGCGCCCACCAGCACGCTCGGCTAATTTTTGTATTTTTTAGTAGAGACGGGGTTTCACCATGTTGGCCGGGCTGTTCTTGAACTCCTGACCTCAGGTGATCCACCTGCCTTGACCTCCCAAAGTGCTGGGATTACAGATGTGAGCCACCATGCCTGGCCCTTTGTTTGCCCTTTTAAAAACCTTCCCATTTAATCCTTATAACTTGAGAAGTAGATACTATTGGCTCCATTTTACAGAGAAGGAAACTAAAGTTCAATTCATGGCAGAACCAGCATTCAAACCAGTTTTGCCAGATTCTAAGTCCACCACCGCCCATACACTAAACTGGACAACTGACTCTTTTCAAAGCATACCGACCTCTGCACAGAGCATGCCTCCACCTTCAACTCCACTTGTCAAATCCTACTCATCCTCAAAATTCCAGGCAAAATGCCACTTTCTTCACTAAACCTTCCCTGGTTCCTTGAATTAGACACCATTGCTTCTTATTTTATAAAGGTCCACTCTATTTGGGTCCTTGGTCACATCTTGCATCTAGCAGTACACTTAGTTTCTCACTTGGTCAGGCCCCCAAAAGAATGTACATTTTTTGAGGACAGGAACCCTGTCTTATTCATCTTACTTTGAACTGTATGTACTATGACATCACAAGTAGCCAGGGCCATACGTTTAGGATGAATGAATGCAGCAACTTATTTCTCACAAAGTCTATACAACCTGACTTCCCCAACCAAAAACAACAGCCATGGAGCAGCAGTGCAGTGATACAGAATTCATGGGAGGGAGCATTCACTATGGGCTGAAATGCCCATGGTATGTTTGATGGAGGAAGTGAAGTTTAAGAGGGCCCTTGGAAAACGGAGAAAAGGGATGTCAATACTCCAGCCACATGCTTCAGTATGAACCCTTCCCAACACTTAGTCACAATCAACTGCGGGGAGGGAGAGACACGGTAGTGAAGAGGTCAAACGTTGTAGGGGTGTTTGCTCTCAGGAAATAAACTATTCTGCTAAAGTTCACAAGTATAAAGCTCTTATTTTATACATATATGGCAGGCATTATGCTGAGTATTTTACATAGGTCTCATTTACTTCTCACAATCGCCTCTGAGGTGTGCACCGTTATTATTCCCATTTTACGGTGGAGGTCACTGAAGCTCTAAGAGATTAAGCTGCTCAGGGTTGTGCAGCAAGTAAGTGGTAGGGCCAGGAGTCAAAGCCAAGCAGGCTTCCTCCAAAGCCCAGGCCACTACATTAGTAGAGCCTGGGAGTCTAGAAAAGTTACCTCTGGTCAACCTTTTATAAACCAGAGAGTGATGTGTGTGTTGGCCATCAAGGGACATGCGTGGCCCACCCAAGCACATCACACTACAGAAGTCACCAACTTCCAAGGTGAGAAATCGCTGGAGAGGTAGGTTGTCATGGTGCACAGGCCCTATTCCACCAAGTAAGAGCACACAAGGAAAGCAACGTGGGAGCTACGGGAAGTGGGAACAGCAGGAAACAAGAGAAGGAAGAATCCAAGAAGAGACCTCCACCACCAACTGCTGGAGTGGATTTCTTATATTTCTCACAGAAAAGAAGCAGAGTAAGTCTAACCCAGAGAGTGCAGATTAAGGTTAGGGAGCCTACAGCGATCACTCTTACTCTCTCACACTCTTCTAAGAGCAAGGATTATCAAGTCTCCTTTCTTACTTTTCTCTGGCAAAGCTGTAAGAATTAGTTGCAGAGAAAAATCAACCAAAGCTTACATAGAAGTTGCAAAGAAAAACAAGAAAGGATGCAGTTAGCAGTCCTGACTGATTAAAACCACATGACTAACATATCAGATATTCCCACCACTTCCTCCTTAGCTTCTTATAGACTACTGAGGAGCAAACACACATATGCTTGTATTACCAAAAACAAACAAACAAATAACCTTTCGGTAGTATGGGCTAGAGAAGAAATATTTTCTGTATCTTTACCTAGTATGTGCAAGGAACTGGTAAGCCATTTTATCAACTTAATCATCCTAAAAAAAAAAAAAAAAAAGACGAACCTTTTGGGATAAGAGGACATCCCCAGACTCACTCCTTCATCCTCTTTAGAAAGGCTAAAAATGCTCATTACCTGGTATTAAAATTAGACTAATGAAAAAAAATATTGATTTACTGGTGAAACTCCATTATCCACTTCTGAGCTTATATTTAAAAATAAGTCTTTAAAAACTAGCAATATTTTTACTCTCAGGAAAACTAATATTCATTATTCTAAAGCCTACCCTGAGCTAGGCATTAGTTGGTAATTTCACTTGTGCTGTTTCACTTAATAAATATAATATTTACTTAGACCCCCATTTCTGAAGGCATTTTAATTATACTCACATTCCTTTACATGCACTTCTCTGCAACTTGTAATTTGGAACAAATATTCAACCACTAGCCACCATGGCAGCAACATAAAATACCTGTTTTGTTGATTTCCTAACAATCCATGAGGTAATTACAAATAATTTACTCAGGCCCTTGGAAACCATGTTCAGATATCATCTACTTAAGCAGTAATATTTTTGTAAGTGTAACAAAGGGGAGAGCATTCTAAAATCAAACTTTAAAAAATTCAAAGTCACATATTATTTACTGCCATATTCTCTCTCTCTTGAGCTTTTTACTATGGTTTAAATTTCCCTCCCACCAAAAATGCTTTCTTTAGAACACTATACTCTTCTTTCTCTACCTCATTCCATGTTATATTGTGTAGCTGGGCTTATCTACCTTAAGGCAAATAAGGAAAAAAACATAAAAAACTACTTTAACCATTATGTTCCATAGCTAAACATCCATCAGGGCTTCCAATCCTATTTCAGCTAGGTTGGCTATAAGTGACAGGGACCACCACTTCTCTGGTTTTCAGTGTCATCATCTGTAGCATAGATGGGTGGAGAAGGGTCATTGAGGAAAGGTACATAAACTCTAGTTGTTAAATTATGGGATTCTAACATTTGCAATGGGATAAAAGATTAAAGGCTGCCAGAGCCTATGTCAGAGTGGGTATCAGACTTCAAATAAAACCTCACTAGAGGTATTGGGTCATCAAAACACAAGTCTAAAATGCTGACGCCAAGCAAGAAGATACAACAGAGTGGGATGGCTCCCAACATAAGTCAAATAGCGGGTTACCCTTTCCAAGAAGTGCAACTTTATGATTGTTTAGATACCACAAAATCAGCCTATTATCTAGTGGAAAGGAGAACAACCAACGAGTCTTTGAGGGCCAGGATCAATGTGACATAGAAGGCTTAGAACGGTTGAAAGCCATTGTCGTCTGACAGTCAAACATTCAGACACCAAGAAATCTCATCACTCTAGTCCCAAAGTTGAGCTTGCAAGTCTCCAGTTCTGTGTATTCATGCGGCAATTAGGGAATCACAAGCCTTGGATCTTATGTTAACACAAGTATAGGAAGTGAAAAATAATTCTGATGGGTGAGCCAGGTATCAAAAGGGGTATTTTTAAAAACTGGTCCTAGAAAGATGCAAGAGATACAAGCCAAAAAAAAGCAGAAAATGTTGAATACAAAATATAGTATTTACTGCTTCCTCAAGTACTAAAAACCAGAGGTTTCTTTAAGTATATAAGTAGATACCTCATAATCTTTTACAACATGTCCTTACCATGTAAATAAAATAGAACAAACACTCACATACCCAACACCCAGACCAAAAAACAACACATTAACAAAAGCTTTGAAGCCCCATGGTATCCTGCGAGATGGCATCACTCTCCCTCTGTACTGGAGGTAAACATTATCCTGAATTTGCCTTAAACTCTTTTCTTGTTTTTCTTTATAGTGTTACCTTATACACTACTATCAGGACACAGTCACTAACTTCAAAATAACAAAAGTGCTTACTTCCTTCTCCAAGTTATCTGTAGGAAATTCAGAACTCCTCCTTAGAGAAGACTGAAGGTAGAAGATACAGAGAGTAGATGAGTTACTTTAAAGAAAGTGGTTCTCAAAATTTGGTAAGAGAATCCTTGGGTCCTCCCCAAGAACCTTTTAGGGGTATACAAGTTCCTCCTTTTCCAACCACATACCTATGTGAGGTTGGATCTTCAGGTACTTCAACCAAAAGAATACGCTGCATCAGAGTGAATGAAATACAGATCTGATGACCCAGCTGTCCATTAAGTCAGACATTAAAGAGATTTGCAAAATGTGAAACAATGCATCTCAGCTAATTTTTTGACTTGAAAAATGTATTTTTCATAAAACAATGTTATTTACATTAACATGTAATAAGTTTATTATTGTTATTTTAAGTGAATAAGTAAATATATTTCAAACTTGAAGTAATAATAATAGAAGCGGATTGAAGTTGCAAAAAAACCTATGGGAATGGCTACGGGAAGTACTTCATGTTTGTAGAAAGTATACCAACTAACCAAAAATGCCCCAAGCTGACATAGTCATAGTAAACACTTTGGGATGGTAGAAAGAGTTTTCCAACCATGTTCTATGTTGTCCGCAAGGCATTAGTTATTCTTTAGTCCTAGAGATACACACCCAAGAGGCACCAAGAGTAACCCAAGCTGTGTTCAATAAGCCTTTTAAAAGGGCTTACATTTCCTTCTTTTTTTTTCTTTTTTCTTCTTTTTTTTTTTGAAACAGAGTCTTGCTGTCACCCAGGCTGGAGTGCAGTGGCGCAATCTCTGCTCACTGCAACCTCCGGGTTCAAGCAATTCTCATGCCTCAGCCTTCTGAGTGGCTGGGATTACAGGCATGGGTCACCGCACCTGACTAATTTTTGTATTTTTAGTAGAGATGGGGTCTTGTCATTTTGGCCAGGCTGGTCTTGAACTCCTGGCTTCAAGTGATCTGCCTGCCTCGGCCTCCCAAAGTGTTGGGATTACAGGCATGAGCCACCACACCCACCCAAGCGCTCACATTTCTTACAAAGGGTAGCTTACCATAAAATATCCAACTGCATTGAGGACCTAAGTTAAACTTGATTCATTCCATCTGCAGCCCAGCTCCAACAGTGAGATTCTTTTCACCATAAATAAACCAATGTCCAGGGTCCTAAACACAAGATCGGTGACTAGAAGGGGAGTTTGGGTTTTCTCCACTTGGCAGTGGGAAACGACTGAAGAATCTGTCTACAAATGACCTATCTAGAACGCCTTAGTTCTACTGTCCTTGGGTTTGTAGTGTGGGCAAGTGTCAGGGGATTTGGCTCCAGTTCTGAGCCTATGGGTCTTAAGCAGGTCACTTACTCTCCTGGGTCTTGGCTTCTTTCTCTGTAAAATAAAAGGGCTAGATGAGATTGTTTCTTTGTGAGCCCTTCCTGCTCTAACACTCTATGAAATCTCCAGCAACAAAAACCTGAAGTGGTATTCACTTTGCCTCCCCAGCATCCGGTACAGGGATTGGCAGAGTGTTGAGGCACAACATGAGTCACTGACCTTTAAATAGCGGACCAGTACCATGGCAAAGGGGGATAATTTTAAGAAAGAAAGAGGACAACAGGAAAAGGAATTAGGAAGAGTCAACACGGGACATCTGGGATGTTTTTATCCCAATTTCAACTGCTAGTGGGTAGAACGTATGAACACCACCAATATGAGAGGGGAGTGAAACCAATTCTTTAGGCCTTTAGGCTCAAATGAGGGGACAACATGTGAGTGATCAAAAGATTGCTGGAAAAGCATAGATCCAAAGCCAGAAGCTGTATTCTGGGGCTCAAATGAACCCTACTTCTCCAGAGACCACAAAATGCCTTGATTTATGAGGAGAGGTAAAAGTGGTATCAAATCACCAAAACTTTTAGTGATACGAATATAAAATGTTGGTGAAGTGTATTGAAATAGTGCCAGGACCACCACTCTGGAAATAGTGGCTTAGTGCTTTACATCTCTAAAACTAGCTAACATTCAGAAGGTATTATTTATATGCCAGGCACTGGTCTAAGGTGCATAAAAAATGCATTAAAGTGTACATCCTCGCAGATGTGGAAACAAAGTCACAGAGACACAAAGAAATTCGCCCAAGTTCTCAGTAAGTAACAGAGCCTGGGTTCTAACCCGCTTTAACACTATGAAATTATACCAGTGAATTGCTTCAGAATATTTCCAAATAAATAGATTTTGGTTTCTGTGCTGTTTGCTCGATTTGTGTCATACAAAAAGTATAGACAAATTTTCACCAAAATGTAAGGTTATGTTTGGGATGGTCTGAGGAAATCCATGCTGAGCTATATGGAGAGCTGAACAGCTGATGAGGAACCTTGGGAGAGGGCCCTCTTCTGGGCATCAACGGCTGAGCTGCCTCCCTCGTGCTGCGCTGCGTGGCTGCTCCACACACACACGTATGCTGTATCATGCACACACGCACTGCAAGCCACAGCCAGTTCCCTTGCATCAGAGTGACAGGTGGGTTTCTCTGGACCTGACTGACTGAAGGGATGCTGTGGAACAAGGCTGGGGCTGGAAAAGAGAGGCAGACCCGTCTGTCACCCTGGTGGGCAGCAGCAAAGCGAATGTAGAAAAGCAGGGACCCCAGGAGAGATGGAGCTTTGACTTTTTTGTTTCCCCCCCACAGGCTTTGAGTGATAAAGTCCTGCAGAAACTTTAAGAGCAACTAACTCTCCCAGGGCATGCCAACAGATACTTGATTTAAAGCATAACAGGCCCCATCACTGACTTCAACTACTCACCACTCGGTTTCTGCTCATCTACTTTTTATTTTTAAAAATGTGTAACATCACATTTGGGCACCTGCGAGAGAAGAAAGAATTGACTTCAATCCTGGCACCATTTACTTGCCAGTTGTGGACTTTGGGAGTGTTAATTAGCCTTTCTGAGCCTGTTTTCTCATCTGTAAAATGGCATAATTATGGCATCTACTCATAAGTCTGTTGACAGAATGAGATCATGTACATGAAGTCCTTAGACACAGTGCCTAGCAGAATGAGTGCCCAGTATTATTACTTATTATTGTTTTGATGAGAATTTTAATCTATAAATCAGAAAATAACCTAAGTGAAAGGAGTACTAAAATGGGATATCTCCCCCAAAACAGCAAACATTAACAACCTTAGTTAACGACCCTATCACTAACTTAAGGGCTCCCTTGCTTGTTTTTCATCTAGCTCAGTTTGTACTCAACTGCTAATTACAAGTTAGGTGTTAATTATCTCATAAACATTTCTTCAAATCACAGAGCATTAATTGCCTGCCCCAACTAAAAAGGCTGGATTCCTGAGCGCTCTTCCTTTTCATGCCTTAGGTTCCAAGCTGTTTGCTTTCTTCGAGTTGCTTCTAATTTATTAGTTCAGGACTTCTCCCACTGGGTGAATGAACTGTGTTTCTTAGCAGTTGCTATGTTCTTGCCCCTTCTAAACCACCAAGCAAAAGACAAAACAGTAGTTAAATATAATTAAGTGAATTTCAGTGAAGAGTGATCTAGATTTCTAAAACAACACACCGAAAGTACAAACCAAAGAGAAAAGATGGCACAGTTAGAACTTCTGTGTAACAAGACACCAAAAACAAAAGTACAGATACATGACTGGCTAGGAGAAGATATTTGCACATACAATAAAGGATGAACCTCAACAAGATAAACAGCCCAATTGGCAGGGCGGTGGAGGGGGGGGTAGTGGAGGAAGGTAAGGATGTGAATACGTTATTTGCAGAGAAATAAATAGAAATGGCCAATAACCACATAAAAAGATGTCCAACCTCACTAAGTCATGGTAGTTGGGGATCGTAACAACCTGGAGCTTGTGGTATCTTGTGGATCCACCGGCCATCTTTAGTTAACAATTACTTTTAAAAAAATAGCTTACATCCTCATATTTTAAAAGGTCTGTTTTTAAGAAGACAATGCAGAGCTGTATGGGGCAGCTGTGACAACCATTCAGCATTTTATACCTAGACCTTCACCACGTTCTTTAAAGATGAACAGTGTATCAATGAATAGCTCCAAAGTTTTTTTATTTTAAAGTGGTTTCCTTTTTCCTGCTTTCTCAAGTGAATACTGCCCTTCTAAGAAGCTCATAAAGTCTTGGCATCTTCGTAAGTGTTGTGCTTAAGACAAGATTCAAAGGTCACAATTAAAAAGTACTTAGCTAAAACAACCTCCTCAATATTCTGATCACAATACGTAGAAAGATTTAAATCTTAAATCTAATCTAAATCTAATCTTAAGCTAAAAATTAGTGTTTCCTTTCACCAGTATACATTGATGTCTGCATGAAGTCCATGTGCTATTCTTAAATTTGGTACTCAAATCTCAATATTTTAGGTGAAAGGCTAAAAAAAAAAACCTCTCCATAATTAATATAAAAAAAAAGCAGCATGGAATAGTGTGATAAACCCCCTTGGCTGGGAGTCAGAAGTAAAGACTCCAGCTCTGCCATATTTTAGGGGAATGACTTTGGGGAAAGTTACTTCTGAGCCTCTATCTTTACTTGTAAAATGCATATAATATTAACATCTCATAGGTTTGATATATTAATGTATCATAGGTTTTTAATGGTTTCAACTGATTGGAACTATATTAAAACTATGAAGCACCTTGTATAGTCTTTCCCACATTAAACAATTCCACAGTCGAAAATATTTAAAATGTTGTTCTCTATTAATTCAACATCAATTCTGCTAGACATTTATGTATG
Organism: Pan paniscus; assembly: GCF_029289425.2. NCBI lineage: Eukaryota > Metazoa > Chordata > Mammalia > Primates > Hominidae > Pan > Pan paniscus. Next base: position 53,098,958 of record NC_073252.2, read on the forward strand.
TTTATATAAGATATACATACAGATATCATATATAAACTTTAAAATGTAAATACTTATTGTTCCAATGAATCCTGTTTCCCCACTTCCACAGGACAAAGATATCTAATGAATAATCACCTCTCACATTATTTCTAGAACTTTCATCAAGCATGTTGGTAGTTTTCTGGAAGCAAATAAGCAATGAAAATGAAAATACTGAAAGATGCCCACTAATTTCCATAAAAAACAGCTTCAGGAGTCAATCCTATACACATAATTTCAATTACTAAGAAAAGCCCAGGGGAAGGCCCTGAATACAGCATCAAAGAGAAATACCTATATCATTTGCTAAGGCTGCCTCACCAGTCACTGTAGTATTTTCTGATTGATAGGAGTAAATTATATTACACTCTGTCCAATCCAACTAGTATGGTCTGAGCAATCCAGGGCTGAGAAAAATTGGACTGAGACTAGAAAACAGGTGAAATGAAAATTAAAATCTTAAGCCAATTCATTGCATGTCTTTATTTCTCAGCCCTTCAAAGCTTCCTGTTGTCAGATGCTCAACCACTAAATACTGATAACTGTAAGAATTCCTGGAGAAAATTTAGGAGATCGTTAAATTCTTTGTTCTGCAATCTCCTTTTAGGATGTTTTGCCACAGTAATGTTTTCTGACTAAGTCGCTCTACATAGCAAGAGACCTGAGCCTGTAACTGCACAATTACTTTTGAAGCATTTACTGAATAACTCCTTTGTGCTAGCCACTACTCTATGCTGTGTTTAAGATACAAAAATTAATAAGGCGTGAAAACTATTATGGTACAACACAGTGTCTGCTGATTAGAGAAGCCTAAGAAAAATGGGAATTCAGAAAACTAGTCCTCCTAACTCTGCCTGGTTGAGAGTCCTGAAGGATGACTAGATAGAGAGACTGGAAACAGGCCAAAGAGAAAGGCATTTAGGTGAAATGCAAAAGCAGAGGTAAGCGAAGGGTACACACACAGGGCCCAGCAGGTGGCCTAATGGAGACTGTAGGAAGACAGGCATGAAGTCTCGGAAGGGCATGCATGTCATGCTGGGAGTTGAGCTGTTATTTATTCTAAAGGGAACAGAAGTATGGAAGGGCATTTTTGCAGAAATAAGAGAGAAAAAATAGATTTAGTCTCTCCAATACCTTTTTTCTTTTGGAAACCCCAAGAAAAGGGCCCTTTAGTTCTACAGTTCATACAAAAGTATTATGAAATGCTTTTTAAGAACTGGAGTAAAGCATCTGAATTCTTAACTAATAGTCAGAAAAGGGCTAGAAATGTCAGAAGTGAATTTTTAACTAACCCTCTGGTTTAAAGTAGTAGAGAAAAATCCCATTACTATGTTGCTGTTTGTGATGCCTCCTTGGTTGTGTTTACTCAGCTGTGATACACTCTAATCTTTATGAACCATGAAGTCGGTAGAGTTTACCCTACTCCTATCGACTGGATTGTGTATGGACTTCTCTTTTCTAATTTCTTAAGAAAAATTCGCATGGATACATTTATTAATTCCCTTGATGCCCAAAGTCAAAGATTTATTTTATTTAGTTAGGGGCCTGAAATATGATTCAGAGTTCCCAACATTTTCTCAAATTTCTCTGTAACTTTCAAAGTGAAGTTCAAATGTCTCATATTTTGTACTTTTTTTGTAATCTCCAAAATGCTAAAATGCCACTTATTTTAAAAATTTGTTTGGCCAAACAAATATTCAGTGGATTCGATTTAGAAAACCAGCAGAAGAAGAGGTCTAAAGTTCAATACTGGTCTCTGGAGGCTCATTCACCCTGTCTCCCAAATCAGAATTAGGATACGATTACAACAAGACAATGTGTTCAAGAGTCCCAGATCCTCAATGCAAGTTGTAATATTAAGAACTACATATGAAACTATTGTGCTCATGACCAAGACTGAGCATGAAAAGAGCTCCCGCTGCCAACTTGCTTCTGTTGGCCTGAAAAATTAGAGACAAATCCAGCATCTGACTTTAGCTAGGGAGTCTTTTCTTCAAGGCAAGAAGACTATGTTTCAAGCCAAACATAACATGTGGGAAGAAGACTATTCCACATGTACACATGGAACCTTTAACTTCCAACTCCACATTTCTCAATAAAAATGCTCCAGCATAACAGCGTTTGAGTAGAATAAATTGAGAGGGGTGGAGTGTTCAATGACCATGTAAAATGCCACGGATTTCTTTAAGAATAGGAAGATACATCAATACTCCTTATTACCATTTTGCTCAAGCTACCATCTTGAATCACATGAAGCTACTATTTTTGTAGTTGAGAAATGGCTGGATATCAACTTTCATGTGGTTCAACCCACTACTAGGACATTCTGTAAAATCAAGAGCAATTTTGCCACATCTTTTTCTTTTACTGTTAATGATCTCACTGGCTTTTTGCTTCTTAAAAAGGTTATGAAAGAGTAGGCTTCGGAAAAGAAGAGTCTCAAAACTCATAACAAAAACAACAGAAATTTTATCAATAAAAATGTTCCAATAATTAGAAAGACAGCCTAAATCAACCTTTTAGAAAGATGTTTTCTAAATAGTCTGCTTACAAAACATCTGCCTTTTTTGTTTTTCTAAGACTCTAATTGTCACTAATAGTTCGTAGAAGATGCATTTTTGTATAGGCAGGAAGACCGAAAAGAAGGGAGGATGCTGGGTTTCAGCTGTAGAGGGAAGGATTAACAGGAAATTTAAGCCTCAACTTAAGTCCTTAGGCCTCAATAAGGATTAATGGGAAATTTAAGCCTCAATTCCCCAGGCCTCAGTTTCCTCATCTTAAAGGAAGGTCCTTTATTAGGTGACCTTTGAAGGCCCTTCTGGCTCTAGCACTAATAATTTATTGAAATTTGTTAACAGATTTTATTCTACCTATATCAACTTGCATTTTATATCGTCCCACTGCCGAATTCATAAATAATTTCATGGCCTATAGGAACAGCCATTAACTGTCATTGGAACTCAACCAAAAATAGAAAATCCAACCCCATTCACTATATATAGCATATGTTTTTGTGGAGCCACATTTGCCTGGCTACCACACACTCTAGAATTCCTCCCACTCCCTCAGCTGTGGGCCTGCTCACACCATACATCAACTTTTGGTTCTCCAAATTTGCTCTCTTATGGCCGGGCCTGTATTGGAGAAATCCTGTTACAGAAACAATTCAAAAATGTTGATGTTGTCCTCAACCAATCTATATGTTTTAATATCAGAGTTCAAGCACTTGCTTCACTTGTATTTTAAAAGCAGGCACATTTTCTGCACACACAAAAAGCTTAAATTGTTCAAATGTTAAATCATTCTAAAAGGCATACCAAAAAAAAAAAAAACTATTAATGGTTCCTTTATTCAAATACAAGAAAAACAAATAAATTTATTTCCAATGGAAATCAGATTGCAAATTGGCAGACTCAACCAGCAAATGTGTTTATGTGACCCACACAGTATTTTTAAAACATTTAGTTGCCAACATTGTCAGATGTGGAAATTTCACATCAAATTCCAAATGTCCATCTCTTCTTTTGAAAAACTGAAGACTATGGCACCATCAGGCCCCCATTTCCTAGTCAGAGCCAAGAGGTGGCATGTGTTTTTCCAGCAGTTTAACTGAAGAATGTGGGTTGCCTTTTTGGTACTTTTTCTCCCTCAAATAAATGAGCTAAATAATGAAGCTCATTCACAGATGGCTTACACATTTGCCTCCCTTACTATCTTCTTACCATGCCATCAATAATTCAACATGGAACCTAATTGAAGCTTAACCAAAACTGTGTATAAACCATTGGCCATTAACTAAAGAGAAAGTTAGATAAATTTCTATTTCTTATTAATGTTATAGCTACATCAGGTTAAGCACTTTTTCTTTTCTTTTTTGTGATGGAGTCTCACTCTGTCACCCAGGCTGCAGTAAAGGGGCATGATCTTGGCTCACTGAAACCTCTGCCTCCTGGACTCAAGCAATTCTCGTGCCTCAGCCTCCCAAGTAGCTGGGATTACAGGTGTGAGCCACCACACCTGGCTAATTTTTGTATTTTTAGTAGAGACGCGGTTTTGCCATGTTGGCCAGGCTGGTCTCAAAATCCTGACCTCAAGTGATCTGCCCACCTCGGCCTCCCAAAGTGCTGGGATTACAGGCCAGGTTAAGCACTTTTCTAACTACAATAAAGCATAAGCATTAACTGAGATCTAGACTACTTAATAGTTTTTGAGACAGGGGCTCCCTCTGTCTCCCAGGCTGGAGTACAGTGGCACAATCTCGGCTCACTGCAGCCTGAAACTCCCAGACTCAAGCGATCCTCCCACCTCAGCCACCGGAGTAGCTGGGACAACAGGTGAGCGCCACCACCTCCCAGCTAATTCTTGTATTTTTTCTGAGAAATGGGGTTTCACCATGTTGCCGGGGCTGGTCTCAAACTCCTGGGCTCAAGCGATCTATCTTCCTCGGCCTCCCAAAGTGCTGGGAATTACAGGTGTGAGCCACCATGCCTGGCTGATTACATAAATTTTTAATTTTTTTCAAGATGTATTATTGTTAGATTTAAATTTGGTCTATTAGAAAATCACTGGAAAATCTCCAAACTTTATACATTAAAAAAAAAAAAGTCAGCTATACTCATCTTGTGGCTTCTTTGCTGAAAATAGTTGCTATATTTGCCTAATCAGGTCATAGTCATTTTACAAGCCTTAACAGTTTCCTGTCTCTATCCTGCATAAAAAGCACAGGATAACTAATTTGACCAAATATCTTCCTAAATCTTCTTCTTAGCCCTACTGTGGATTCAATTGTCTCCTGTCAAGTGGAGATAAAACTCATTTCATGAGAGAATTCTTTGCAAAACTAGCATAAATCTTGAGTTGTGGTAACATTAAAATGTAGGGCGCCATCCAACTACTTACTCTCTCCACTCACCATGGAATAAAGCAAACTGGACTAAACTGCAACACAGATGATAAGATGAAACACAGACTTTCCTTCTCTCCCAGGAACATAGTTAACAAAGCCTAAGGGAACACAAAGGGCAGACTCTGCTGGAGACAAAACCATGTAAAAGAAATGGCAGCCTCTTATAGCTGAAAGCTTGCAGTTGTCCATCAGAAAGTTGGTGAAAATTTCAATATAGCTCTTTTTCTAAAGCACATTATCTTTTTCCATCAATAGACAGCTGAGCCAAGCCCTGAGAGCATTTCCGATGATACAAGATCCTTTTACCATCACAAAACCATTCCCTTTAAATCCTAAGATACCGTGTATAGGGTTCCAAATTTAGAATATACATATTCTGCACTCTGTCATGAGAGAAAATCACTATTGGCTCCTAAATTAAACTATAAAAGCATAGCAACAATTCTTGCTTTATGTTGTGAGGAAAACTGCACTTTTAAATATCATTGGTGCAAGCATTATTTCCTTCAATGTGTCTGTTCATATGACTAAAATGTGCTTGCTACACAAGTTTCTTTTAGAAATAGAAATATGAAAATAAGTATTTCCTATAATAAATTATATATAATATGTATTATATAGGCAATAATACATAATATTATACCACCAGTAATAGGCATAAATTCTAAGCCCAAAAGACAAAATTTGATAAATGACTCCTTTTTTTTTTTTTTTTGAAATGGAGTCTGGCTCTGTTGCCCAGGCTGGAGTGCAGTGGCACAATCTCAGCTCACTGCAGCCTCTGCCTCCCAGGTTCAAGCGATTCTCCATCCTCAGCCTCCCAAGTAGCCTGGACTACAGGTGCACGCCACCACGCCTGGCTAATTTTTGTATTTTTAGTAGAGATGGGGTTTCACCATGTTGGCCAGGCTGGTCTCGAACTCCTGACCTCAGGTGATCCGCCTGCCTTGGCCTCCCAAAGTGCTGGGATTACAGGTGTGAGCCACCATGTGTGGCCTGATAAATGACTCTTTTATACTATTAATGACGAAAACATTTCTCTCTAACAAGAGTATCTACAATGCCAAGCAAGCAGACTTAGGCATATCTCTGCTCTCAAAGAGGTCATAAGAATCTGTCACTTTAAAAGCTAGGTAAGAATGACTTAGCAATGCCAAGTTTTAACTCAGTGAATCAGTCGTTCTGGCAAGTGTGGTAAATGACAGGAAGCACTGGGCCACTTGATATGAGCTCAAATCAAGCTACTTCTCTCAGGAGCTAAGCTTTCTGAGGAGACTAGACTAAAATGATCCTCAGCTTTCTTTTGACCGTTTAAAGGTCCCATGACTCTACAGCACTGCTGGTATTCAATAAAGCTCAATGATAAATATTGCACAGAAATAATGTTTAAGTGTTTTAAATTATGCATAAACCCAAAGTTCAAGATAAGCACAGGTAAGCGAGGCCTGGCACAGTAACTTCCACCTGAGTTCCAACTTGGCTTTTTGATGATGATGATGGTGATGAAATAGCTCAAGCATACAGAGTATCACGTATCTGAATACTCATGACCTATCTTTGTTAAATCATAACTTTTACCATCCATATACTTCATCCTTTCTTTTTAAATCACAGATACGTTTGAAGATCCTCGAGTATCTCTCCTTGATCCCTTTCACTGCCCCTCCTTCCCTAGGTCACAGCTTGGCTCTTAAAACAAAATGAGATCAGACAGTGCCTGTTATTTGCTTCAAAATAATTTGGGGAGAGGTGAGGGAAGAGGTTAGAGAAGGGAGCGAGGAGGCTAAAGAGAATGGTAAATAGACGATACAAGATTGGCCATGAATTTAAATGGGAGGGGGAGATGCAAAAAAAAAAAAAAAATGATTGGCCAAGAATTGATGACTGGGCTAGGTGATGGGACGGAAGGGTTCATTATACTATTTTCTCTACTCTTGTGTATGTTTGGAATTTTTGTTAATTAAAAAAAGTTTTTCTTAATGTGGCACATATACACCATGGAATACTATGCAGCCATAAAAAAGGATGAGTTCATGTCCTTTGTAGGGACATGGATGAAGCTGGAAACCATCATTCTCAGCAAACTATCACAAGGACAAAAAACCAAACACCACATGTTCTCACTCATAGGTGGGAATTGAACAATGAGAACACTTGGACACAGGAAGGGGAACATCACACACCGGGGCCTGTTGTGGGGTGGGGGGAGGGGAGAGGGATAGCATTAGGAGATATACCTAATGTAAATGACAAGTTAATGGGTGCAGCACACCAACATGGCACATGTATACATATGTAACAAACCTGCATGCTGTGCACATGTACCCTAGAACTTAAAGTATAATAATAAATAAATAAATAAATAAAGTTTTTCTTGGAAAAAAGAGAAAGATCAGACTATAAATACTTCTAGACTACATTCCTAAGCTGCACTATACAGTATGGTAGCCACTTGCCACATGTGGCTGTTTAAGTGTAAATTAATTAAAATTAAACAAAATAAAAATTTTAGTTGTACAGCTATCCCAGCCACATTTCAAGTGTTTAAAAGCCATATTTGATGACTGTGATGGCAACTATGCAATAGTGGAACATTTTCCATCATCATGGAAGTTCCAAACTGACAACAGTGTTCTGCAGCCTAGGATGGTATCTCTACATGGTAGAAGAAGGTGTAAACAACAGTCAGAAGACTTGGCCTTAAGATCATCACTGTTTACCTTGGGCAAGTCTGAGTCCTGATCAATCAAAAAGGAGGTGAAGGTGTTGGGTGAAGAATAATATCCAACCAACCCACCTCACAAAGTTGTTGTGAAGATCAACTTTTACCCACTGAAATGTAATCACAGGAAAAATACGTGGAATTGCACAATTTCAATTAGGAAACCACTGCAGTGTGTGCAACGGGTTTAGCGGCAAAGCCAATGTGCAAGTGAAAACATTCCAAAAGTATATTTAAAGACCAAAAAAACTCTGAAATGACTCTAGTTTAAGAAATCACACATTTCAACTTCAAATTTGTTAAGTTTTCTCCTCCCACTCTCTTCATTGGAATAGAAAAACAACTTTCTACTTGCTTTTTTAACACATAATTTTTCCATGGTTGGGATTAAAAATTAAATCAAATTGCTAATGTAAGATTAGCAAAGGATAGCTGGAATGCACCACTTGGGCCAAAAAGCCAAGTCACTTGAATGAATGCAAAAATCCAGGAACTAAGTGGTCCCAGCTTTTATCTACATATAATGAGAGAATTTCTCCTTCCCGGACAGATTGAGTACATCTTTAAGTTATCCATTATCCCATGTGGGGTATGTGAGTGTGTGTTTGTGTGTGTGTGACTGTGTGTATACCTTAAAGAAATACATTAAAAGATCACTAAAATAACTTTGCCTTTCCAAATGAGATTATTTTGCTTCCAAAATCATATTTCCCCTTATTCTGGACTAACATAAGAGAAACTGATTAAACAGGCAGTATTTCCAATGTCCTTTTATCTCTAAAGCTAGTATCAGGAAAAAAACAAACACAAAAAAACTGATAACCAGTTACGTCAGGGTGTGAAAGGAATTAAATATAGGTAATGCCAAGTGAGACATGTGTACCTCAACCCAGGACAAACCAGTAATTCTCAGCCTTTTTTCCCGTTTCCCCATGTGGGGATAATTCCATACATACAATGATCCTAAACCAGGGGGTACGTGTGTTAGAATATGGAAATGTTTTGTTAAGTACAAGTCCCTTAAGCTAAGACTATTAGAAGCAGGAACTGGACATTTTATCTTAAAAGGCATTTAAAGATTGAGATTTTTAAAACGCTAGTTATAGCCAAAACATTTAAATTCACCTTAAAACATCTAAACATACATTCATTCACAATTTTTTGACAAAAGGCCAAGGCTTTTTCATCATAATAGGTCAGAGGAATATCAATAAGGGTGTCTTTCCAGCACAAACCCTCAGGCATCATCTATAATTTCCAGTTTGTTTATTTAATGTGGAGACAGAACTTAAAAGTGTTTTCAATGCAATCTGAATACAGGCTCTTTTTAGATTCTTACAATTTTTGTCTCCAACTTTTTGCAATTATCTTATGTATATTTAATTAATGGCAGTTTTATTTCAGCAAAATTTTTTACCTTTACTAAAACTTTCCAAAGCATCTCATTTAGAAGCAATTCAATTTTTGCACTTATATTTCATAGATTCACAAAACATTAAATTAGGCGATGATGATGATTACAACTAGTGTAAGTAGGTTTGAAAACAAACTACTGACCCAGTAAGCATAAAATTCTGTTGGCAGGTGCAGAAATGCATGTGCAGCTCTAAAACAGAACACGGACAGTCCCCACTTACAATGGTTCAACTTACGATTTTGACTTTCCAATGGTACAAAAGTGATACGCATTCAGTAAAAACCACACTTCAAATGCCTATACAACCATTCTATTTTTCACTTTCCATACAGTATTTGGTAAATTACCTGAGATAGTCAACACTTTATTATAAAACAGGCTTGTGTTAGATGATTTTGCACAACCGCAGGCTAATGTAAGTGTTCTAAGCATATTTAAGGTAGGCTAGGCTAAGCTCTGATGTTCAGTAGGCGAGGTGTATTAAATGCGTTTTAAACTTAGATATTTTCAATATAATGTGGTTATCAGGACATAACCCCACTGCAAGCTGAGGAGCATCTGTACTAGTCTACCAGTCAAAAGCATGTGGAATGGTGCAGGCAGTCAGAATGTTTTGTAGTGGAAATAGAGGGCACAAATTAATCTGTCAGTGAGCCTGAAGACATTCCATCCAGATTCTAATAAAACTTCCCAATTCCCTTTGGTGTGCCCTTTTTATCCTTGCCTTAAACTAAAAAAATAAATTTCGAAAGATAGCCTGGGAAGAAAAAAAGCTGGAGGTTACCTTTCAAGGGTCCTCGAATTACATTATAAAAGGTAAAGAGAAGGGAAATAAAATGGGCCTTATTATTTCTGAATGCTAAGCCAAGTTCCTCATGTTTACTAAGAAAAAGTGTTGGGCTGAATACTAGTTAAAAGAGCCTGACAAGATCCTCCCAGTCATGGAGGTTGAGCATTATCTGAGTCTTAGCCTTTTCTCCCCAGCTACTTTGTAGGCTTTCCAACAACATGGAGCACAGGACAAGAAACACAGAAGGTCCTCAAATATCTGACTGGTTGATGCTGCACAGTCATGAATGACTTGAGACAGGAGGTTGGAACGACAAAACACATCCTGATAACTCGCCCCTGAATTCAAACCTTATTCCAAAATTTTGAACCTTAGTGACAAAGAGATCCATTTTCCAAAGACAAATTTTGGTTCTGATTTGGTTTGGTGGGGGAGTAGAAGGATATGGTTTTGACATCGTCCCTCATGCATGGTGTTAGCTGGGGCTCAATATTTGTTGACTTAATGAACAGGAAATAGGAAAAGCCACTGAGGAATAAAAGCATAAGTTTTTCAAGAAAGAGGAGATTTAGAAATATTCAGCGGTATCCCCAACTCTCCAATATCCCTATATAAATCTCCATTACATAAAGTCAATGAGAGTCTTCATCACCCCCACCTTTGACTGGGTTATAAAATCCAATTTAGACTTGGTCCTCTTCACATAGCTTAAATGTCAGCTTCGGAGCAGCAGCTAGTGGCAGCAAATTAATTATTAGTGATTTTGATACCTGAGACCTCATCTTATCTGCCTTAAGTTCATAAAATACCTTGGAATTTTAGTTTCTGAAGGAGCAAATTTGATTATCAACAACTAAAAGACTTCTTTAGAGGGCTCAGAGAGAAAACTGTGCTTCAACTTCAGACAATCCAACATTCCCAGTGGTTAAGAAGTTGACTAAGGATTGGAAAAGGCTTTGAAAACAAAGAGGCATGTGACAAACAATCAAATTATCAGGCCAAAGTACTAGTCTTAGACTGCCTACCCACGTAAGTCAAACCAAACACCTCAAAGAATGAGAGCAAAGGTGACAAACGTGAGGAGAATCTAAAAATGAATCAGCTTGGTTTACGTAGTTTCCATGACATTCTCAGAAACTGCCTCTGAGAATGGCTTACACGAAGTGCAGTGATCATTTGAACAATTCTCTTAAAAACTCTTGGGGTACATTTAAAAATAACTAAAAGAGTACAATTAGATTGTTGGAAACACAAAGGATAAATGCTTGAGGTGATGGACACCCTATTTACCCTGATGTGATTATTACACATTGCATGCCTGCATCAAAATACCTAATGTAACCCATAAATATATATACCTACTATGTACCCACAAAAATAAAAAATTCAAAATAAAATAAAATAAACACTCTTAGGGAAATACTACATTAATCCCCATCTTTAAAACTGTTCAATGTTAGCTAATTAAAGTTGTTTCTTATTACCCCATTTTTCCAATTTATGCAGACAATATAAGCCCAAAACTTTCTGATTTTTTTTTCAAAAGAGTTTTAAGCTTTGTCCTAAGTTCATAGTTCATGTATCAAAACCATAATTTCCCCCATTCACTCTGGATCTAGATCCTAGAATATAAAAATGCAATTGACTTGAAATGGGTAAATTAAACCCATTACAGAACAAAATAGGCACTATAGATTCAAAAGCAAGTAGTGCCACCCTGAGAGATTATGAGTTCCGTCCCAAAGAATCAGAAACGAAAATTATAGAAAAGTCTAGGTGATGCGATACAAATTTTTTTTTTTGAGTCTACTTTTTTAATCTGGCCATGTGCCCATGGCTCATAACTGTAACCTCAGCATTTTGGGAGGCCTAGACAGGAGGATCACTTGAGGCCAGGGGTTTGAGACAAACCTGAGCAACATAGCAAGACCCCGTATCCATTAAAAATAATAATTATTATTATTTAAAAAAAAAAAAAAAAAAACCTTGTCTTGTCCAAGCTCAGTCCAGTGCTTTGGATCCGTTTCCATCGGTCGTTACAGTTGCTCATCAGACCCCAGCAGCCAAGAGTGGTAAAACAGATCAACAGCAAGGTTGCTTTTCAGGAAGCCTTGGACACTGCAGGCAATAAACTTGTAGTTGACTTCTCAGCCACATGGTGTGGGCCTTGCAAAATGATCAAGTCTTTCTTTCATTCCCTCTCTGAAAAGTATTCCAACATGGTATTCCTTGAAGTAGATGTGGATGACTGTCAGGATGTTGCTTTAGAGTATGAAGTCAAATGCATGCCAACATTCCAGTTTTTTAAGAAGGGACAAAAGGTGGGTGAATTTTCTGGGGCCAATAAGGAAAAGCTTGAAGCCACCATCAATGAATTAGTCTAATCATGTTTTCTGAAAATATAACCAGCCATTGACTATTTAAAACTTAATTTTTTTAATTTACAAAAAATATAAAGTATGAAGATTATAAACCTAATTGCCATCTGGGTGACAATAAAACATTAATTCTAACAACAACAACAAAAAAAACCTCGTCTTACAAATATTAGTGAAAACCTGGTAAAAAGTCAGTTTGTTCTGAGTATTTTTTAAAACATCCAAAGTAGCCCTTAGTATATTACAAAATTAACATTCATACTCCCTTATTTGTATAAGGAAAAGACGAGCCCCACACTAGTAAACAAGGTGTTTTCATCTAGGTTTCCCCAAAATGCAAGGACTTGAGACAGGGACTTGCATGCATGTGAGTCCTGGGAAGTGACCCAGGGGAACAGAATGGGGGACAGGGAAAAGTGAAACAGGGGAAGAGGGAAGGCCACCCTAAGGGGACTGTAGAGTAATCACCCCTGAGGGCTGAGGCTGGGGCCCAGAGGGGAACTTCTAAGGAGCCAGGTCAATTGAGGAGCCATGCAGATCCACCATCTCAAGGGGGTTGCCCCCTGGGATGGCAACTCCTTTGGATGTCCAGAAGTGCAGAAAGGTCAGAATAGCTAAGCGGAACCCAGGTGGCGATGGCAGAGAAGCCTGGGGCAGAAAGTGGAGTTGCGAGGTCTACACCTACCGGGGGTTGACACAGCAACAGCCAGGTAGGCACACGTCTTAGACAATACGTCTTATCCAATTTATCTGAAGGGTGAATTTTCACTTATTGAGTCAAATGTTTATTGGTGGGGGGTACAGGACATATAGTCCTTTCCCTTAAGTCTGGCTATCTAGACTAAGAATGCAAGAATGTGGTCAAGGGCTAGTGGAACATATTGCTTATGGTAGGTAATAAGGTTTTTTTGTTTTGTGTTTTTATGTTCACAATTATATTTGACAGTCACTTTTTTTAAAAAAGGTAACTTAAGGAAAGGTGGGGTGGGGACTCCAGAGCACTATGTGGATGACACATAAGTGTTGCCAGCAATTCAAATAAATAAAAATCGCCAAAATTTTGGTGATTCATGGGTGGAGGCTTCATGGAGGGTATGCTTGATCCGTGCCTCTAAGGTGTGCTATGATTAGAAAATGGGAAGCCTGTGTGGTTCAGGTGTGCAAGAGAAGGGGCAATTGCTCAGTTCCCACTGGGGTGGGGTGGGGTGACAGTTCTGGTTTGAGCCCAGTCTTCAGTATAAAGCCATTACTATTTCAGCACCATTCTCCTGAGATAACCAACTTTTATTGAGGATGAATGTTCCAGGCAGCAGTGTAAGCACTGTGTGTGTACTAACTGGCTTAATCTGTAACTCTTTGAGGGAAGTAGTTAGTGTTTTACAGATGAGGGAAGTAACTTGCCTAAGGACACAAAGCTTGTTAAATGGTAAAACTGATACTCTAGAACCGGAGCAACCTGGCTCCAGAGCCCACATTTTTCACCCAAACGCTATACACTATGGCCTCTCAGAGAGAAAAACAGAGCAAGGGAAAGAAGGGTGCCATCTGATTCATCTGCATTTAGGGACATATGGCTGGGAAAGGTCCAAAGGGCCAAGGTCCCAAGGGAAATCATTCTGTCAAGCAGCTGGAAGTCCTAATGGCCTCAGAACCATTTCCCAGAGAGTACACTTCCACAGCTGAGGTCATCAGAGAGCAGCACAGAAGGTCTTTCAGAAGGTTACCACCCATCACTTACTTGATGGTGACGTCCCTGGAAGCTCATCACCAGTGAGTAGGAGAATTCACTCTGACTTCAATTCATTGTGGCTGCCTAACTCTTATCTCTCTCTGTCTCTGTCTCTGTCTCTCTCTCTCACACACACACACACACACACACACACACACACACACACACACACACACACACACATCATTCTACCATGCCCAGCTAGAATCAGAGCAGGCCAAATAGAGGGAGAAAAATCCTTACAGACAGGGATACAATTTTAAAAATAAAGACTTGGCTTCATAGTAGATTCCTTGACTAGGAATCTAGCCAACTGTTATTCAAAATATTCACTGCCCTCCCTAGAGGGGGATTTACTTCCCCAGCCCAAGGCCCTCAAGCCTGACCCAGTGTCTTTCAGAGCCACTCTTTACAGGAGGATTCTCTATCCTCATCCTTTTGAATTTAGGAATGACCATTTACTTTGGCCAATACGATCTGCATGGAAGTGACCCATCTAAGAGCTTGAGAAGCCAGCTCTTGAGAAGCCAGGGTTCAGCATGTCTCTTTGTCCTCTGCCACCAGGCTGGCAATGCCCAGATAGAGGATACTCCCTCAGCCTGGGTCCTGGAGGCAATGCAGTATGCAGCAGACCTCCGAGGATGGAACAGACAAGAAAGCTGCATGAGAAATAAACCCTTGCTATGTAAGCCACCAAAACATGGGGCCAATTTGTTACCGCAACATAATTTAGCTTAACTGACTGAATCAGATGGGAGGTCTGTATGCATGTTGGTCTAAAAGCCTTTGGTTCCAAAGCCTAGCTCTCCCACAAATTTGCTGTAGCAGATTAACTGACAACTTCTTCCTGCCTCATTTTCCTTCTCTATATTACTTCTCAGGTATTTTGTGAGTATAAGGTGAGATAATTGTCTTGACAGTAATTTGAATTGAATAAATTTGAAAATCAGGATGCTGAACAAGCTTCCTGTGCACAGAAGTTTTTGGTCAAGCCTTTTGCCCCCCAACAGCAGGTCAGAGTAAGTTTAATGAGTACCTTAATGAGATTCACAAAATTTATACTGGTATGAAGACAGTCCTCAAAGAGATGAGATGAACTAAAACAGCATGAAGTCTTAAGCAAACCCTGGCTTTTAACAGACTCTTCTCCTGTTTTCATAAAATCCAATGAGTTTTTAATTTCCTTTTTGGAGAACACTGATTGCCACTTGAAGTCCAAGGTGGAAAGAGTCCTACCATCTTCCCCCCAGCCCCACCACACTCTTCAGGACTCAGTTGCTTAGGTCTAAGAAAATAATAACTTCTAGTTCTGAATCCTGAGGAAAGGCTCAATGCACAAAACTGGGCAGAGGAAGATCTAGCATTGTCGTTGTCATATGTTGTCACTGGACTCTCCTTCTCTGTGTCCTCTGTCAGTCTTCATTTCCTCTATTCTTTAAGGGTTCAATTTGGGCATGAAAGGAATCAACTCCCCTGATCGTTTCTCATCTCTCCTATTGAATCCTGAAGAATTAGTAGTCTGCAGATTTTCTTTGTCTTCCTTCAACCAATTTCAAGGATCTGAGATATCTTAAGTTATGGGCAAAGGGTGGATGGAATATAAAGCATTTAAAGAGCTACACAGTAAATACATGCCTATAAAGAATGCACTGCACAACTGAGTCTCTTCCCACCTCCTCAGCCTCTTGTCTGTCCACTCTCCCTACCCAACCCTAATGCTGATGTTCCTGCTACATTGGATTTCTTTAAGAGTCTCTTCCTCACTTCCAGAGCTTGGCACATGCTGTTTCCTGGGCTTGGAACACTTCCACAACCACCTCCCCATCTCCCTTTCCTTGCTAAATCCTATTGCTTACTCAGCCTATAGAGAGATTTCATGATAGCAGCAAGGACTGCAGTCAAGTACTCACCAACATAATTTCAGCACCTGCATATAGAAGGTACACAAGAAATGTCTGATAAAACAGGTGGGTTGGAAAGGCAAGAATGAGTACTGATGTGTTAGGGTGTTGAGGATTATTTTGTTTTTCAATCTCTAACCTATCTACATTATTGTGCCTCAACTTCTATGAGAAAAAAAATCAATTCTTCCCAAAGGAATGTTACTTATCAAAAACAAGTAGGTAAATTTTAATGTTATGCTATATATATTTTCATTTCCTTTTTGTACAATAAAAATGCAAAAATAAATAAATAAATAAAAAAGAAATCACACACAGACAAGAACAAACAAAGCTCCCACTTGTCAGAAAAATGGTCCTTTTAGAATATGGTCTCTTTCCCACCTCACCACCTCAGCCTGCCCCTCTCTCAATGTTTCACACTCCATCCTACCCAGTCACAGTTCAGCAGGTGGGCAGAATGTGTCCACAGAACTGGACTTCCTGTGCCATTTGGCTTGAGCGATGTGCTCACACTCATTGGCGTCGATCCTAAAAAGAGGTGGCTCTGGTGCCTTGGCTTTGTCATATCAGGGAACAGACTCCTGATTTCTATCTCAGGTCAAGCCTGGAACAATGTGAATTTCATTTTAGATCGCCCAGCAAATTCCTTTTAGAAGTCTGTCTCTATTACCTTAGCCCAAGTATTGTTTTTATGTTCAACAGCTGCTGCATTGATGGGCTGCCAGCAGGCATGAGTCGGTCAGGGGAAGTATTGTTATTTGGGAGTTTTCTGTCAATCCAGATTTTTAAAAAGGGGGCGGGGGAGGTTATCAATTATATTGTAAAGTAGATCTCCTTGGGAAAAAGTATAGAAGCTTTAGATGTGTTGGGTTTCATTTAAATAATGGTTCAGCTTTGCTAACCCCATTTGAGACAGGTCTAGCTAAGACTATGAAAGATGGATCCCAATAAAATGATAAAATCCAAGAGCAGCGTCTATCCCCAACCAAATTTAGAGTCCTATAAAGAGAAACACAGGCACAGAAAACTCTGTGGGCTGCGCCACAGTCTAAATCCGATGATCATGATCAGTGTGACGTCATCATTGGGTAGAATATAAACACTTGGTCTGCTGGCAATCAATCAAGTAGGCCATCCAAATCAAGGAAACAGCAGAGTCCCACAATCATTTGTTCCTTTCGCAGACATAGGATGGCCCATGCCCAAACACTAAGCATCCACTTCCTTCATTTTAAGAGTATTATTCAAATGGTCACACAGGACTCATTCAGGCACACAGTTTGGTTTCTAGGTGGCAGTTTATACAAGATGGGTTATGTCTGCTCAAAAAAGTGGTGAAATAGACTAAACACCTAAGAACTATTATATCAGGATAGTGGGTTATGGGCAGTTTTGTTCTTTTAATCAATTCCTTGGGTCTCCTTTTCACTGTAATGTAGACACATCATTTTTAAAGGCGATAATTTAAAAGATAAAATTAATCTATAACTTTCAAAAGATTTTAAAAGGAGAGATTATTGTACCTCAGAAACTTCTTGCATTCCTTAATAACTGCTTATAGAGCCTCAGTATGTATAATTTATATCACTGACTAAAAAGTTCTAATTTTTGAAAACTGACCTGAGATGACAGTCCCTTTATTGTTTAGGTGGCCCTCCCCTGGACCTTTCTTGGCTCCATTCATGTTTCTCCAGGCACACCGACCACAGCCATCCATCTGGGGCCACATTTTCAAGTCACAAAAATGGCAATTTTATAACAAGGGAAAGTAACATTTTATTGGCAGTACTCCTCCACTTCCCACACTCCCTGCCCTCCTCTTTAGGAATTGCCTATAATTATCCCCAGACAGATATGATCCTTCACCTGAATCATATTTGCTGAGTCAGCAATAGGCATATAATTCCTTTTCTCCCTAAATGATTTACACATTTACACTGAAGTCTGTCACTTTAATACACCAAATCTCTCAAACAATAAAGCTCCTGGTAAGAAGAAAACTTGTCCACTGCTATATCCCCAACACCTAGAACAAGTACCTGACACATAGCAGGTGCTTAATAAATGGTGTTAAATGAGCAAATGGAAACTTGGTTTTCCATTTCCTTCAGCTCAACAGATAAAACAGCAATTAAGTGCATTTCTTGAAGGATATCATAGGGAAATCTCCACCACCAGTGAAGTTTAAACACATATTTTTTGTTAGGGATAAAGTAAGAAATATTTCTGCACTGGGGAGCAGGCTAACCCAAATGACCTCTAACGTTCCTTTCAACTCCTAGAGTTTTTAAACTGATGAACACCACAGCTTAGGAGAGGCCATCAGCTACATAAAGCCTGATTCCCAAGTAGAGTAAATTGCCATGTTCTGTTTAAAATAAAGATAATAGCTGCCCCGGGATTTGGACGCAAAAATGCTAATTCATCCAAAATGCAGACACATCCCTTGGGAGTAAAATGTTCTTGCTAATCATCAGTTATACTAGGCAAACAGCAGATGTGCTTCAGGGTCTTCTTAGGGCTAAGCCCAAAAACCATCAGTGGGGAAATGGAGAAGCTAGGGATCAAAATTAAAACTGAAATAAACAGTATCACACTAAATTGAAGCTTTGTTTTGCAGTCAACAACAAATCCACTTAAGAAACTTATCTGAATTTAGCCTTGAGGTTTGAATGGTTTGTAACAGAATATAACCATTTCATAAGACAGAAAATAGTGCATTTGACATGTAAGCATTTTAGCCCACTAAAATGTCATATTTACCTGGGATATCACACTCAGATGTTCCCATTCAAGAATATCAAAAATTTAGGGTAAGTTATTCAGATTGCATTTTTCTTCAGTCTGGCGGGGAGAGGTAGTTATCGCAAAAGGAGATATATGTCCTAAATAACTTTTAAAAAAATCTAATTAAATACCTAGGGAAATTCCATTCACACATAAATCAACTTCGGAGTGGTTCTTTTCCCTCAGCGCACCCTTCCTTTCTTTTGGTGAAATCACAGACTAGATAAGAAATGGGAGGGCCAGAGAACTCTTAACTTTAAAGATGCAGTGTAGATTCCATGGAGCTGTGTCTCAAGAATCTTCCCCATTCATTGACTTTGTTTTAAAGCCATAACTGCCAAGATCACACTTAAGACAATAGCCCAATGAGCAAAGTGAAAGGATTCAACAATTATCTGTGAAATGTGATCACACATTTTCTGTAGACTTTCTAACTTTATAGTCAATTCCTAATCACTCGTACATTAGGTTTCCAAAAGAAAAGTCTTCTGTCTTTAGATTGTAATTTAATTTTAATTCCGGTGACAACAGAGTGCGCAGAAAGAAGTCACTTCCTCTGTGCACGTATACTTAAAAAAAATCTCCTCTATTATCTGAAAAGGGAGATCTAACATAAGAATTCTGTGGGATTAAGCTCACATATGGTTGGCCGACTTGGTGTTGGATGTGATTACGGCCACACAACTAAACCTTAAATCCACATACTGTTCCTATTTAACTGACATATATGAACTAATTTATAGAAAACGTGCAGCTAATTATTTCTTCCACCTCCTCCATCCCTCAAGAATGCACCAGCAATAATACGTGTTACTGAAAAAGCCAAACACCCCCACTGAATATTTGCAATCCTAAACGTTTGCCAATTTATCTAAAGCAGATATTGTTATTTTAGTTCTCTGAATCTATGCCTGCTAATAAGTATAATGGGGGGCAGGGGGAGGAGTAATTTAACCAGATAAATTTCACCTCTATAGACCTCAATTTTCTCACCAAAAATAAAACGACTAGCCCAGAGACTATGCAAATTCCCTCAGTAACAATAACCTACATGTGACCACTGATTATCAAGAGCACAATTTATGTGCAAAAGAAGACCAGAATTCTTAAAAGAGCCATGTCATTAAATCGTAGAGTTGAAAAGGCCTAAAAGACAGTTATGATTCGATATGACCGCTGTGTTTTCTGACTGCAGAAAACGTCTTTGACAGCACCGCGGGCAGCCGAACCACCAAATCGAATTAGAATCCGCAAAGGGACCCATGAACTTCTCCCGAGGGGGTAGGGTGCAAAAGGCGCGCGTATCTGGGGAAGAGTTAGGCGGGGAGAGGGGGAAGAGCCGGGAGCCTGAGAGCACAGCCTTGCATTTCTGGGATTTCCGAGCTTCCAGTGTCTCAGTAAGTCTTTCGTCTGTAACTACAAAATCTCCCGAGCCACCACCTGCAGCTGCACAGCTGTGGGAAAGGGAAGAAGAAAAAGGGAAGAGGAGGTGATAGACAGGGAAAGACATCGCCCGAGGCGCCCCCAAAGCCAGTAAGGCGAGTGGACTGTGAACATCGACGACGAAAAGGGGAAAGGGAAAACAGGAGGACTCCGCCTTTCCCACCCAGCTCCGCTCCTTTCAAAAAAAAGGAAAGGCCGCCGCCGCCCCTTCCTCCGCCTTTCACTTGGGGATGCGGAGCGGCCACTGAACCGCACCCTCGGAGTCCCGCTCCCCTCCGGCCCGGCCCCGGGGCGCGGACCGAGTCTTGCAACCCAGTAGGCGCGGCGCCTTGGCCCACACACTCCGGGCAAAGGTATCTCCTCCCTCCTACTCTCCTCCCTCCCGCCGTGGGGCACTCGATTCTTCACGCACCCGCCCGCCCTTCCTCTTCCTCGCGTCCCAGCCTCCTCAGCCCGCCGCCCCCGGCCTTTCAGCCGCAGAACATTTCAGTCCTTCCACCCACACCACAAGGGAGCCTCCAGAAAACTTTGTGTGTGTTATCTGGGGCTTTGTCCACATCCTGGGCAGGGCCCGCTCAGCCGGGTGGATGCCCGAGGGTGTCCGGGATCTCACAATGCGCTGGGGAGGCCACCACGGAAATCCCACCCCTCTGACCTGCTTCTACAGCTGTGCCACACGCAGCACTTCAGCTCGCAATTCCCATGCCCTGAGCGCCCCCTCGGCGCGGGGGAGACTGGAGGAAAGCCCCGAACCCGGCGCCCTTCTGGCTGTCACGAGGGAAGAGGTGCGCGGGCAGAGGGAGGCGGCTGAGACACGCCGCGCCTCAAAGAATTATTTTAAAGGGAACAGGAGAGGGGTCCTTTTTCTTTCGCATCCCCAGAAGAGGGACGCGACGAGGCGATCCACTGTTGCATCACGTAACTGAGCCCCTGGGCTCCTAACCCCGACCCCAGACGCGCGCCCAAATTCGTGCACACACCCACAGCCGCCGCCGCCGCCGCAGGGCCGAGCACCCGCCCGGCTCCCCTGTGGTCCTCACCGCACCCGCCCCAGAGCAGAGACCACCCGGCGCCCGAGGAGCAGCAGGCGAGGCCCCAGCACTCACAGACGGTCTCCCCACGGCCACGGCCATCGCAGCTGCGGCACCGGCTCCGGCTGCGCCCCGGTGCTTTCCGCCGACTCCGGCTGCTGCTAGTGCTCGGGCTCCGGCTCGCCTCCCTCGCGCCTCCCTCGCGGCTGCGCTCTGCTCGCCGGCGTCCCGCTGGCAGCCAGCGGCATCTGCTGCCCCCACGCCGCCGCCCCTCCCGCTTTATTAGAGCAACATGGCCACCCGCCTGGAAGGGACCATTCGCTTCCCCAGGAAGGGGTGTGAGCCTGCGCGCCAGGCCGCGGTGGTGGGCGGGAGGATGGTGGGCGGGCTCCGAGCCCAGCTCCACTGGCCCCGGCCGCAGGGCTCGCCCCTCCGTCCCCAAACGACCGTCTCCGCTGCCATGAGATGCCGACAGCCTGTGCGCTGGCCGCCACCCCCTGCTCCATCAGGTGCTGGAATCTGAGTAAAAGCCTGGGCGCGAGCTCTCAGCCCCGGGGCCTGCCACCGGCTCCACGAAGCGGGCAGCTCCAGCGGCCGCCGGGAGAAGGAAGGGCGACCGGGGGAGACGGGTCGCAGGGACAGCACGTGGCGGAAAGTTAGCCCCGGACTAGCACGCCCCACCCGGAGAAGCCGGCCTGGAAGGGGCTGCGGACCACCGGGCGGAGCGGTGGGCGACCGAAGTGCGGCTGGGCTGGCCTCCTCGTCTCCGCACTGGAAGAATTGCCCTTCCGCAAGTCTTCCCTTCCCACATGGGGGCCCTCCAGGCCGCACCTCGGTCGCCCACCGCTTCCCTTGAGAAGGGAGACTAAAGACAGGCATCTGGAAGCTGTCACTGTGGCGCGCGGGCAGACAGGGGATCCCATTGGAGAGGAAGAGCCGTAGTAGTCGCTGCTGCCTTCGGCCGACCCAACGGCCGCCTGCTTGGGAGGAAGAAAAAGAACGCCCCCGCCGAAGAATTAAGGCAGCCATTGGTTGCTCTAGGGGTAAGGACCGAGGCCTCCCCTGGGTGTCACTGGAGCAGCCACACATGGGGGATCAGCCGACTTCATTCGATCGCTGGCGACAGACCCGGCGACCCGTAGGAATGCGCGCTGGGGCTGCGGCTGGAGGGCGTGGCGACGGCAACAGGCGGGTGGCTCGAGTGGGTGCGACTCTGGGCGCGTGGGACTGAGAACTCCTCCGCCGTGGGGAAGATTTTTTTCCCAGCAGATGTTGGGGTGTTACTGCGTGTCTGAGGGGCCGGCGGAATGGAGGGGTCCCGGTTCGTGCGGGGCAGCGAGGTGTGTCAGATGAGCTGTGGATCCCTGCGGCCCCACGTGGGCCGGAGAGGGGGGCCCACGACAACAAGCGATTGAGGACAGCGATGGACAGGGCGGGGAACCAGCTGGGTGGAAGCACAGGGAAAGTGTGGTGAGGAGGGAAGGGCTGTGATCTGCCCTCGGTACGACGCCCCAAGGGACAGCCTGGCCTCCTGAATTAGGGAAAAGACAACCCGTCTCTTTAGACTGGGGCGCCTCAGAGTCTGACCTGAGTCTTCAAACGCCCAGATCCCCTGGGGCCTTGAGTCTCCCTGTCCCGCTGGCCCTGCCTCGCCTGCGCTTCAAGACTCCGACGCCCCCGCAGCCTTGGGCTAAGGGTCAGTCGTCCCCGGGCGCGGGTCCGGCTGCCCTGGAACTGATGCTGGATTTCGCTGGTAGGTGGGCGAGGGGCTTGGTCACCCGGTCTGAATTCCACTGTCAGGACAGCTGTGGAACCGCCAGAGAAAAGTCTGGCCATGAAAGAAAGGTGAGGGGCGCCGACGCAGAGCTTATTTATTCAGTCTGTGGGCGGACTCAGACGTGCAGAGCACCAACCTCTTCAATTTCTGCCCTCTAGACTCCAAATCTTTTGAAATTAGGGACCACCATTTTATGCCAAACATACAGTAGGCGCTCAATAAGTGTTGAATTAAGATTACACATAAATGGGCCGGGCGCGGTGGCTCACGCCTGTAATCCCAGCACCTTGGGAGGCTGAGGTGGGCCAACATGGTGAAACCTTGGCTGTAAAAAAATGCAAAAATTAGCCAGTCATGGTGGCGCTTGCCTGTAGTCCCAGCTACTATAGAGGCTGAGGTGGGAGAGTCGCTTGAACTCTGGAGGCGGAGGTTGCAGTGAGCCGAGATCGCGCCACTACACTCCAGTCTGGGTGACACAGTGAGACCCTGTCTCAAAAAATATATAATAATAAGATTACACACAGATGGGTGCTGTGCAAAGGGAGGGGGAAGACAAATACTTTCTTCTGCAGCTCTGGTACATGGACATTTTGTCCTTTCTCCATAAGGAGGATCAGACAGCAGCAGCACTGCCCATGGACCAGAGGCCTCATGTAAGGCCTGGGAAAAGAGGGCTCCACACACCACCAACCGGATGTAAGGGCAGTTGCAAAGGAACTGTGTTATCTTGACCAGAACAGACTGTAGAATTTGTTTATCAAATTTTTTTTTTTTACTTATTTATTTTGTGAATGTATATGCTGTAAACTCATCTGCTTAGATTATAAGAATGTGAATGCCCTACCTTGGTGGGTAGGTTAGTTTATTCTAATCAGCAAAACTTAACGTTACATATTCCAACATCTCATTTGGGATGTGAGGATGCTATGGGGAGGATGGGTATCCTGGCATTGCTAGAATGTTGGAGCCTTAGCGAGAGAGTGGCAGAGTGGGGAGAACCTGGCACTTCAGCTACAGATGATCACTTAAGAGCTTTGTTATATCAAATAAGTTAAACTTTCATCTCATTTCTTTTTTCTATTGTAAAATAGGGTAGTAACAGTGAGTCCTGGGGGAGGGCGTGTTCTGTTAGCCAGATCCACTCTCCAACCTGCTGTCTGTCCCTTGGAGCCTTAACTCAAGAGACGTTCTTTCCCTCTAGCTTCCAGTTGAGTGAAGGCACTAGGAAGCAACAGCGATGGAACAAAGAGGAAGGAGTATGCTTATTTATTCCCCCCTGGCTCCCTTGCTGTGGCACCATTGCAAGCTGGCTGCCTCCCTCAACCAAAGGAAGCAGCCAGTATCCCTCCCTAGGGTGACCCAGAGTAAACCCCTATGGTTTCCCTTCATTTTGCACATACCTTTGCAAATAGTCTTTTTATAAAACTCTACTCACATTATCCAGTAGGAAGGTAACATCTCATTCCTTCACAGAATTGTTTTGAGAGTTAACTGAGAAAATACTGTATTATTATTATTAGAATGACCTATAATTTCTGTCCAAACTGAGAAGCTTTTGAGGCTGGGAAAAGGGGGTTTGTGCTGATAGTAATGATGTCAGGACAATAGGAAAAACAAGGACTTATGGCCACCCCAGCTATTATTGCCAGTAAACTCTGCTTTAGACATATTAAGCAATCAAGAGGTGGTCGTACTATCACGCTTCTGTCACTAGACTATGAATGTCTCAAGGTAAGAGTGCTTTTTTGTCTATTAGCTTCTGTCACATGGTCTGGTATATTCAATAAATTTTGAGTTGGAGATGAGGGTAAAGACTAGGAAATGAATAATTTTTATTGCCATACTAAGGTAATGAAGAGTCAAGGAGGTCTTTAAGCAAAGAAAATTTGCATTTTAGAAAACAGCTATAGTGAATATTTGACATTGTTAGTAATTTAGGGTCTATTCCCTTTTTAATTGAACCCCAATTTATTTGGAGAGCTTTTCCAATGAATGTTTCAACTTGGTAAAAAGTAAATGCCTCTTAAAAAAGAGGTTCTGGGCCAGGCGTACTGGTTCATGCCTTGTAATCCCAGCACTTTGGGAGGCCAAGGCGGGCAGATCACCTGAGGTCAAGAGTTCGAGACCAGCCTGGCCAACATGGCGAAACCCCACCTCTACTAAAAATACAAAAATTAGTGGGATGTGCTGGTGCATGCCTGTAATCCCAACTACTCGGGAGGCTGAGGCAGGAGAATAGCTTGAACTCACAAGGTGGAGGTTGCAGTGAGCTGAGATCGCACCAGTACACTTCAGCCTGGCTGACACAGCCAGACTCCCTCTCAAAACAAAACCAAAAAAAGAGGTTCCTCGCTGGCTGTGGTAGCATGGTGTAGTCCCAGCTACTCAAGAGGCTGAGGCAGGAAGATCACTTAAAGCCAGGAGTTTAAGGCTGTAGTGCGTTATGATTGAGCCTGTGAACAGCCACCGTACTCCAACCTGGGCAACATAGCAAGATCTCATGTCCAAAAAAATTAATTTAATTTATTTTCAATAAGAGGCTCCTGAAGAGACGTTCCATCACACCCTTCCTTTCATCACCACAGTACATACATTCTTAAGAAAGTATGTGATCTAAGCTTGGCCAATTAGATGCTGTTACATTTGAATCTTGAATCAAGAGACACAAAGACAATACAAATTGTTACAGTTTATGCAGGCCATAAATTATTTTTTACTTTTTGGCAAATTGTTACAGTTTATGGGGTCTACAATTTATTTTTTTATTTTCTGGCTTAAGTTATTTAGGATTTGTTTCTGTGGTTTACAATCAAAGAACCCAAAGACCAGATCACTCTTGACTACCATAAAAATGATTAATTATAAAGGGATACAAGAAAAACAGGAGGCTGGGCACGGTGTCTCACGGCTGTAATCCCAGCACTTTGGGAGGCCAAGGTGGGTGGATCACTTGAGGTCAGAAGTTCGAGACCAGCCTGGCCAACATGGTGAAACCCCATCTCTACTAAAAATACAAAAGTTAGCCGGGCATGGTGGTGGGCGCCTGTAATCCCAGCTACTTGGGAGGCTGAAGCTCGAGAATCACTTGAACCGGGGAGGCAGAGGTTACAGTGAGCCGAGATCGCACTGCTGCACTCCAGCTTGGGCGATAGAGCAAGACTGAGTCACAGAACAACAACAACAACAAACAAAAGCACACACACAAAACAGGTGATAAGTTAGCTATTGCCACTTTAATTTTGGATGGTTTAACTGACTGTCCTGAACTGACTGATCCTGAACTCCTTCTGCAACACAATATGTAAAAATGTTCATTAAAACATTGTAAAATGCATCTACATTTGAGAGGAAAAAGTAAAACTCTCTATTCACAGATAACACAAATATACAGAAAATCCTAAGGAATCCACTAAAAAATCATTAGAAGTAATAAATGAACTCAGCAAGTTTACAAGATACAGAATCCACTGAGATTCTGATAAACACGGACGGGCAAAAACATTGAAACCGTCATTTATAAACTCACATAGGCTCCAGTGATTATCTCTTCTTTTCTTTGTTAAAAAAAATGCATTTAAAAATCATTCTAGAAAATTGTTAGGCAATGTTAAATTTACCAATAACTCTGACTCTTCTTTGCCCCTACCACTTTTTATTATCTTTGAAAATCAAGACAATATTTGCCCTTCTTCAATCTTTTATCATTTCTTATTTTTCTCTGGCTTCTGGAAAGTGAGTAATTACCTTTACGATCACTTATGAAATCTCTTGCATGGATAATTCATTTAGGCCTAGAAACTCATTTAAAGCAATCGATTGCTTGCTTACCATGCTGGATTTTAGTAGCCTTTAAATCATGTTTATTCTACCTTTTTTCATTAAAACATTAGTCTCTTTGGGAGAGGAGACAAATAAATTAAAACTTGAGTTTTACCTTTTCTTTGTCATCTGATAGCATTATGTCATCAGCACGAAGCAGTAGCTTCCATCCTTTCTTGTTCACCCTCTTGTGGCAAGTATTACTTGAAAAACAAAAAATAAATTTAAAAAATGTCTTTGTATTCTTTTTAAAGGCAAAAGTTATCTAAGCCTGCAGGGACATTTCCATTCTTATAGGCTGTGGTACTCTTTAAAGCACGCTCTTTAAAAAATCTGATTGCAATAAGTACGTCCTGTGAAGTGACATGCTCCTTAGAGTAAGATGACTTGGCTTGCTGGCCACTCTGTTTGGCAGCCAGCCCTGGAGCTGGGTCAGTTTCCCCTGGCTCTGGCATCACTCCTTCTCAGATAATTCCTTTCTCCCTGTGGCCAGTCATTGTGGTGACAGCTATTATTCCTTTTCATGAGCCTAGAAAATTTATGTGGTGGATGTCCCTCTGAATACTAGATACTGCCACTGAATTAGAAGAGAATCATATGCACTTGTATATTCTGACAGCCATGTCACTTACACCTTCTCACCTTTTGTCTCGTCCTATTTGCTATCTACCATTCTACCACTGTCCATTTCTACCAGCTGAATAACTCTCTGATGCAGGGGTTACTCTGCACCCTCATCTCTCTTACTGTAGACTTGTTCCTTTTGAATGAGATAAAATTTCCTTGACTTATAATATTTCAGTCATAATTTCCTTGCTACCTCATGTACCGATACCTATTGGATTATGTTCATTTTGTTAATTTTCCCAAGTTCAATTTGCTTTACCACTAATTCTCTCTTTCCAGGCTGAGATTTCAAAAGTCATCAGCCTTATATTTCACCTTACTTCTGTCTGTTTTATTGAGTCCCATCTGAATCAGCAGAAGTGGCTGTAGGTTGGCTGGTATCATGAATTTTGGCAGATTATGCTTCATGAGTCATCATTCCACACTTTAGGAAGATAACGAACTAGCCATTGCAAGGCTGCCTTCCTACTCATCAGCAGAGAAAACATGGACTTGGAAGCCAGGACACTTGCGTTCGTGTTCCTACACTGTCAAATATCATGAGCTATGCAAAATTTTTAAGTTGATGTATTTGGATATAGGCGAAGCTGCTGTAATGGGAATATCCCAAGAGTCATTGGTTAAAGAAAAATAGATGGTTTTTTGTTTGTTTGTTTTTGAGACAGTCTTGCTCTGTCACCCAGGCTGGAGTGCAGTGGCGCGATCTCAGCTCATTGTAAACTCCACCTCCTGGGTTCAAGTGATTCTCCTGCCACGGTCTCCCAAATAGCTGGGACTACAGGTGCAAGCCACCATGCACGGCTAATTTTTGTGTATTTCTATTAGAGATGAGATTTCACCATGTTGGCCAGACTGGTCTCAAACTCCTGACCTCAGGTGATCTACCTGCCTCGGCCTCCCAAAATGCTGGGATTACAGACGTGGGCCACCGCACCCAGCCTAGATGTTTATTTCCGATTGTTACCTTATCTACTCTGATCAAAACAGTCTCACCAGCGCCATATCCACATTCTAGCCCATGGAAAGGGTGAAGAAAAGAAAGTGGAAGATATTAGTTTCCATTTAAGGAAGTGACATGGAAATAATATAAGTCACCTGTGTTCACATTCCACTGGCAAAAATTCAGTCACAGGAATGTACTTAGCTGCAGGGGAGGCTAGGATATGCCCTCCAAAAACTCAGGGGGGATGTCCTACTTGTAAAAGGAAGAAATGAAAAATGGACACTGAGAGGAAATCAGCAGTCTCAGAGGTAATATACTTACACAGTTTTTTAAAAAACATAAAATGATGC
This sequence comes from Pan paniscus, assembly GCF_029289425.2. Classification (NCBI taxonomy): domain Eukaryota; kingdom Metazoa; phylum Chordata; class Mammalia; order Primates; family Hominidae; genus Pan; species Pan paniscus. The sequence goes on from NC_073252.2 coordinate 53,127,602, forward strand.
AGAATGAAGTTTCCACTCTATTCACCATCTATCCAGTCCTCATGCCTCCCAACAAGAGGTAAATACTTTATTATTGTGTCATGTATCTTTCCAGAGTTTTTCTAAGCAATTTGCAACAGATATAAATATGTATCCTTATTTCCTACCTTACCCCATATTGTACATGAAAGAAAAAATATACTATGTATAACATTCTGTATCTTTTTTTCACTTAATATATTTTGCAGTTCCTTTTATATAGATACATAGTTACCTTCTTCATTCATTTATACAGCTGCCTACTGTTTCTAAGGCTGTATCACTGATAAAGTCTCATGGATACACTCAAGGTTTTTTCAATCTTTTATCATGATAAACCATGCTGCAATAATAACCTTGTACTAGTCATTTTGAACATGTGAAAGTATATCTGCAAGATACATTTCCAGAAATGGGATTAGCTAATCATATGATATTAAGCCAACCTTTTGATCTCTTTGAGCTGCATTTGTTAACTAATAAATTAAGCTCATATTTACCTCATAGGATCATTATTATAATGAAATAACCATATAAACAATTATTGTACAACAGTATCAAAAACAAAATAGAGATAAGTTTATCAAAATATGTGCAAGATCTGTACTCTAAAAACCTATAAAACTCTGTTGAGAGAAATTAAAGAAAGCCTAAAGTAATGGAGAAATATACCATGATCATGGATTGAAAGACTCAATATTGTTAAGATGTAATTCTCCCTAAATTGATCTACAGATTCAATATAATCCCAATTGAAATCCAAGCAAGCTTTTTTTAAAAATAGAAATTAACAATCTGATTGTAAAATGTATGTGAAAACACAAAAGACCTATGCTAGCTAGCCAAAACAATTTTGAAAAAGAACAAAGTTGGATAACTTACACTGTGCAATTTCAATACTTAACTAAAAAGCTACAATAATCAAGACATGGAATCGGCCAACATACAATCATATAGTCCAGTGGAAGAGCATATGGAAAGTCTACATATAGACACATATGGTCAATTGATTGTTGGCACAAGTGCCAAGATAATTCTATGGGAAAGGATAATCTTTTCAACTAATCATACTGGGACTATTGGATATCCATATAGAAGAAAAGAACCTCAAACCTTATTTCACCTATACACAAGATTGAATCCAATGGATCATAAACCTAAATGTAAACAGTAAAGCTTTGTTTAGAAGAAAACAAAGAAAAACTTCATGACTGTGGGTTAGGCAACAGTTTTGTAGAGGAGACACAGAAAGCACTAACCAACTGGATATTATCAAACTTCAAATTTTTGCTCCTCAAAATACACCATTAAGAAACTAAAAAGGTAAGCCACAGACTGGGGAAAAATACCTACACTATTTGCAAAAAATAATAATGACAAAATATGTGAACATACACATAATAAAAGAAGATACATGTTTGGCCAAATGCATGTGAAATGGTGGTCAACATCATTAGTCATCAGAGAAATGCAAATTAAAGTACAATTGTATGCCTCCTAGTAGAATGGTGAAAATTAGAAAGACTGATGATTCCAGTTGTTCGGCAAGATGTGGAGTACTGGAACTCTGATGCCTTGTTGCTGTCTTTGTTTAGTGTTGGTATAACAGAATACCTGAGGCTGGGTATTTTACTTTAAAAAAGAGGTTTATTGGGCTTATGATTGTGGTGACTAGAAGAGTCAAGATTGGGCAGCTGCATCTGATGAAGGCCTCATGTTGCTTCAACTCATGACAGAAAGCAGAAAGAGAGAGTGTGTGTAAAGATCACATTGTGAGAGAGGACGCAAGAGAGAGAAGCCAAGGAAGCCAAACTCATTTTTAACAACTTGCTATCATGGGAACTAATTCATTCTCTCAGAGCAAGAACTACCTCACCTCTGTAGGAGGGCATTCATCTATTCTTGAGGGATCCATCTCCCTCACCCAAACACCTTCCACTAGCCTACCTCCCAACACCACCACATTGGGGATAAAATTTCAATATGCATTCCAGTAGGGACAGACCACATCCAAACCATTGCAGTTGGTGAAAATGCAAAATGTACAAGCACTTTGGAAAACAGATTGGCAGTTTCTTATGTAGTTAAACATATATTTACCATATGACTCTACATTTACACTAAAAAATAGTTACATGACAGAAATAATGAGTCCACAAAAAAGCATTCATAGCAGCTTTATGCATAGCAGCCAAAAAATGAAACAGCCCAAGAGTTCAACAACAGGTTAACTGATAAACAAATTGAGGTACCTATATTTACATAATAGAACCCTGCTTTGGTATAAAATAAACCATGGATACATGCAAAATGTAGATAAATCTCAAATACATTATTCTGAGTGAAGGACGTCAGACCCCAAAATTACAAATGGTATGATTCAACATATATGAAATTCTAAAAACACAAAACTGTAGTTACAGAAAGCAAAACAATGGTGGCTTGGGGTATCAGATAAGGAGGATGGACTTGAAAAGAGCACAGGATGGACTTTTGGAGTGATAAAAATCTGTATCATGGTTATAGTGATGATTAGATGAGTGAATGAATTTGTCAAAATTCATTTGTCTGTACACTTAAAATGGGTATGGTTGTATACAGGTTAAACATCAATAAAAAAATCTTAAATTGCTGTACTAATATTGTTTTTGTGATATCAAAACCTGTAAGAGTGGACCTCTTTCTCTACAAGTTATCGCATGCCATCAAACTTTTGCTTAGATTTGTTGAATGCTTTTCTGTCTCAGGCACCATGCAAAGTATTTTGTATGCATCTCTCATTTAATCATCACAGCAATCCTCTGGCATTTCTCCATTTTTTGATGAGGATACTGAAGCACAGAGACAATAAGAATATTATCCACTTTGGGAGGTCAAGGCAGGAGGATGGCTTGAGGCCAGGTGTTTGAGACCAGCCTGGGCAACATAGCAAGGACCCATCTCTACAAAAAACAAAACAAAACAAAATCATCCACGTTATCCAATGTCTAATTACACTGTGAAATTAATAAGTGGTAGAGCTAGGATTCAAGCCCAAGTTTGTTACCCTACACCACCCGCATCTCTCAACAAGCTATGTTGCCTCCTTAGCACTCATATCTTTCTTAATATAGCTCTTGGAGTTTCACTCACAAAGGCTAAGAGAATCACCTCCATTGTGAAAACACTACAAATCATAAGGTCTAGCATTTGAAGGAGAATCATTAGTTGTGAAGAGACAGCCAACCAAGGAGACCCAACTTGGTTCTTTTTTTCTTTTTTTTTTTCTTTTTTTTTTTTTTGTGAGACGGAGTCTCACTCTGTTGCCCAGGCTGGAGTGCAGTGGCATGATCTCGGCTCACTGCCAGCTCCACCTCCCGGGTTCATGCCATTCTCGTGCCTCAGCCTCCCGAGTAACTGAGACTATAGGCGCCTGCCACCACGCCCGGCTAATTTTTTGTATTTTTAGTAGAGACAGGGTTTCACTGTGTTAGCCAGGATGGTCTCAATCTCCTGACCTCATGATCCGCCCGCCTCGGCCTCCCAAAGTGCTGAGTTTACAGGCGTGAGCCACTGCGCCCGGCCCCAACTTGGTTCTTACTGAATATATGTTTAGCACAATCTGGTACATAGGAGGCACTATTATTGTTGTTATTATATTATTTTACATACCCCTTGGGATTCTCTTCTGTCTGCTGCCACTACTATATTGGCACTCAGGATCTGCTGATCCCCTTTAATACCCTGGCCCCAGTCCACACAAAGACTCTTCCTTGTTTTCCCCTTAGCAAAACTGAAATTGCTGGAACTTAAAAAAGCTTAATGCTAGTGGAGTACAAAAGGCAAACAAGAAAATACATAATTAGGATAAAAGCCATCTGGCTTACAAAATATATGTTTCTGAACTTAGCATTTATTCATTAAACATTTACCAATAGTGTATACTATGAAAAAAAAAAACAATGTGTAAGACAACATGTATGCTGCACTACCATTTCTGTAAAAAGGGAAGAGAATGCATCTAAATGAACATGCATCTTCAGAAGGATGCACTAGAGATTGAGAATAGTGTTTGCTTTTGTGAAAGAGCACGTGCAGCAGGTGTGGGTCAAGGTGATGAACATTGTGAGTGACTCAACCACAT